>NC_140190.1:30040220-30640220 GCF_965226575.1 Pagrus pagrus | reverse complement strand
CCTCTCAGTGATTGGCAGAAGTACCAGGCCTGTGTGAGACTCTGTTTTGCATCTTTTCTTTAATGCCCCATAGCTGACATCATGTTCAGTGTCTGGGTCAAGGTAACACTCAGGCATCTTGTTTAGAGCACGACAGAGATCTTCATCCAAAAGGTTGCGCTTAATAGCTGTGTCTTTAGGAAGGAACACACTAAGGTTGGGATCTAGAATGCCCCCTGCAGACTCTTGGGCCTGCAGCAGACGTAGCCCAGTCTCCCTATCAATTAATCCCTTCTTCACTGCCTCAAACACTGAAAGAGTCTTGGCTGTGGTAGGATCCCGGTAGCCCACAGCAGCAGCTTCTGCTGCTAAGAGTCTATCTCGGTCCGCATTATCCACCACTCCTCTTGCACATGCTTCCTCTACAGTCAGCTTTTGATTGTTTGTTGGGTCAATGATGTGGCCTGTAGCAGCTTGAGCATCCAGAAGTAAATCTGCACTGTCTGCGGGCATAGTCTTGTGTTTCTTGGCCTCTGAAAAAGACATTTTTCCTGAAGATCCAGCTGCCACACCAGCAATTGGTCCTGTCCCCTTTAGAAAGACCTTCTTATCCACTGAGACCTCAGGGACAGTTTTCTCACCCTTCATTAGTTGGTTGAATGTTGGTTTGTCCAGGACCCCACAATCAAGCAACTGCTTTGCTGATACTGGCTTACGTACACCATCAAAGATCAGTTTGGAAGGGTCTAGCTTCTCAGTGATTGGCAAAAGCAGAAGACCTGTGTGAGGCTCTGTCTTGCATCTTTTCTTCAGTGCCCCATAACTGGCATCATTCTCAGTGTCTGGGTCAAGGTAACACTTGGGACTCTGGTTTAGAGCACGAGAGAGATTTTCATCCAAAAGGTTGCGCTTGATAGCTGTATCTTTGGGGAGGAACACACTGAGGTTGGGATCTAGAATGCCTCCCACAGACTCCTGAGCCTGCAGCCGACGAAGCCCAGTTGTCCCATCAATTAGTCCCTTCTTCAGGGCCTCAAACACTGAGAGAGGTTTAGCTGTGCTAGGATCCAGGTAGCCAACAGCAGCAGCTTCTGCTGCCAATAATTTGTCTCGATCCCTAATGTCCACCACTCCTCTGGCACATGCCTCCTCTACAGTCAGCTTCTGATTGGTTCTAGGGTCAATGATGTGGCCTGTGGCAGCCTGCGCTTCCAGTAGCAAATCTGCACTATCTTCAGGCAGCAGCATCTGTTTCTTGGCTTCTGACAAAGACATTTTACCTTTACTCCCAACTACAACTCCAGCAATAGGCCCAGTCCCCTTCAGATTAACATTTTTGTCTACAGACACCTCTGGGACAGTTTTCTTTCCCTTTTCTAGATCTTTCAATGTTGGCTTGTCCAGCACACCACAGTCAGCCAGCTGCTTGGCTGTGACAGGTTTCCGAACACCATCAAAGACAAGTTTGGAAGGGTCTAGCCTCTCAGTGATAGGCAAAAGCAGAAGGCCTGTATGAGGCTCTGTCTTGCATCTTTTCTTCAGTGCCCCATAACTGGCATCATTCTCAGTGTCTGGGTCAAGGTAACACTTAGGACTCTGGTTTAGAGCTTGACGGAGGTTTTGATCAAAAAGTTTGCGCTTGATAGCAGTATCTTTGGGGAGGAACACACTAAGGTTGGGATCTAGAATGCCTCCCACTGACTCCTGAGCCTGAAGCAGACGTAGCCCAGTCATCTCATCAATTAGTCCCTTCTTCATGGCCTCAAACACTGAGAGAGGCTTGGCTGCACTAGGGTCCTTGTATCCCACAGCGGCAGCCTCTGCTGCCAATAATTTGTCTCGATCCATAATATCCACCACCCCTCTGACACATGCCTCCTCTACAGTCAGCTTCTGATTGGTTCTGGGGTCAATGATGTGACCTGTGGCAGCCTGGGCTTCCAGTAGCAAATCTGCGCTATCTTCAGGCAGCAGCATCTGTTTCTTGGCTTCTGACAAAGACATTTTGCCTTTACTCCCAGCGATAACTCCAGCAATAGGCCCAGTCCCCTTCAGATTAACTTTTTTGTCTACAGACACCTCTGGGACATTTTTCTTTCCCTTTTCTAGATCTTTCAATGTTGGCTTGTCCAGCACACCACAATCAGCCAGCTGCTTGGCTGTGACAGGTTTCCGAACACCGTCAAAGACAAGTTTGGAGGGGTCTACTTTCTCAGTAATAGGAAGAAGCAGAAGGCCTGTGTGTGGTTCTACTCTACATCTCCTCTTCATTGATGTATAGGTTACACCCTCCTCACTCTCTGGGTCCAGGTAGAGCTCAGGCCTCTTATTCAGAGCCCGCTGTATGTCATCATCAATTAAGTTGCGCTCAATGGCTGTGTCTTTGGGAAGGAACACACTGAGTACAGGATCTAGGATTCCTCCCACAGACTCCTGTGCTTGTAGCAGGCGTAGTGTTGTATTCTTGTCAATCAGTCCTTTCTTCATGGCCTGAAATGCTGAAAGGGGTTTGCTTGTGCCAGGACCACTATATCCTACAGCTGCAGCTTCTGCTGCAAGCAACCTCTCTCTGTCCTCTTCATCAACTACACCTTGATTACATGCCTCATCAACTGTCAACTTCTGATTAGTCCTGGGGTCAATTATGTGGCCTGTAGCAGCCTGAGCATCCAGTAGCAGGTCAGCACTATCTGGTGGCAGAAGATTCTCTTTTTTGGCTTCGGTAAAAGTCATTTTGCATAGGGGTCCAGAAATAGACCCTGGACCTTTCGGACCTTCAATTACCACCCCTGCTATTGGTCCTGTTCCTTTGAGATTGATTTTTTTGTCAGCAGACACATCAGGGACAGTCTTATGCCCCTTCGCAAGCTGGCTAAATGTTGGTTTGTCCAAAACACCACAGTCAAGCAGCTTGTTTGCTGTGACTGGTTTGCGGACTCCATCAAAAATCACAGTGGAGGCATCCAAGGTTGGGGGCTCTCTAGCTCTCTTCAGCTCAGTTTCCATGGTTTGTCTGTGAACAGTCACTTCTTGCAGTTCTTTCTGGATACCTGCAAGCCTACTTTTATATTTCTCTTCAAGCTCCTTGAGTTCCCTCATCAGCCTCTCTATCTCACTTTTCAAAGAGTTCTTTTCCCTCTCCAGGCGTTCCTTTTCTGAGTCATATTGCCTGATCAGGCCCTGCTTACTATCATACTGGTCCTTCCAATAACCTAAATCCCTCTTCATCCTTTCATTATCCTCCAGTAGACGTTGTTTACTGCGAAGCTCAGACTCTAGAGACAGTTTGCTGTGACTGAGATCCTCATCTAGCCTTTGAGCGCGATCTTTGTCCTTTTCTAACAATTGAAGTTTCCGCAACAGAGCATCTCTCTCCATCACAATGTCATTGTACTGGGACTGAATGGATTGCATTGTGGCTGATGTCTGTGGGGGTGGAAGCAGAGAAAGAGCAGAAAGACAAAAGGTTAGTCACTGTATTTGAAGAGCCATTCATTTTTTATCTGCATTTTACATCATCATCATCATATACATCATGGTATATATAAAACATTTTGGAACAAAAATAAAATAAAAATGAGAATTTTGATGCTACTAAACTTTTATACTATCAAGGAGGACAGCACACACTCTTGCTTTATTAATTTTTTTCCACCAGCAGAATTCTGGAAGGAGGTCCAATGTTTGGGCTTCCAGCTTAATTTAGATCATCTTGCTGTAGTTCCTGCCTTTTTGTCCTGCATCTTTGTTAATGTAAAACTTGATTCAATCAATTAAACCACAAAATAGCGTAGTTGAAAAGGTATAACAATTGAATAACCCAAAAGTTATTGTTATTTATTGTAACTGTAGTCAAAACACATAGATAGTAAGTCTGTGTGCGTTCCTCCAAAATATAATTTACTTTGTTAAGTTAGTAATGTACTATGCAAACTGCCATTGCTCATGAAAAAAAACCCATAAAAACAAGACAGTGTCTTACAAGACTGGGAAGTAAAAGTATATAGATAATGGCTTTTAAGTAGTCAATTTCTAAATAAGATTTTCCAGTACAAAAAATACTCAGTGAAATCAATACTCCCAATCCTGCAGACAATCCTATAGTCACACTACATGGTTACAGCAACTACAACTACAACATCAGAAAAACTATTACTGAGTTCAGACTGGGATGGTTGCTGTCTACATTCTGTAAATTTGCAAAACAGCACAAATGGATAATGCCAATAGATAGGTGCAGATCTTGACTGACTGGTCAAAAATTTGAATAGGAGGTGCCTAAAATACTTTAAATTAGGGATAATTTAGGTGTACATCAGTGCTGTTTTTACAAGTTTGCAAAATGTGTCTTAAAGACCATTAAGATGCTACAATAATATGATAGACAATAATCAAACCATAGACAAAAGGACCAGTGGTAATAATGTCATTGATGGTGTTGATCATTCTGGGCAAAAGAAGTAAAGGCAAAAAAGCATGCAGACTGCACGTCTTTGCACAGTGCAGGCAAGGAAACAGTGGGGGTCAGCAGGCAAGGCGGCACAGATTATATTTGCATGCAAGTGACTGTCATGCAAATTTATTTAAACACATACAGTTCAATGTATGTGTTCAAATCAGAGTTACCAAGTTGGATGCATCTAGAGGGGATCTAGAGGTGTTCCAGCATGCAAGCAAACGTCTTCCTACAGACAGTGCTAGCTACTTGATTGATCCACATTTGGACTCTGATTTGGAAAGATGAGAGCAGTCCAGGACTAAGTGCCAAACTTCCATGTACCTCGGTGGCCTGGTTTTGTATTTTCTTAGTCTCCAGCTTGAGTTTCTCCCTTTCTGAGGAGAGCTCTGAAACCAGGTTGTGGTAATCTTTATTGCTGCGCTCACTGGCCTGCAGCTGAAGCTCAAGGGCAGCAATCTGGGTGGAGAGCTCATCATCAGACGTCTGTCTAGCTCTCAAGAGTTCTTCTTTATCATGTCTTGATTCCCTAAGTTCCTCCTCCAGCCTAAGCCTCTCTTTGGTCTGAGTTTCTGTCAACTCCTTCAGCCTTTGAAGTTCAACAGTGTTCTCATTCAATGCCTTACTTCTCTCCTCTATAGTTCTGTAAAGACTCTCATTCCTGAGGTTTGCCTCTTTGACCCTGGCCTGCTCCTGGAGGAGCTGTTGCTGCAGGGCCTTCAGCTCTGCGCTCAGCTGTGTCATGCGCTCTGCAGAGGTCTTGTTTTGTCTTAAGCTTCTCTCCAGCTCCTCCTGCAACCTAAGACGTTCTTCTTCACCTCTTTTTTCTGACATGCCGGCTTGGTCTTGGCTCTGGCGCAGTGTGGTAATGGTGCTGTTGTACTCTTTCATGGCTAATGAGGCCTGTTCCAGCTCTGTTTCTACCTGCCTTCTTCTGACCACTTCCTCTTGGTTAGCCATCCTAAGAGTCTCCACTTGGCTCTCCAGTCCATCTCTCACAGCCTGAAGGTCCTTCATGCGTCCCTGTAACCTGCTCATGTTCTGTTCTACTCTGCTTCTCTCCCTGCTCTCTCTCTCCAGCTCTAAACAGATCTTCTGAAGCTCCTCCTTGCACTCCCCCAGCTCGGTCGCAGCCTTTGATGAACTGGTTAGCTTCACTTCCTGCTTTGCCAAAGTCTGTTCAAGCACAACCTTCCCCTCCTCTATAGTTCTTCTCCTGCGGGTCTCCTCCTCTAAACTGTGTGTGATGTAGGCCAGCTCCTCACTCTTCTCCTGCAGACTTCTCATGACTTCAGCCAGCTCCTCTCTATACTGGCTGCCTTCCTCATCTATCTGATTCATCAGGGCCTCCACCTGACTTTCCAGTTCTCTCCTCTTTTGTGCTTCCTCTATGATGACAGCATGCTGGCTGTGAGCTTCTTCCTCTGCCCTCTTCCTTTGATCTTCAGCCTCATTGATAGACATCCTAAACCTCCTGACGTCCTCCTCCAGACTCCTCCTCTGTGCCACCATCCTGTCATACTGCAGCTGGAACTCAGCTGTATCCTCCTCCCTCTGGGTTGCCAGCCTCTGGATGTCTGTGTGGCTGATGTGGATCTGAGATTCGTAGCTGAGCTTTAAGTTATTGATCTCCGTACTGCACTGGCTTCTTACCTTTGACATCTCCTTCTGTAGCTCCTTGATCTTTGCTGCTTCCGCAGCCAGCTGTCGCCGCAGCTGTTCAATCTCGTGGTCCTTACTTGCCACACTCTTCTCCACCTCTGTCTTGGACCAGCTGACTGTCTCCAGCTCCTTCTGCCTCTTCCTCAGCACCGAATCGTACTCCTCCTGCTGCTGAGTGTAGCGCTCCTCTGCCAGCCTCCTCTTCCTCTTTTCTTCCTCGAGCAAGTAGTTGAGACGTGTCACCTGGTCGTTGAGGTCTGACAGCTGGCTCTGAGTGCTGTCTAGACTCTCCCTGGTGGAATTGCACTGTGCTGCAACGTTCTGCTTCACCTCCTCCATCGACAGCAGCGTGTCCTGCGACTGGGACAACTCCAGCTTGTAGCGGCCAACATCCTCTTCCAGATATTTGTTCTTGGCATCACGGTCTTGGATGCCTTCGCGCAGAAGCCGAAGTTCCTCCTCTAACAGGTCAATCCTGGTGTTACGAATCTGAAAGCAAAGATGAAGATTCAATGTACTTTGGCAATGAAAAAACTTGACCACAGTCTATTTGTATGATTGACTTGAATTGATTTAACGGATTCATGGAATCACCCAACATCCAAAAAATATTTTTTTGGCCACTTGGAGGCAAGGCAACAAACTGCAAACACAACATTGGCATATTATCATCTTATTAGCACCAAGTTGATGTGGTGTTACCAAACATTTACCTACTGTATTTACACATCAACTAAACATGGAACAACGTTACATTCAGCTAGAGTCAAGTCCAATATTTGTCTCCCATTTGCTGCTAGGCATGTAGTATACAGTGGGTTTATAAGCGGTTCTTTGCTGAAACAGCTGCCTCCTACAGCTGGAGAGGGAATGATGCGTGTGATAACACTGAACCAAAACAATAAAAAATGATGAAGCCTTATCTATGTAGAAATTGCCACATTGGATTAAAATTATTTTCTTTCTTAAAAAGGTTTAATTTCCAACACTAAAAGACCTAAATGTAACTTAGCATACCTTAACTCAATTAAAACTAACTTGATCTGATCTTATTTATACGTCAGGCACAGTAAACATTTTTGACTTCATTATCATGTAAGTTTAGCCAAATAACTAGTTTTTCAATAGATGATAAAAACTGAAAACAAGAAAAAGGAAGCTAAAAAATGCAACACAGTACCTTGAGCTCCTCCATGTTTTTGTGCAGCTCTCCCAGGTACTTGCTGTAGTCACCAGACAGGGTAAGCAACTCCAAGTAACGGGTTTGCAGTTCTGTAGCCTGAGACAAAGACACAGCAAACTCAGGATTCAGTTCAGATGTAATGTCACTTAAAGCAGCTACAAGGAACTTTAATGTTTGTTGATACTAGCACACGCTGTGGAGAAAAGCAGCATGAGCCTTCTGTCTTGATCTGGCTAGTGAAAGAAACTATTTTTTCTTTTTTAAACACATTAGTGTTACGTTACTGTTCATACACATAGGTGAGCTTATAGATAGATAGCTTATGCTGCCAATAGATGCAGTTGCACAGTGATTAGTGATTTTGTTGAGCTAAAGCTAAAGTTATCAACATTCCCTGGATATATTATGTCCTCATAATAATAAGCTAACAGCAAGATACAGCGTGTTAGTAAGGCCAGGTTGTTCTGCTTGCCGTACCATCTGACAACAGAGGAGCTTCATTCTCAGAGACTCCTCAATTCATTCTTAGAACTCCGCCATAAAAAATAGTTTTGAATTTGGTCTCATTACCTCCTGATTAAGATCCATCGATGGTGACTTCAACATTGTCCTCTTGATGGGGATGTTAAGCAAAGTCTCCAAACCAGAGCTGTAAGAGGCCAGGTCAGTTTCATAGTCCTGTAAAACAAACATTGTCATGAAATTCATGAAATTCAACGACTTCATCTGATGAGTTTGCAGTCTGTATATGTATGTATTTGGGCCTCCTCACCTTGATAGAGTTCACACAGGCCTCATTGTCCTTCAGCACCAGCTCGACTGTCTCCCTCTTTGATTTGATTTCTGAGTTCAGGGCCTTGAAAACACAATAATATGAAGATGTCAGCTGATTTAACACACAGACATTAACCCTCGACACTGTAAGCAAATTCATTAATAACAATGAAGGGCTGAGCAGGAGACCTTTTGGTTGTTAATATGGTCTATCAGTGCCTGGATGCTGTCAATCTTGGTAGCCTGCAGGGCGTCTTGTTTTTTCCGTGTGACATCGATCCAGCCAAAAAGGGAGGCGCTGGTTTGCTTGTAGTGCTGCAGCTGAGGATGATACGACCGCAAATCCAGGAGTCTAAGCAGGAAACAGAAAGAATTCCAAATGAAGCACTTTCATAACTATTGATTAATGACAGATACAGAGTTAAAGACTGAGAGTTCCCTTTTACAGAAAGCTCTACTCTAATGAAGCTGTGTCTCGGGCTTTAATAAATTGTTATTTTCATTAGGCAACATGAGATTATTTCCTTCCTCCTTGATTTTGACGTGTTTCACTCATCAAAACAAACAACATATGTGAAACTCAGGCTGTCACCATTCTCTTCATTTTAAGGTCATCATCCAATTAAATTTTTGATTTAAATATTATGTTTTTCAGCACTGATGGCTATGCCATTGCTGTACCAACGATTCTTTATTTGTAAAGATCAATAGAGCATTGGTTTTATGGCCTCACAAATTGTCCTATATAATTTTCAAATTCTTCTTTAAAAAGATAGGATATATGGTATCACGTGTGATATAACCACTATATTTGTTCATTTGGCACACTAAGTAACAAGACTGTCCTAGTATGTTTACTAGATGTGTTTTGAGGTCAGTGTGCTGTGTGGCTGACCACAAAGCCAATGGCTGTATGATACACTGCCTGAGCTCTGTCCAATGTCTGTGCACAGCTTCACAAAGAGATATTGCACATCCTCAGGTCTGCATTTATCGTTAATTGTTGGGAAACCTGGGTGGAACGTGAGGTTGATGGTATAAATGAGAGAGAGAAACACACCTGGTGTCAATCTGTCCATTGATGCGTCTCCAGCGGTCCGACAGCAGCCCCACATGCTCACCGTATTTGGACAGCATAATGTCACACCTGTGGAAGGGCCCGCCCACCTGGCTGTTCCAGTGGGTCGCCTTGTCCAACTCTGCCTCCATGGTGGCCAGAACTTCCTTCTTCTGATCCAGCTCTGCTTTAATGGTCTACACATCGACAACACACAGGAAACACCAGTCAAATGTGACATCTGCCCAGTTATCAGCATGTTTTTAAAGCAAGGGGAATCATGCCATACACCAAAAGCAGCACAGAAGGACTCTCTAGCTTTTTCATCCCAGTGTTTCTAATTTAAGCTGATGGCTGACCACTGAGCTGTGCACTAATATGCACTGGTATTCTGTCCAGGCTGCAGCTTGCCAGGTATGAGGCTCAGTGGTGCGAAAGAAAATCCTGGAACTGCAGCATCACAAGTGGTGCTTTTTTACTTGAGCAGAACATGTAAGAAATGAACAGAAACTCTGCTGCAAAAGAAAAGACATTTATTGTATGAAATGTAATGTGTTGTATAAAATACCTGCAGGGTAAACATGTAATCCTCCACCTCACTGGGCGACAGAGAGGTGGTCTCTTTCTCGGTCAGTCTCGCCTCATGAACTTTCACTATGTCCTCAGCTCGAGCCACACTCTCCAGCATGTCCCTTAGAGCCCGCAGCCTGATAGAGACGAAGAAACAGTCATTAAAGAAAAATGAGACAGAATATATTTATTTTATAGATGAGTAGCTTACTTTACATCTGTTGGTTTAGTAATGTGTGTGAATAGTGAGCGTAGTTTAATACACATAGAACCAAGAGCATCAACTGGAGAAGACATCAACATCACCAACACACAAATTAAATTCAACTTCTGTCGAAATCTCCCAAATATGGAAATCTTGTGTTTGCATTGTATTAAAGCTGTTGACACTGGCCTGTGTCTAAGCTGTCCAAAACTACTGGGGCCAGACTGTTGAGACAGCTGTATTGAAGTCAATGGGAGGTGCATGGAGAAACACATCAGCACATTGAAATCCAACATATCTGCGTCGTTTGACTTCTGATGCAGAAATGCCTCCAGAAATTGAAAGAACACTCTTCTTTTCCTCAAATTTTTGTAGGAAAGGCTCCTGTTCCAACAACTTGCCAATAAAAAACTCAGCTGCTTACCTTCTCTCTGAAGTGTGCTCTTTCATTTTCTGGAGGCACAGGTCTCTCTTGCTTATGAGCTCTCGATCATAATGTGACTTTCTGAAATATCAAAGCTTAAAAACAAGAGTTTGAGTGACTTTGCGTCGTCTTACCGATGCAGGTAAGCTGATGAGCAGCTCTCCAGGCTGCCCAGTCTCTGGTTGATGACTCCAACCTCACTGCGGAGGAACTGGGCTTTATCTGTATCACTCATCCCCTCCAGCTCCTTCAAAATGCGCTCCCTCAGACGTAAGTACTCCTCACGCATCGAGTCGATGTTATGCTGGACCGACTACATGAAAACATACACACATACAGTTAGCGAAGTGGATAAGAGGAGGAAGTATTGTGATTTAGGATTTTTTGTGTTTACCTCCAACTCAATGATCTTGAGGCCGCAGTCGTGCACCCCGTTGTCTCCCAGGCAGATGTGAATGTGCTGACTCAGCGTGCCCTCAGTGGCCTCCAGCCTCAGTCTGAGCTCGTGCAGCTCAGATAAGCTGCGTGAGGATGAGGAGGCAGACGATGAAGAAGAGGAGGACAGCAGCACCTTCCTCTTCACCGGCTCCGTCTTGACCACCTTCACGACGTCCCTCTTAATCACCTGCTCTTTTTTCACCACCTCTTTCTTCCTCTCTGCAAGTTTCCTCATCTCCAATCTACGTCTCTCTTCCTCCAGCCTCCTGGCTTCCTCTTCGGCTGCAGCTTGTTGCTGCTGCTGCAGCTGCAGCTGCTGCTGCTGCTGCTGCTGCTGGATTATAATCAGCTGATATTGTTGCTGCTGCTCAGCTGCCTGCTGTACTTCTATCTGTTCCTGCTGTGAAACTGTGAGCAGACACAAGATGTTTCTCATAGTTAGTGGAGGAAAATGTTGAAAAGTAATTTCTTATTCTCTCGTCCTACAAGTGAACTGTTTACAGAAACATGATTTTTATGCATTTTCAAACACTTAATCAATAGTTTCCCTTGTGTTACAATAATTTAGCCTAGCCTGTGCAGTTGTGTATATTTGGTGTTATACTCACTGTAAGTGGGCAGCTGCACCACCAGCTGTTCATAGTGGTTCTGGGCTCCATTGAACTGGTTCTCCATAGTCCTCTTGTCCTCATCAACGAACATCTGGGAGCCGCTGCAGCTCACTTTGAACTCCTCAAAGTGAGTCTCCAGGCTCTTGATGATTTGACGGTACTCCTCGGGACGCATCTTGGCCAGCTGAACACACACAGGCACACACCATGTTTGACTTTGGTCTTAACAACATCAGAAACCAAAACCTTTACTGTAACTGAAATGTAATTCAACTTTATTGTAAAACACTCAATAATAATAATACTTTATGTAACTGTTTGAAACAGACCACAGTACAGAGTGAAACAAAAATGGTGTGAGAATGATGGTACACAGTCCGTTTAATGTTTCTGTTTTCTAAGTTATGTACCTTAACATATCCTGGTTTATAAAGAGTCAATATAATATAATATAATAATATAATCCCTTGTAATGCTACAAGTAGAGCTGCAGCAACTTGTTGATTAACTAATTAACTAATCGATTAAAAGACAATGATTCACCAACTTTTTTGTGAATACATTAATTGTTTCAGTCATTTTTCAAGCAAAGATGTCAAACATTTGCTGCTCCAGCTTCTGAAATGTGATGATTTTGGGTTTTGGACTTTTGGTTGGACAAAAGAAGCAATTTGAAGACATCACTTTTGGCTCTGGGAAACTTTTTCACAATTTCTTGACATTTAAAAGACTAAATAGTGAACAAAATATAACGTATTAATAAATGAGCTTTTGAGGTGTTGGTAGGAGATTTATTTTGGACAAAGTCAGGTTAGCTGTAACTTTACAGATTATTTCCTATCTACATTCTTAAGGATTGTACAGATGGGTTTACTTCATACATCATTCACAGCCTGATTTATAGAACATTTTATTCCTAATGGATTTATTTATGGCAGTCTGACAGTATTCTCTGAATAGATAATTAAGTTAATAGAACAATTAATAGATAATTGTCCTATTGTGAATAATCGACGAGTGAAGTTTCATGGTGATATCTGTTAAATTAACCTGTAGTGTCTCCCCTTAACTGTTGCCCTGTATGTATGTGTTGGACTGTTACTGACTGGATTACCACCTGAAACACACCTGAGACATACAGTATAACTCCTTTACAGTTTTTTCTATCTGTTCTTTCTTTAGAAGATTCATATGTTGCATATTGTATGTAACATTTCCTCAGCTAAGGACATTAACATATTTATTAACCTAAGACAACAGAGACTGACTTCAGAGAGACTATTCATCACTTACCATGGAGATGGTGAGGGAGTTGATGCGTTTGATATCCAGGATGCAGTACTGCCAGGCGATCAGACTCTTAACGTTGATGTAGAGCTGATTCCAGATTGACAGTATGGCCTCGTAGTACTGCTCATTCCTTTCAACGACACAGACACAAAATTTAAACCTCTACTCACAACACTGAGATTTCTTGTATCCCAGATAACAACTGTTCCTCGAGTTATAACATCTTCATCATGCGTCAAAACAAACGTTTTTTTGGATCTTACTTGTTGGCCAGACTGATGCTGAGTGGATTGGGAGGTGGTACGATCAGACACACAGAGGGCACTGTCATATCCAGTCCTCCCGGGCCTGTAACGTCCCACTTACTGCGCTGACTGTTGTCCTTCAGGATGGCCTCATTGCCCTTGAGGATCACCTTCTGTGGAGCCCAAGGAAAATTTAGTTTAAAAATAAATAAACAAACAGAATCAAATCTGGCTCCACAAGACAAGTCAGATCAAGTTTTAAAATTCTAGTTATAAAGTTATATCAGAGAATGCTGCAGCTGCATTAAATTTAAGGTGAAATCATGACTAAAATCAACCCAATCATGTATTCATAACATATAAACACAAGCACTTAATCTTGTGAAATCTGGTCATTATTAATGTAGTCTTTTAATGTTTTCATATGTTGTTGTTGGGGTTAGTATTTAACTTTTATGGGGGCTTGGTTACATATTAAGTATTTTGGAGTAGATATGTATGTTGCTTTTATATTTCAAATTTCTTAATACTTGGATATAACCTGTAAAAATAATAGTATATACAGCTGAAAAAGAAAAAGGAAGAGGAAAGTTTACATAATGTATGACTGTAAGTTAAGAAATAAAGAAAGAAGACGGACCTGGTCTTGTCTGAAGTCACACAGGGCTTTGACGATGATGGGGCTGTTGCTCTTCTCTTCAGGGTTTCTGGGTTTCAGTCTCACAATGTTCTTGGAGCTGTTGACCAGATGGTGAACCTGCCGCTTGTTCTCCATAATCTTCTCCTTCTCTCTCTGGAGATTGATTTAAAAAAAACAAGATGAATAATAATAAGTACAAACTGGAGCAAATCTGAAGCTTAAAACAGAAAAAGAGATTGGACGGAAAATGTAACCGATTATGATTCGGCAATATATTGATATTATATCATTATTGTGATCTATTGAGACTATATTTATGGTCTTAACTTACCAGACTGTTCTACTTGTTCTAATACTTGTCTCTACCCACTTAGCCATTATATGATATTACTGATTATTATTTGTCAATTATGTCATTATGTTAATCTACAGATTCAGTGCCTCTGATATACAGAAGCCCTGAGAGGCAAGAGAGAAAACAGATATCAGAACAAAAAACAACAGAAAAATTGTCCTGGCCAAATAAAAATAAAAACTAAAAAAAAGAACTTAATTCCGACAAAACTTTTTTTTTTCATCGGTGTAGAAAAAAAGGAAAAAAATATCACCAGAATTTTTTCACACTTGCCTCTCAGGGCATCCGTACTCAGAGGGTATCTATGTTTAATTTCAGTGCTGTGACACTTAAACGGCCCTCTTTAAAGCCCAGCTGATCTGTTAACGCTCTGAGAGGCTGATTTACCTCCAGTCCCCTGAGGACCTCGAGCAGGTCTTCCAGTGATGTGTTCTTGTCACAGACGAACTTCTTTCGGACCGTCTCGTGTTCCTTCTGCAGGTTGCTGTACGTGTCATTGGCCTCCTTGAAGAACTATTGATAAACACATAATGTTATGTATAAAAGAGATAATAAGTTAGACATTATGGGGTTTCCCACAGTGTCAAGGGGACCTGCTTTCCTTGACATATCATAAAACATCAGAGTATCAGACAAAATCAATGCACTTTCATGAAATATAACATTGCCCTTGAGGGAGCAGAGGCTCTGTATCACACCAGCTTTATATTTAACGAGTGATGTGACCGTTTTGACGACCATAAACTTAATTGATCACAAGGGATGAGATCTGTCTGATTCAGCTCAGCACATGACAGTGACCGATTGAACACAGCATACATTCCCTTTGGATCAATTAACGTCACTATGTGTAGAATTTTAAAGTGCGGGGTCAGGGCTGGATCTGTGGGAGGGGAGCAGCATCACTTCCTGTCTGCCAGAATGTCTTTTCTGATACTTGCACATAAAAAATATTATTAAGATTCTACATATTATGACTTTAAAGTTGCAGTTTGGTAAGATTGTAGAAACTGGCAAGAGCAAGCTCAATATTAAAAGCAACCAACTTAAAAATCCATCCATCCATCCATCCATCCATTTCATTTGATCTGAAATTACTGAATGTAAAAGCCTTATTAGAGCCCAGCGAGGGAAGAAAATAACAGAAAACCTTCTGAGTGTTTTCAAGTTGGGATAAGAAGGCTGATAATCAATCAGATAGGAATGTGTAAGAAAAAAACAGCACATAAGAAGTTTAAGCAGTTCAGTTTGCATGCCTACAGTGGCATCCAAACATGACTGTTCCTCGACCACTGTTGCTTCGATTAGTGAAGATAGTGAAAATCTTTTGTTTTATTCTCACGTGGATAAGTCAGAATACAATTCACTATCTCTGTTTTAAAAATGGTGGTCATAACTGGTTTTAGTTGGTCCTTGGTCGCAATTACCCCGCCCCCAGCCCCCGATGTAAGTGGTTGGTTATTTTTCTAGACCAGCAAAGTGTTGGTGCCACTTGCAGTGTTCCTGCCCAAGAGCCAGCTCCAGACTCGCATCTGTGCACAAGCGAGTCGCGAACATTATCTGTATGCCCTTCGGTGCTGAGTAGGCAGTGAACAGTGAGTTTATCAGAGCTTCTTTTCTTTCTCGGCGTCGTTGAGAGTGGTTTAGAATGAACAAAACAGTAAAGTTGCAAAAGTTGTAAAACCAAAACAATGAGCTTAAAGATGCTAAAAAGTCCCATGGAGGGGAAGCTCCCTTGATGATTGACACTACAAGTAACTCCCTTTAGATTACAGGCAGTCATTTCATCACCTGCTAATGTATAAATATTTATTAGAGCTGCTTTACGTTGCACGTTGTGTCCTGTTACCTGGCTGTAAGCTGCATTCTCCTTCAGATGAACATCAATGCACTTTGTAATTTGAAGGAGCCAACTCCACTGAGTCTGCAGAGTGTCTCTGTAAGCCTGAAGAGATGCACAAACACAGAAAAGATAAGGCTCGCACACTTATAAATGCATGTAAACTGATCTGAGATACACATGATCAATGGATCTGTCCACACCTCGATCTTGTCTGAAGCCGGATGGTTGTTCTTCAGGAGGGTGTCCACTTTGGCTTTCAGTTTATTCAGGTCCTTCTCTTTGATCTCCAGGGCACTCATCAGTTTCTGTTACATAAAAAGAGGTTCAGTAATCACAGAGGACACAAAAACATCGAGAAGCAGCTGGAGGGACACTCTGTGGCTTCGCTTCAAGTGGATGACTGACTGCCGCTGCCAAAATCGGATCTATCAAAGATGATTGCTCCCTTATGAGATGCAGATTAACTCCATAAAGAGGCATTCATGTGATTTAGACTCACAGCACTGCCAAGAATGTTAATTGACTTGAATGGAGCTGAAATTAAACGTGGGTTTTTGAAGCACTGAGGTGCCAAAATGAACCAAATTCTCTCCTGCTTCTCACTGAACCTTTTAGTTTTCAATCGTGTCTGTTTTACTGACCGAGTAGCTCTCCTGCTTCTTGGGGATGTACTGGTCGATGTTCTTGTCGCCCCAGTCAAATATGAGCTCCTCCTCCTCCCTGTCGTTCACCCACATGATCTCCTTGGACATCTCCTGGAGGATCTGCTGGAGCTCCTGCAGCTGCTGAGTCCGACCAAACGACATTTGCTGGCACGAGAGAAGAAAGTGGGTTTTGATACCTGACCAACAATCTAACACCAGTACAGATGAGCTAATAACATTAGTGTTTATTTTACCTGCAAACTGTCCCATTCTTGATCCAGAGCATGAAGGTTTCCTTTGTCTCCTTTCTTAATCTACAGGAAGAGAACTGATTTACTGAGAGACTCTCAAAATGTGATCTTAAAAATACAGAAAAACACAAAGCACTATTAAACACAAATCCCTTACATTTGATCAGTTAATTAATCATCCCGAAAAAAAAACCCATAATCTAAGATAGGGTGTTGGCTGTAGCAGCCAGAGATCTCTCAGTATGAGGGGTGATTGATAATTGGATGGCCTTAGGTATGGAGGACTGAAGATGTGCAAAATGAAAAATAATATAAATGGTTCAATAAATTAATTAATATGCCATTAAATGCACCAAATATAAAATGTATTTTCATTTACAAAATGTTAACATAAATGTATATGTCTGCTTTAAAATGCCTCTGTATTTATTTACTTTCTCATTTCATGTATTTATTGAGCTATGTATTCATTTATTTTTCATTTTGACAGTTTCAGTCCTCCGTACTGAGTCAGAAGGAGATGAGGTCTACATCTCTCGTTACGTGCACGAGCAGTTCAGTTGATCCAAAATGTTGAACTTAATAACTTTTGTGGTGTTTCTGTTTTGGGTAATTAATAAATGCAAGTCAGCACAATCTGAGGCGATGTTCCAGTCCACAGTGGTGCTGGCTGCCATCCAGGGATGCAGATTTGAACTCATCCAACACCCGCGCTGTTCACCTGATTTGACACACTGTGTGTGTGTGTGTGTGTGTGTGTGTGTGTGTGTGTGTGTGTGTCTGTAAACATAGGAGGGAGGCCATAAACTTAGGAATCACCCCTCGTATTTTCGTGCATTTGAAAAGATGAAACCAAACTCCTGAACTAAAAACACATTAATTTGCAAACGCAAACAAAACTAGAACTGAAGGAGGGAATAACTTTTTAAATATCTGAGAAATCCCATAATTATTAATGTGATGTTCTAGTGATGTATGTGAGGGGTTTCTAAAGGCAAAAACTAAAACCCCAAAAAACTCTTAATTAACTATTTTAGTAGATTTAAAGGAGTGCATGACTTTCCCTGATTTACACATGAATATGCTTCTAATACCTGTATTATACCAATGTGAAGTGTTTCTCAAATATATATGAGAAAAACAAATTATCTCAGTAATAAAACAACCACCTCTTGAATGACAAAATCAAAGTTCATAAAAAAATAAAATAATAATAATACCAATAATCATAATAACACAATTCAATGGTACAGGGAAAAAAAGCTAAAACTGGTGTATTAATTTATTAAAATATTTAAATGAAATCTGGCGGACCCTCAAGTCTGGATCCCACAGTAAGTTCTGCCAAACTGGAACTCTTCATCATCGTCTGCCAAGGAGGTAATGTTTTATTTATGTTAGCTGATGGGAAGTTTATTTATATTTCTGTCCCTGAGGAGGACTCTGAAGAGGTTTCAATGAAATTTAGAGGAAAGCATTGGTCCAGATCCATATTTTTTTCTCTACGTTTCCTCATAAACTGCTGCACTTGCTGGCTCATGAATCCCATCTCCTGTCCGTCTTTATGACGCAGGAGCAGATCCAGGTGAAGATTTACAAGCTGTTAACATTTCGTACTGCATTATTACTTCATTTGGAGCATTGTGCATCCTGAGGGAGGGTACTGATGCTGAATGTGTTGTTTAAGTTCTTTCTGGTTATCTAAAATAACAATTATTTGAATTGAATTATGATACAAATGCAAGCAATAAACAGATTATTCTAGCTCCTGCTTTTATCGACAAAAGACATGGCTTGTTTTCCATCACAGCATTCATGACACTATGCGTTCTGGTCTACAGCATCCTGTACAGTGTTATGAACCCACCAGGTCGTCTCTGGCCCGGTCCATCTCTGGGCTCCTCTGGATGGAGCTGTGAAACTTCTGGTGGCTGATGAGCTGCTGCTCGATGGCTGCTTGATCGTCTCCCCAGGAAGCTGTTTCAATCAGACGCTGAAGCACCAAACACACAGAAACATGTATTTTACTGATCTGAACATATGAGAGAAAGATAGCAGAACAACTGACTCACAACTCTCAGAAGCATATATGTTCAGTTTAGATATAACAGTTGTTTTTTCCAACATTTGCCTGATATGGATGGAGTGTCACCAGCAGGTGGTGGCAGAGAAACGAATTGGATCCGGATTGTTTTTCTGTGAATTTATGAGCCTGTTTACTGAAAACATTTCAGGAATCTACCAGAAGAAAATTGGCCCAAGGCTTAACGACAAAACAAAAGCTTCTTTTCATTTCTGTTCCCGACTGTGTGTGTGGCATCACATCATGTAACAGAGTTACATGCACCGAGTTCTGTTTAATTGAGATCTGTCAATAGGTTTATTGGCGCTGTTTACTCCATTTTCTTATAGCAACACAAAAATCTACCTTTGGCCTATGAATGACCCTTTTAGGACAGCAAAGTGGCTGTAAAAAGAGGCATTTTTAATGCATCGAGAATTATATTCACATTGTCCTTTTTGTGACATCTGTGTTTTCACTTTTTCGCGAAGTGTCTGTAGTTTCCATTAGTAAAACCAATGGGAAATGAAACCAATTCATCGATAGAAATCTAAAAATAAATCTAAAAAAAATGGTTATCTATGGTTATATTATGGATATCTAAGAGTGAAGTTAAGACACGACACAAAGTTTTATTAAAGCAATCAAATGTGAACAAAAATGGTCAGGGGGGGAAAAAAGGCAATCGAGGTCTCCTGTCACTTGTTTTCCAGATTTTAGTATCTTACAACAAATGCAATGTTGTGGTTAGCAGTTGAGTCACACACCTACTTTCTCCTGTTCTGCACTGAAACGATGAACTCTTTTTTTTTCAGTCATCAGTCCTTATGCAGGAGAGACTGTATGGAGCCATTTGGATGTTTTTTGGGCTTTTACTTTACGTTTTAAAACAAGTCTCCAGCTACTTCAGTCGTTCAAGAATGCTGCAACGCTGTTTTGATGTGAAGCTCCAGAAATGTCTTGCGGTTTACATGACTTTCTATAGATGATGACTTTTCATATTTGGGTGAACTTGGATGAACGGTCAATAACATGAGTGTGTTTCTCTCAGCAGGCCACACTGATGGGTAAATGATACACATACTTCAGATAAACCTGATGCTCACGTTAACTTCAATGTTACTTGGCAGAGAATAAAAATCAGGGCTGTTGCTCTGCCTGAATCTGCTACGTCTGGGTGTGTTCTCTGACTTTGCAAAGTGAATGCGTGCGTGTGTGTTTGTATGCGTGTGTACACACCTTCTGCTGTGCGATCCAGCCCATAGCGTCTTGGAAGCTCCGTCCAGGTTCCTCCCATCCTCCGCCGCTCCCTCTGGTGCTCCTCCTCCTTTGCATGGAGCCTGTGAAGGCCATGTGGACGCCCCTCAGCTGGTCCTTACACATCTCCAAACTACGGATGAGGGAAGAGAGACGGGACATTTGGCAAGACTTGTATGGATATTAATAAATCAGACGAGGAAGAAAGAGAGGTAGAAGTCTTCCTCACGTCTGGACTACATTGTCGTTGGGCTGTCCCATCTGTCTCAGGTCGATTGCGCAGCTCTTCAGCTGCTCCATGGTCTCTTTAGCCATCGCCATGTAGCGCTCTGTATCTCCTGGGGCATTGCCCTGCAAGGCACGAACCAAACTTTCAGAGACATGTACAAAACTACTGTGCAGGAAGACGGATTCAGAAATGTATAGTATAGTTTTCCTGTGGATTTTCTGATTTGTAAATGGAGAAAGATACAAAAATCCTGCACAATGTTCCACACTTTTATCCAGTTTATTTAATGTCTGTAAACCAAAATGTTTTGGTGAGTACAAGTATCTGACAGTGTGCTCCTTCTTAGATTTCGTCTTTTTGGTCCTATGCACGTCATGACAACTTTATGTTGCGCATAAAGAGCCAGGCAGGCATGAGGAGGGTCAAATCTGGTGACACTAGTCAACATACAGTTATTATTCAAGCCAATTAGATGAGTTCTGCAAAAAAACAAATAATTCACAAGCTGCTCAACACGAAGCTGAGGAGGTGTGTGTTCGTTTGAATGTTTGCAGAACTCATCTAACGATGTGAAGCTGTCACTGGATTTACTGACAGTTTAAATACCACTCAAAAAGGTGTGGCTATAAAAACAGGTCCACCAGAGAGATAAAAACATGCTTTCATCAGTGACAAGGTTCCTTTTTCATGTTCTGACACACATTAAAGGTTTTCTCATCTGGTTACTCAGTTTACAACTAAACAACATTTCTATCATTCTTTCTGCATTTTCAAGCCAACAGACATTGAAGCTGCAACATGATGCTTTTTCTCTTGAAATAAGAACCTACAGATGAGCTCCGACCCAGACAGAGCTAAAGAAAAAAAGAAAATTTAAAGTCATGACTCACGGTCTGAAGGGCGTATTCGGCTTTCTTCAGGTACTCCTGGCACTGGCCCTGGAGGGCCATGGCCCTCTGGTGGATAGCACTGAGGCTGGAGCCACTGCAGGGGGCAGCAGAGGGAACTCATCACCACTTTATTATTAAACCACCACAATATCACAGTTTAGACCAGGGGATACTGACTTCTTTTTTACTATGTGACCACTTTAAATGAAGGCGTGTCTACTTGAGAACCCTTGTGACATGTTGCACATGTTAATGAGCTGTGAGCAGTTTCACCAAACTGTGATGTTCTCTTCACAAATGGTTTCATTTGAATATTTTTTGCAGATGGTGTTTCACAAAAAGATGAATTTGGTCAGAACAAGATAAAATAAACTTCTTCAGCAGACTTGTGTGTTTTTCTTCTTTCCACTCACATTAATAATTTTGTGTAGAGCCTGACTACTATGGGGCCTATGTTGACACTGATATTAGCAAGTAAAACACTGCGAATTTAATAATCCTAATTTAATTAATTATATAATATAATTTAATAATAAAGCAGCCATGTTTTGTCTTAAAAAAAGTTTTCATATATCATTATATAACTGTGATAGGTCAATTTTGGCATTATATGGTGCATCTTCTTGAAACCACTGACTGCCCTTATTATCAAATCATTTCCTAAATGCCACTGAACATTTCTTTAGTTAGGCACTAATAACTGTCAAAGTCCAGTAAAAATACTGATGACACAGTCAACTTTTTGACTCATAAGAATGACTTTCACAACTAGTTTAGCCTATACTGTAACTGCATATGGTTTACTAGTAATCCATGTATTATGTTGCGGACAGCAAAGAAGTGAAGTATGATCATGTAAGTTATACTAACTGGTATTCTTGATTTTTCTGAAAACCATGGTATTGCTGATTTATATGAATTTGTATGTGTCTTGTAAGCCAATACAGGCTGAACATGTGAATTAATGACACACTCATAAAACCTTTATCATGCCTGCCAAGGAACTACAGATGTAAATAAGCATACTTGCAAGCTCTAGCATGTTTGCATCATGTATTTTCTGATGTATGTTCATACGCGTGCTCTGTCCCAATCAAATAAACAAGTACAATAAAAAAAATCATCATCATATGCAGTAGATACACTGAGAAGGTTAAGCTGGTATCAAACAATTTTAAAAGTTATGATTTTTTTTCTTAGTTTTTAACTAAAAACTTCTAAACTGGTCTCTGTTGGATCAACTATAAAAAAAAAAATAAGACACTGTTTCTAAACATAGTCAAACATAGCTTTGACATTTGTGTTCTGCAGCTTCTTGTCAGTAATCAGCTGATTACCAATAACAACATTTCTGCAAAACTTCACCAAAACTAATGCACAGCACCACAAAGCAAAATGGGGCTGGATGCAAAACAGCTGCAACGAGCCTGAAGACGATGACGAATCTGTCATAAACTGATGTCAGCTCTGATATACTAGTGACTACTATGACCACAACTCTACTTTTTTTTTTTTTTTTTACCATTTTCACTATAATCAGCAGTCAGAAGAATACCTGCTCATAAATATCTGAAGCTTCATGATAATATTTGAACCCAGAAATTAATCACCACTTTTCATCTTAGACTTGTTACACAGGCTTTTGTTGTTTTGTGTCAGACATGTTTTGATCATGTCGGTAAGATTCTCTGCCTCCAAAGTACCACAGTGACAGATTTCCAGACAGAGTGGAAGGTCTGAAACTGACACACGTGTTTCTGGAACGACGAGTGAGTGTTAAGCTGTTGCAGCAGCAGGAACTTAGCAGCTCAGCGTGAGACATAAATCAAACTCAGCAGCATTTCTCTCCAGGGAGGGACGCTGCGGCAGACATGAAGCTGATTCATAACTTCTGCCAAAAATCTGCCAAAACTCAACAGCTTTAAATCATGGAGACCTTTATTACAGTGCAGCATTGTTTTGTTATCACTGTGCATTATCAATTATATAATAAAGGAGTCCCGTAATGTGGTCACTCCTTCAACAAACACACTCTGAATGCACAAAAGCTCAAGTCTTGGTAAAGTTTATTATAGAGATCACCTTACTTCAATTTGAGACTGGAGACAATCATTTCATGGAGTATTAAGTCACAAATCCCTGTTCTTTAACTCAGTGAAAGGGATGTAAATCTCAGATCATCTCCTAGATTAGTAGTGCTGAACGAGACTTGCTTTTTGGGGTCAATGTCAATATTAGGTAGATATTTTTAAGTAAAGAATTCAGCCGATACACAACCATGTTTTGTAGTGATCCCTCCAATATGGCTGCCAATTACTTGTGACAGAGTTTAGAGTTTATAAGCCTGCAAACTATGAAGTAACTATGGTAAGAATTACCATGACCTGGATGACTGAGAACCTTCATCACCATATGTTACGGAATATGTTCTGTGTTAAGGAGGCAGGATATTTAACAGCTTATCAATAAGCTTTGTGTTAAATGATGTCAGTGCAATGAAAGACTAAACGTACGGTGGGGTTTTCAAATTAAACATTATCCCAAGCATCTTTTGTTGCATTATAATCATTATTAAAAAAGGGTTTTCATATCGGTGCATATCGGCTAATGATCGGCCGAAATGGGCCGATAGTAGGCTACAGTCGGCCTTACACAGCAGGGCGGTGGAGTTTGCAGAAGAACAGTATTTCCCTGTAATTATGATCCCTGCTGAAGTTCTCATGCATTTAACTGTTTGATCTGTAAATGCCAGAGCCTTTTTGGTTTGAGGGTTATTGTGTCTGCAGGGGTGAAATGAATACTGGCACTAAACAGGCTGTCATGATGAATATTTCATAGCAGCTTTTCTGCAGAGAAGGCAACGAAATGTCCCCCTGCTCCACAGAGGCAGGCAACAGGTGCCCCCGAGCAGAGAGCACATTCAGAAGTTAGGAAGTGAAGCAGAGAGTGAATTCATACCTCATCCCTCCGGACATCCCTCCGGACATCCCCTTGGACATCCCGCCGCCCATACTGCCCATCGTCCCTCCGGACATCCCGCCGCCCATATTGCTCATCATCATGCCGGACATTCCGCTCGACATTCCGCCTCCCGCCATGCCGCCTGCCATCCCACCCATGGAGGACTTAGAGAAGCTGTAGGTGTTGTATCCGTCCATGTAGGGGTCGTATCCATTACCGCCTCCGTGCACCATCTCGCTCCGTGCGTACTGGTGGCTCATCCCCGTCAGGTCACCTTTGGACTGGGCCCTGCGGCCCATGTTCAGGTTCCCCCGAGACCCGTACATACTCATCCTGGCGAGGTCAGAAGCGACTTGGTGGAAGAAACCGGGTGGAGGAGAGGTGCAGCAGGCAGCTGGTCTCTCTGACTCCACCTGTCCGCCCCGCTCGTCCTGGTGCAGACTGCAGTCCAACAGAAGGGAGGATCGTATTTGCAGGCGGGTGACCACACCTCTCTGTCTCTCCCCAACCTGCTGGGCCAAAAAACTTTCCCCTCTGTTCATGCCACTCCCCTCCAGAGTCAGCTGGAGGCAGGGGGAGTGTTTCTGCTGCTGCAGTTCTGTTTCTGTGGGGACCAACTTCACTGTCAGACATTTTTTTTTTTTTTTTAAAAGGTATATAAGCTATTATATATTATAACACCTGAGGACATGTTTGAGAGGGGAGGACATTTTTGGAAAGTAAAGTGGAGATGTTCAGGAAGGCAAAGACATTTTGGAAAGTATTTGGTAACGAGGTGACAAATCCAAAGTGGAACATTTCAGGCTACATTTTTGGAAAGTGCAGATGGGAACTTATTTGAAAAGCAGGGCTATTTTAGATGATGATGATGATTTTTTAAATTTTATTTTCTTGTCATGCACACAAAGTGCCCAACCCTCATGGGTTTACAGGACAACAAAAGTACAGTTGCAGTGGTCAAAAACTTTACTTCATTGCAGAATGTCAGGTTCTTTTGCAGCTTGGTCTCAAACAAGATATTCTGCCTTCTCTCCCAAACTCAACAAACAAAATCATCATCATCCAGTCAAAAGAAATGGAGACACCCCAGTAAAAAGTACATCCCTTACATCTTCGACAGGATGGAAAGTAAAGATATTTTTGGAGTAGGGCTGCAACAACTCTCGATCCGCAGATTATTTTTATTTTGAATTGATTAGTTGATAAAATGTCAAAAAATTGTGAAACATGGTCATCACAATTCCTTAGAGCCCAAAGTGATGTCTTCAAATTGATTCTTTTGTCCAACCAACAGTCCATTCACATTTTCGTTTGATTGACTAATGCACTATTTGAGTAGTTGTTGCAGCTCTATTTTGAAGTAAACATTTTTTTTTTTTTAGAAAGTGATACACTTTGAAAAGTCAGAAATAAATGCAGAAAAATCAAGGAAATCTTGGAAAGTCTGAGAAATTTTCAGAGTAAAGACATTTTGGGAAATAACAATTGTGAACACTGATGATGTTTTTTAAAAGTGTTGGAAAGTTATATTATTTACTCCAAAAAATGCAGTCTTTCTCTCCTCCCCCCATGCTGATGGAAAGTCAGGTGAATTCCTAGTCCACAACACATTTCTGGAGCTTCACAGCAAAACAGCACTGCAGTATTCTGCTAAACAACTGAAGTAACTGGGGACTTGTTTTAAAATGTTGGAAAACAACAACAACAAAAAAACATAAAATGGCTCAATAGATTATTTGAAAAGATGTTATGTAACATTTAGCTTAGCAGATACAGTGAAGACTTTGGCTGAGAAGAGGATGTACAGTAAATAAAAGTTTTCTGAAAAAATGTGGATTTGGATTATGCCGGACGAGCTGTATGGAGCCATTTTATGTTTTTACTCTCGGTTGTCTCCAGCTACTTCAGCTGTTTAGGAGAATGCTGCAAGTGGGTTGTTGGGTTAGGACCTGGAAAGCATTACGTCCTCACAAGAATAGAAGTACACTGTGTGTGTGCACCCATACACACAACTTTTATCTGCCAGTATAGTTAAGAAAACAAAAATACAAATATAACTACGTAAGAATGCAGACAATATTTTTGATTCAAACATGTTTCAAAATAAAATGTATAAGCTCAATATGTTATTTATGTGCATATGATATCTTGGAAGATTATGTAAGATCTGCAGTCTGCAGTCGCTGAGTGCTGTGAAGGTTAAAGAGCTTCGAGGCAAACTGCCTCAGTGACAGATGATGCTTCCACCTGACCAATTTCAAAGTAAAACAACCGTCAGGGTGCATCTCTGGCCTCTCCTCCTCGCAGCTTTCAAACCTTCCCTCAACACGCCCGTCTCACCCTCTGCAGAGAAAAAAACTCACACTACTTAAACACTCGCCTGCAGCCAATGGGAGGGACTCACAGGAAAAACAAGTCTGACAGCTCAGCATGAAGTGACAGCAACTTTGAATTCACATCACAGTTCGAAGACTGTTTATATATGATGAATAGCAAAACATACATTTTTTAAAAAGGCTCGGACTGATTACTGATTAATGCTTTTTTCTGACATGTCTCACTTATTTTGTTTGCAATTATTATTCATTACATATCATATGTTTTGTGCAGAGCTACACTGACAATATTCAGGACAATTCACAGCCGTGTTCTTTGCAACATGTGCTTGATATTTTTGCAACACTTTACTTGATATGAATCTGTTATGATGTGATCAGTTATGTAATTTATCATCATGAGTATGTCCCATGCAAACGGAAGCAAGTGGTCTAACTGAAGATTTACAAATCATTGTGCGCTTTAATGCAAGTTCATCCACACATTCAGCCACCTTGATTTTGTGCATTTTGTTATTTTTAGGTTTGCAAATCCAACATGAAGTGAACACCTTCATCACATAAAGATCACTTCTTTGTCTGTCTGACCTTCTAATGCAGCTTGAAATCAGCTGGCTGTACGGCAAACTTCAGGCAGGCAGTGCTGAGAAATCTGTCGAGTTGTCAACCGCAGACTTCAGAGTCATACTACACAAGTGTAGAGTACGAAGACACACACATTCACAAGCTCACCCCCTAATTATCCCTCCAGCATATGCAAATGTACTCTCTGTAAACAGCAGTGTGATGTAGCTGTGATCTTTTTTAGGTCACGCTTGCAGCATACTTAGCTGTATGAATGTAATACCGGTTAGCCCACCACCACAATATTTTAACAACTCATGGGTAAAATTTACTGCAAACATTCATGTTCTCCTCAGGGTGATTTCTAATAGCTTTGGTGATCCTCTGTTCATCTAGCGCCATCGTCAGGTCAAAATTCTATGACCAAATACCTGCAAAACTAATGACTATCCATTATCCAGTATAACAAACGACGACGGTGAAAATTACATTTTTGATCATTTTTTGGGGATAGGAGGAGAAAAGTAACATCAGAGAAGAATTCTTCTGACTCTATTATAGACTGCAGACTACTGATTCATGACCTCAAATTTACAGTGTTTGGTACAACTGGATGAAGATGAAGTTTTCATTCTTTGTTTGTTTGGATTTGTGTATTGCGTCATGTTGTCTGTTGTCTTTCACCATGGTATATGTCCCAGAGCATTATTAATTGGGCAAGGTTTTTTTCATCACAGTTGGATGTTGAGGTTTTGTGCTACTGGATGATGATGATGATGATGATGATGTTGATGGGGGCAGTGGTGGCCTAAAGGTTAGACTGGAGGGTCGCCAGTTCAAATCCCCAGACAGGCAGAATAGATCTGGGTGGGTGGGGGAAGTGAAAGACAGCGCTTACCCCTCCCTCATTACCACCACTGAG
Organism: Pagrus pagrus; assembly: GCF_965226575.1. Lineage (NCBI taxonomy): Eukaryota > Metazoa > Chordata > Actinopteri > Spariformes > Sparidae > Pagrus > Pagrus pagrus. The sequence continues at coordinate 30,612,372 of NC_140190.1, read as the reverse complement.
GTGCCCTTGAGCAAGGCCCTTAACCCTGACTGCTCCAGTGGAGCTGCTTAGTGGCTGCAGATCAAACTGTGGTAGTACTGAGCAGCTTCCATGTATGAATGTGATCAGGATGTTTCCTGGAAAAGAGAGTGTTTCTCTCAGTGAACCCTCCCTGAATAAATAAAGGTTAAAAAAACACTGGGGATGATGAGTAATGTCCCCACCAGTTTTGCTTCTGTCCCTATCACTTTTTAAAAGCATAATGTTAGAGACATTTAACTCACAAATAATATTAAATACATTTTGATGTGCCATTATGGAGTGTTATCCAGAAATGTTTTGTGGACTACAAAACTTCACCTGATTTTCAATCAGCATGGGGGAAGGAGATAAAGACTGAATTTGTATGTTTCGGTGAACTGCTCCTTTAACATGTTGGAATGCTTGGTTTTCTGTAAGTTACTGTGTCTATAGATGTCATGTAGATGACCAGACATGAAATTAAAATATTCTTTCATTCAGTCATTAAACCTCTTGGTGTATACATTACATCAGCATATTAACATCATCATTGTGATCATGTTAGCTTGCTGATGTTAGCTTCTAAATTAAAGTGTAGCTGTGCTTAACAACATGGCAGAAGACTCCTTAGTCTTGTTTTCATTTGACCAGGATCTTCAAAACCTCTTTTTACAGAGAGGGGTTTTTTTTTTGCCAAAACAGCAGCACAGATTACACAGAATTAACATTTAACAGAAGGAAGAGCAAGGAAAGGAAGAAAAAACAGAAAAAATCAGACTGAATCCAAACGGTGTGTTTGCAGTTATTGAGTCAAGACCGATCATGTCTTACGCTTCACGAGCATGCCTTTATTGGCTCAGTAGCAGCTCAGTATTTCCCTCTGACTTTGACCTGATACAGTTCACCAGCACAAATAAAGACGATCACAATAAAGGTAACAAAAATAACATGTGATTTACAAGAGCTTGAATCCTCTGTCACCCATAATCTCAGCAGCTATTGAGGAATGTAGCGTGTGTGTGTTTGTAAGTGTGTGGGATTGGCAGATATGTGTGTGTGCACGCAAGACTGAAAGTAAGAGAGAGAAGCAGGAATTGAGGGCTGTTTTTTTAGAATTTGTTTTGCAGTTTCTGATTTATTGCAAACAGCTGTTTTCCACAAACTCAAGTATAATTGTAGACTTGGTGCAGATGATGGGCTGCAGAAGAATTTCTACCCATCATATTTGGGTTTCGATGATGAAGCCAACAGCTCTGCTCACTGACACATTTTTATTAGTATCGACTGAGTCTTGGAGCTTTTGTGCGCGCCCTGTGAGTGATTCACAGATATAATAAACTGCCTTAACATTTTTCTCAGGCAAAAAAAACGTCCATCTTACTGTCAAGATATTCCCTGTGGCGAATTGCATTTCAGAACACGCCCTTGCCTGTAGCTTTTAACTCACACAGATACACACCTTTTGACATAACTGCATTCCAGCGCTGGTCCTCCTTTTTCAAAAACTAGATTTGTGTCCTAATTTGCAGCTCTGAAAGCTCTGCTGTCATTTAAAAATGATAAAGTGCAGAACTTGAACTCTGCATGAGCATGTTTCAGTGGGTTAATTACACTTCAGAGGACAAACTTAATTAAGACAGAAGAAGGGGATTGTCACAGTCTTCTGCATATTTAATCTGCTGCACAAAAGGCTTTAAAACTAATCACTGAATTTAACACTTTTATATCGTATTTGTATGTGAGTCTTTTTTGTCCTCTGGCTGAGTGAGCTGAATAATTTTAGGGTGTGCTTCTGAGGCGTAGCCCCAGCGTTCCCACCCTCTCCCATCTCCTTTCATTGCTGATTACTGGAGGCAGGATAAGGCTTGCACACTTTAATAGGTTTGTAAGGTTGCCTGACAGATCACAGAGAGTGTGACAGATGTGCAGAAGCTCTCTTGTTTCACAGGCTCAGGGAGAGGAAATGGAAATATTGTGGAGCATAAAAATCTTGTTGTACTTAATCCAGCACTAAAATACAATTAACAGGCAAATAAAGTTGTTTAAATCTTGATAATTTCCTCGATCAGGCACTTCCTGATCTGAGAAAAGTCATTCTCACCCTCATATCTTCCAATCTTGAGTACTTGAACTTGCTATTGTTTGATATCACTGGTCCAGAATGCTGCAGCGAGGCCAAAGAGAGTTCACTTCTTACCTTTATTCACTGGCTCACTGTTACTGTTAGAGATGAGTTTAAACTCCTGCTGCACCTGCACCAAATTTAAGGAACTCTCCCTCTGTTATATTCAGTTATGTTGATTTCTTTTAGGCACTTTTAATCAATATTCTTTATATCAACGATCATTTAAGTGAGTGTCTGTAATGTAAAAGGGGTCAACAAATCCACAAAGAATTGTATCCAACTCTTGGCTGGTTTTAGCAGACAAGTTAGTTCAAACCCACTGATCACTGCCAGCACAGCACCTCACAGCAGACAAAGTTTGCAACTAGCTTCTGGCAGCAGCTAAAGAGCCAGATATTTTCTCAGGAGGAGTTTCTCAGAAGAGGGAGAGTGTATTACTCATCAGCTGGTCACAAAAATAACTCATAATGAATGCTAATTTTGCTAACTGTTTGCAGATATGTCAGCTATAACAGTTTTGGAAAGTGATTAAGTCAGTGGTTGCCAAGTGAGAGACCAATGTTGTTTATTTTTTTAAAGTTTTTTTTAGGCCTTTTCATGGCTTTATTGACAGGACAGCTTGTGAGATGATAGGGAATGAGATGAGAGAGGGGGGGGATGACATGCTGCGAAAGGCCACAGGTCAGACTCAAACCATGGGCTGCTGCAGCAGCGAGGACAAAGTACATAGGTCACACCCTTTACAGCTGAGTTACTAGGGTGGTACCAAGAGTCCAATGTTTGAGACAGTGTTTCAACATTTGTAAGCCTGAAATCACTGGATGTTTTATGAAAATCTTGACATTTTCCCACCTTGTCAGTGGCAACAAATGGGTATGTTTTTGACGAGATGTTGGGATAATTTGCAGCCAAACACCAGGTATTTTTAATGACACTGGACTAATCCCAGAGGTGTTTGTGACGACAGAAACAGGTAAGCAAAAACATGATGTTTTCCTAACCCTAACCAAGTGTTTGTTGTCCCAGACCATAAGCACAATGTTGTCACAACATAAAATTGAATAAATTGCACCTAAAGAACCATAAAGTTCCAATATAAATAAATGTAAAATTGCATCATATCTGTGGTTTGCAGAAACACTTATCCAGGGTTGTGTGCTCAGCCCTCTCCTGTTCACACTGTACACTCATGACTGCACTCCCAGACATCTACAGAACTCTATCGTGACAATAGCAAGTTAACCACCACCATCGGCCGTATTATAAACAACGATGAGAGTTCATATCGGGAGGAAATCAACAACCTTGCAGAGTGGTGCACCGAGAACAATCTACTGCACAACGTCAGCAAAACCAAGCAGCTGATTGTTGATTTTAGAAAGAAGGAGGCAAAGACACACACCTCTGTCTACATCAGAGGGGCAGGTGGAGCAGGTGAACAGGTTAAATAAAAAAAGCACATAAAAAGGATCTGCTTCTTACAGAAACTTCAGTTTTCTGGAGCCAGATTCTTGTCAGTTTTTACAGAAGAGCAATAGAAAACATCCTGACTGGAGTCGTACTGGTACCATCTACAGAGCATCAGTGACATCAGTGATGTGAGATGTCTGCACAGAGGTAAAATAAGGTAAAGACATACAGTATGAGACTTTCCCCAACCTACAGCCTGAAGGATGAATTAATCCTTTAGTTTAACTGAAAACTCTGACAGTAGATGATGTGTGCATAACATCATGGGGGTCAGTTAGTGTCAGCCTCAGAGCTGTGTGCATGCTTTGATTTAAAAAAAGAAGAAAAAGGGACAGTATAAACCTGTTCTTGTTCTCCTTAAGCCGTTACAGCTATTAAGATTAACATTATTATATTCAACGCCCCGTGATCATCTCCACCTTGTCCCGCAGGTGATCTGAGGGAAGCTCCTGGACGAATACGAGCTCCACACCCATGAACACACCCATGTTTGGCTGTAATCAAGGGCGGAGTGCTTATTATTAATCCTGCCATCAAGTGAAACCCCCTTTTCCATAAAAACATACACACAGATACAACTATCTCATGTTAGCATTTCTGTGCTGACTCAGACCACATCCCTGCAAGTACAGACAGTACCTCCTGTACGAGGAGGAGCTTTTTAATTGTTTTGTTTTGTTTTTTCTGCGTCTGAGGGGCTGTCTCATCATGTCAGATCCTTGGCATCTTCACCCTGCATGAACAATGCCTGTGTGTGTGTGTGTGTGTGTGTGTGTGTGTGTGTGTGTGTGTGTGTGTGTGTGTGTGTGTGTGTGTCTAGGGAAAGTTTTCAGTCATTAAACCTAAGGATTAATAATGTTGATGAGTAATGAGGATAATATCTGGTGTTCAGGGCGTGGCTGCTTGTCTAACATTGTTCTCAGGACTCTAATATGACATGAAACGTTAAGAAAACCATCTTTCTGACTGGATGTTATTGTTTTTGTCATGAACCTTCAATTCTGTTAGAAGCTTTCACAATTTCACCAAACTTATCCCAAAGTTCCAGATGTCTTTTCATCTGGTAATCACCACATCAGTGCTGGCTGGGATCCATTCAGTAATGTGAGAAGAAGACCTGGTGAGGAAAAGCATTGTAGTTCACACGATAATCCAAACACATCAAGCGTCTGTCAGGCTTATTACTACAACATTAACGTTAGGCTTCGCATTACGTACACAAAACCCAGAGCAGGTTATACACTCATGCAGGGGCGCGGCCCTTCTGTGTCTTCTCTGCTCAACACCCTTGAGGCTAATGGCATGTCAAGGTGACATCCATGTCAGCACCTGCACAAGCAGGTGGTGCACAGAGAACAAACTCAAAAGTAATTACCGCCATGAATAAGGAGTAACAGTCAGCAGATTACTTTCTTTAAATGTTTAGCAAAAAGTGTTTTTTGTCAAGTTCAGGTGACCACCAACTGGCAATCAGGGAAGTTACAACACTTGTAAGCACACCACCTTTTTTGAACCTGTTCATTACAGAATTGACTATAAGAATTTGCTGCTGCAAACACTTAAAGGGTAACTCCACCAACCTCTTCCAACCGTACCAGGGCCAAGAAAGTGTACCGTGCCTGAGCGAGGTACATAAAGCTCACACTAGTCAAACAAACTGGACGTTGGAGGTCAAACATGCTTGGGCACGGTATGGATTGGTAGTGTGAGTGCACCCTCAGAGGTGGTCTGGGCGCCTCATGACTACAGTCTTCGAGTAGGCATTTAAGGACCGCCTTCTCAACTGACGTCATCTGTGACACTAGAAGAAGAAGAAGAAGAAGAAGAAGAAGAAGAAGATGAAGAAGAAGAAGAAGAAGAAGAAGAAGGCAGAACAGATTACACACTGTCTGGTTTCCATGTGGTTCACTGTAATGTCAACCATGTGTTTGGGCTCTCGTAACCTGCCAATGCCAACTTTGCAAAACTTTGCTAAACAAATTCTAAATTATTCACGCCTTACTGATAATTTGGCGATAAATGCAATATGTACTATTTATCCGAACAGTTGTGTGAATGTTTTGCGCATTACTCATTCCAAATACAAAAAAGAGGGAGAATAAGGAGATATAAAATTAACTATTAAAAAAACTAGAGAGAAGGCCAGCTGGGACAGGGAGAGTGGACCTCTTCTGTGGGTGACAGATGCACCTCATTGCTTTCATGCTTAAACTGAGAAATAAATACTCACTTCACTTCATATGAATGATACAGAGGGAAAATATGAAACACAAGTTCTTGCAGCTAGGACGACATGTAGCACCTTCCACTGTAGCTACTGAGCAGTTGAGTCAACCTCTCCTTTATATGTGACTCATATGGTGTTTTTTACTTTACTAATCAAAGTGCTTGTGAATACTGAAGTTGCTCTCATCATTTGCAAATTTGGATTTGTATTGTAAACACAGCCTATTTGCACAAACTTTAGACTTTGCAGTGGAGGTTATAGGGTGGAGTCGGGAGCATAGCAACCAGAAACCAAAAGCCACACGCACACACACACACACACGCACACACACGCACACACACACACACACACACACACACACACACACACACACACACTACTGTTGGACAGAGTCACAGTCATATAAAGGGAAGAGTCCGTACTTTTATTCTAGGGGCTTAGATAGTCATACATTTTTAATAGAGCATGCTGAATCATGGGGAATAAGGAGAAAGAGAGAATGAACTGTTTTCCTTGTGTTTGCACATGTGCAGGTGTGTGTGAGTGAGAGTGTGATCATATAAGGGAGGATAAGAGAAAGACTCATTCATCACCTGAGGGACTTTGCATCAAAGGTGAAAGAGGTGACTGTGCAGTGAAACTGAGAGCAGCTCTGTGCTCAGTTTCAACATGGCTGCATGTTTCTTATCATGTTTTATGATATTAGAAATGAAATTGCAAGAAAGTCTACCTACAGGAGCGGTTACAAGTGAGAATATACGGCTGTACGTGTCCACTGTGTATTGTTCTGTCTGGTAAGGCAGTAAGACTGGAGGCTGTTGTCGCTCCCTGATCCTGTGACAGGAGTGTACCTGTGCAGCAGGGTGACATGGATATGCCTCCTGGGGGTATGGAGACAGAGCTGGGGTGGGGGAGGAAGGGGGAGAGGGTGAATGGGAGGGAGGGCCCATCAGAGGGCTGTCACATGACACCTGGACCAATCTGGGTCACTGGTCTCATGGAGACAAACGATGCTGCTCCACCTCCTCCTATACAGAGGATTCTTTCACTCCAGGTCTGTCAGCAGAGTTAGAGAGATTCTCTGTGATGTGACTTAAAGATGTCATATTTATGCATCAAAATGTCTACAGGGGCTGTTGTTATATTTTGTTGAGCTGTGTACTTATATTATCCCAAATGTTTCCAATGATGTTCAAGTCCAGAGACAGCTGTAATCTTATTCAAGGTAGAGGTGTGTTTCATTTGAGTCCCTTTTGCATTAACTTCCAGAGAGAGTCAGAGAGTAAGGAAGGAAGTCGGTGAACATCGTTGGGATGATGTAAGTACACAACTCAACAAAATGTATAACGATAACAAGTCATTCTTGGCATTTTAATGCAGAAATGTTACAAAGAGTACATTATTATGATGGATTAGTATCTTAACAGTGTATCCATTGTGCACAAGTTGAACTAAATATCAAACTGACAGCACTTTATCAGTCTGTTTTGTGCTTCTCTGCTGCGTCTCTGCTGGTTGCCTGACTGTCACCTTGTGGTGACAAAATGACTCCACAGCTGTGTTCACCAAGAAATAGTTAGTTAGAAATAGTTGTTGTAGGTGTTGCTTCTGCAAGACTTCTACAAAATTCCATTTTACTTACAGTTAGCTGCAAACACAGAGAGAAGACAAGAGCAAGAGTTGAAGCACCATCCTAAAGGCTCTGTGTGTTTTTCTGTGTCATAATTATGTTTTCATGAGTGTATAATCAACTGAAACCAAGAATCATTGTTTTTGTTACCTTAATGAGACTTTCATATCTACAGCTGGTCCTCTTCCACAGAGTCAGCCATGTTTCTACAGTAACCCAGAATAGACAAACCAAATACTGGCTCTAGAAAGGGACTTTTCACGTTTTCAGAGGCCACCATAGGTTCACCTACATGCTTGGAAGGGGAGGTTGAGGGGAGGGGTATTCAGTTGGTTGCAGACTGTTGTTATAAAGCCTGTCTTTGGGCGACTTTGTCAGGCAGTATTCCCCTCGTCTTTCCACTATCTGCATTTTACTGTACTATTTTGAAATTCTCTTCTGCCACTTGAAATAACAAGCTCATAGCTAGCAGCCTACACGCAAGATACTAACCTGGTCGCTAAGAACCAAAACAAGCTAGCTGCTGTTACCTTTTCTTTTTTGAGGATATAGGATTTAAAGTCAGGGCTTGCCTCCCTATATCCAAAACAAGTTCCCCCCCAAGACTATTTTGCAGGCAGGGAGACCCTCTCTGCATCCTGGGTTAAGTGCCGCCTGAGATGACTGTATGTCTTTAAAACATTTACAAACAAGCCAGTTTTTTCCCAAAAGCAGAATTTTTCCAGCACTGACAGAGCACTTTGGCATAGATGTGGCTATGTGAGACTAGTTGCAGTCTACAACCTCTCCGCTAGATGCAACTAAATCCTACACACTGGACTTTAAATTGCAACGCTGCCTGTTAAAAATGTCCTGCAGGTGGCACTGAAACACAGAAATTGTCATTTTTACATTTCTGTTTCTGTCCAGATCAAGCAAATGAGATACAGTATGATGTGTTAATTAGTGAGGTTTAAAGGCACTGGTGAGTGTTTTTGAACTTTGGACAGAGGCAGGCTAATTTTCCCCCCTCCTTCTAGTCATTATGCTAAGCTAGGCTAACCGCCTCCACAAATATACACGATTTATAATTATCTTTTGATCTAACTCACGAAATAAAGCGAATGAGTGTATTTTCCTAAAATGTTGAACAGTTTGGAATCAGTCGAAATATTTTATTGATCTTTGCTGGAGAAATAGGGTTTTGTTACATTTGCTGCTTATCATCATCACCATCATCATCATCATCATCATCATCATCATCATTACCGTTATATTATATTATTATAATTACTTTTTTCACTTCGTCTTTATTTCACTTTATCTTTGTCTTGCTTGTTGTGGTTTACATTTTTAACTCAGTCAGTTTGTTCTTTTCTCTCTGTCTATGACTCTCAGGCTGTTGTGACACATGAACCTCCTCGCTGAGGGATTACTCAGGTCTTATCTTCTAGAATAGAAATGTCTCAACAGAGGGAAATTATTAGAAAGCATAAAATAGAGAATATGTGCAAGAAATAAGCGTATGAAAAATGTGTGCATTAAATTCTGATATGTGGCAACTATATATGTTGAGATATGTGCCTCATACTACACTATAACTAGGCTGTATATAATATTGAATAAAATAATGATGGTGATAGGTAATAATTGACAATAATTGACAGTAAAAATGCATTGAGCAATTGCACAGTTTAGAGCACTGTGTGGAGCAACTGAACAGCAATAAATCATTATCATGTTAATTTGTTCATACAAGTATAATTACCATAAAGTGATTAAGCGATTGCTGGCAGTTACATTTAATTGAATTCAGCCTAATTTAATTTAACTTGTTCTACTTTTTTAAAATGGTGTGTTTGTGGAGGGGGGTCACATTCTGTGTTGGGGCCCAGAGAAAGCCTGATCCAGCTCTGGTATGTGCTCTCATATGGGTGTGGCTGGCAGACGGTAACAGATGACAAACACCCACACACACTCCTCAGTTTATTCTCAGCCTCCTCCTCGATCTTAACTCTTAATACGTCTCTGAGGAGGAGGAGGAGGAGGAGGAGGGTGGAGTGAGGAAAGAGGTGACAGATGAGCACAAATTGTCACCTCTCTGTTACACCGTCAGCCGCACCCTGAATACCAGCTCAGTGTCGTTCAGAGGCACCTGGAGTAAACTGTTTGCTATCACATTAACACACACACACACACACACACACACGCTGTTCTGGCTGCAGGCTTCTTCTCCACTGCTGAGAGAAAATCTGTCACTCACTTGGATCTCAAGGTCACTCACACTCAGTCATTTGGGAGCAGCTGCAGCCACATCACCGCCTACAACTCTGATATCTGCCTGCAGACATCTGAATCTCACTCCTCTGCTCCGCTGCACCGCTGACGGCTCAGCAGTGAGAGCTATAGTATATTTCCTGTCTTGTAATTATGCTGTAAATCTAATTAACAGAGACAAACTGGTGCAAGGACGCCTATCCTGATCTTTGGACGCCCCCTCGTGGGTGACAGGCAACACACCATCCAAAACAAAAAAAAAACCTAACATCCTCCTATTGTCTCCTCTAACCAGTAACTCATACTGCCTATTTATATGACGGTTATGAAAAAAAAAATGACATGACGCAAACCAGCCTCCGTGGGACGATCAGCACCACCACACACTGCCTTTAAACACCTGCAGCGTCCTCTCCACTTCATCGTTTCATCATAAATCAAAATCAGTCGATGGAAAACGTGAATGATTGAAAAATAACAAGCTTGATTTTCAGTGGAGAGGACACAGGCTACACAAAGAGGATCATTGTTGCCTGCAGATGCCCGTCAGTGGTGCAGTCGTCCTTTGAAGGCTCTCCAATCGCAGCGCATAGCGCGACCAAGCGAGGGCGGAGCTTGGTCTCCCCCATCCCCGCTCCGAGCCCCGCTTTGGCACCGTGTCCCATTGACTAGACGGCGACAAACCGAGCAGCACATTCCACTCCGTCTCTGAACTCAGCTCCATCACAGTGGACAGGTGATGACTGGGAGCTCAGATATTCTGGATCTGTGGAGCTAAGTGATGCGCACCTCCAGGAGGTCACGGTCTGGACAGGTATGAGACCTGTGGCGCACATGGATGAAGGAGCAGCAGATGTTTACTGAATCCCAGTGTGGATGTAGCTCCATATTTCACTTGTACACTACCAGCAGGCCTGGCCCACTTGAGCTCCTCATGGATGGATCCCGCTACCGGAGCTGTACTCATGGAATACAAAGCCCATGCTGGTGAGCATGCCTGCCTGTCCGAGCCCTCTCCTCTCCGGGAGCCTCTCCTCCTGACACAGCCTCTATACTCGGACATCCCCTGGTCACTTCCAGTCCCCTCGCCATGAGGACGACCGCTCGGTGATTCTGTGCCTCTGCACGCCTGCACGGAGCGCAGACCCTCATTTTTTGGATCGTGCTTTTGTTGGCTACACACAGGATTTATCTGCGCTCTGGGCTTTCTTTGTGTCAGAGAGCTTAACGCAGAGTGCGCGGACGGCAGCAGAGCGGGGGCTTTGCTTCACCCGCTGTTGCGCCCAGCTGCTCTCTTTGTGGCCGGGCCGTGATGGCAGCCGGCCGGCCGGAGGCGCAGGACCACCCGCCAGAGAACGGCTTCACCCCGCTGGAGCACCCGGTGCCCCGGCTGCTGCCGCACATCGACGGCTCGGTTCTGCCGTCTCTGGGGGGCTTTGGGAAACATCAGAAGCAGCTCGTGGTCCTGACCTGGATACCGGCATTGTTCATCGGCTTTAGCCAGTTTTCGGATTATTTCCTTCTGGCGCAGCCCAATGGCACGTGCGTGCAACCCCTCGGAAACCACAGTAACTGGACCGCGGGGTCCCCGCCGGTCACAGTCACAAGCGGCTCGCCCGCGCTGCTGCTCAATGGCAACGGCACCGGGGAGGGATACGGCGACGGCATCGGTCTGCTGTGCGCCTGCAAGGAGTGGAGGCTGGAGCTGCAGACGGGACTTAGTCAGAATGTTGTTACCAAGGTAACGAGTGAGCACCAGATAGATCCACAGTGTTATCCCTATGTTCACCATCATCCTCATCATCCTCCTCACCACCCTGTGTCTTCATCATCGCTGCCAGGCTCTGTTTGGAGCAGAGCAGAGCCCCATACACAAGACAAACACAGCTGATTGACAAGTTACCCACTGACCTCAATATGAGAGGACGTGCGTGCGTGTGTGTTTGTGTGTGCGTGTGTGTCAGCAATGAGTAGAGCTATGCTGCAGGATGCAGCGGGCATGCATTTTTATCTTCTGCGTTTAACCTGCCTTGTGAGGACATTCCTGCGTTGTGGGGACATTGTGGTCGTCCTCACAACTTCAAAGGACTGTTTGAAGATTAAGACTTAGTTTTAAAGTTAAGCTGAGGATTAGGTTTGGTTAGGGTTAGGGTAAGGGAAAGGATTTCAGTTCTGATGGTCAAGGTTAGGTAAGGAGTTAGGGTCCTCACAAGCAACGCTAGACAAACATGTGTGTATGTGTCTCTGAGTTGGGCTGGACCGATGGACAATTTGTCTCCATTAAGACATCATTATGGCAAATTAATACCAAATCTATGATGTTCCATTCAGTGAAATGTGCTCCACTAATATTCATGACTTAACACAAAAAACTCATGCAAGGTTGACTTACCACCTGAACAAAGTGGGCAGCTGTCCCAGAGCTGGACGGATGCACCAACTTAACTTTCCCTCCTGATACTGATTTCAATATCTCACCTTGATGTATTTACAGATACTGATCCTGAGTGGCTCATGGTTTCTACACTGTGTCTCCTGCTGTGTCTTAGTAAATGTAACTAATAGAGGAAATCGTGAAGCTGACATTTTTAATGTGGAATGTGCAGTATGGCCGATATCCTGGTCTGCTTAATGAGGATCGGTGTGTCCTTGCCCAGAACTCCAAGGGCTGTGAAAGCTCCAGATTTGCTTTGTTTTAACCCATTTGTGCTAATTTAACTCTGGGAATATCTCACATTAAAGGAAGAGTTCACCCAAAAATGAAAATTCAGTCATTCTGTACTCGACTTCATGCTGATGGAAAGTCAGATGACGTTTTGTAGTCCACAAAATATTTCTGGAGCTTCACAGTAAAACAGCGTTGCAGCATTCTCCTAAATAAGTGAAGTAGCTGGAGACTTGTTTTAAAACGTAAAAAAAAGGAAGCAAAAATAAATATAAATTGGCTCCAAACAGCTCGTCCGGCATAATCCAAGTCTCTAAATGCCCCGAGATCCCAAATTGATCTGAAAAGACGTTGTTTACACATTTTTTAAGCCAAAGTCTTCACTGTAGCTGCTAAGCCAAAAGTGTTGGTGTGCATGTCGGTGTGCAAACTTAACTGCACGTCAAGGGTGTGAATGAAGTGTTTTCAATTCTGGACTCACAGCAGACGATCTTAACACAGCCATTTTATGTTTTTGATTGTTTTTTCCCAGCTACTTCAGTTGTTCAGGGGAAACACCTGACTTTCCATCAGCAATGCAATTTCATTTTCATTTTTGGTTGAACTGTTCCTTTAAAGCACTGACATTATAAATGTACCTTGCACCATGTTGTGTACAGGGTCATTGTGTCAAAATCCAGTTTTAAGACCTTCATTATTTCAGTTTTAAAGTAATCCTGAGCCTAGCAAAGAAAAACTGTACATAATGTACAGACAGTGGAAGGAACGGGGCCCCTGAGACCCCTAGAAGGTTAATCCTGACATGTACTTGTGTAAAATATGAAACTTTAATAACTGAATTTGCTTAGAATCTAATTTAGACAACAGAGTTAGTAACATATTAAAATTGTGTCGACATATCATCGTTACCCATCACCCGGCTCAGGCATGTGTGCATGAATGATATCTATTTTCTCAGATAACTTTGCTGCTAAAAGTCCGTACATAATAAACCCACACTGACTGAGTTCTCCACATCACCGCCGGCCATTTCACAACCAAAACCATAAGTCATAACCAATAATCACCTCCTTCTATCCTCTCCTCTGCACAGTCGGAGGCACAGCGGGGAGCTCTGTAAATCATGTTTTAACACCAACACTACTTTCACACACTGCTGAATCGCTCTGCCGGGCCCTCGGAGATACTTTCAGGGTCGTGCACAAACACAGAGTACACATCGTGCTTCCACATGTGTCCTTGGCTGAGTTTCAGATGCTGAGAGCTGCAGCAGCGGTGTGTGCACTGACCCATGGGCTTAGAGGAAAGAGTGGAAAGCTATCGATTTCTGTTATTATAGACACGCGCCCACATTCACACACACACACGCTGCTCTCTCTCTCTCATTCTCTGTCTCTCTCACACACACACACACACACACACTCGTGTTTTCTCTTTTTTCCCTCAAGATGCACATTTGAATATTTCAATAGCGCTCGTAGCATGTTTGCACACTCATCAACCTTCATGAATTATCAAAACAGTGAGTCAGAGTTTGACAGACTTGTGATGGGAGAAGCCCACATTTCTTGTTGTTTCTTTGCAGCTCTCATATTATATCTGCTCAGCTGCTGATGTTTAATTCCCTTTCATCTTGTTGTGGGTGGTTTTCTCTGAAAAGTTGACTGGTGTTCCTCTCTGTTTCAGTGGAACCTGGTGTGTGACTCAGCCTGGAAAGTGCACATTGCCAAGTTCTCTTTGCTGGTGGGCTCCATATTTGGCTACCTAGTGATGGGTGTCATGGCCGACTGGTAAGCTGCCACTTTCATGTGTTTTGTGCCTCTACACAGCTTGTCTGTTAACCCTATATGATCCGGTCATCTAAATTACACACAAAGATTCACAAAGACTTCTGCCTCTGACCCAAAACAATGATGGTAAAAGAAGTTTTGTTTATGCGCTTAAAACCTCTAAAATTCTATTTAGTTAAACAAACAAACAGCTGACAACCATGCTAGTGAGTACTTATACTTTATATATGCAAGGATTAGTCCATGTATTGATGAGTAGTTTGAAAGAAAAAGAGTTGCCAACTGTGGATGTAGACGTGGATGCATTTATCCGTACAAAGTGTTTGGGAGTTTTCCTCTAGGGACCATGAAGATCCACACCAAATCTCACAGTGATCAACCAGAGCTGAAAATCTAATATCAACTTTGAAATTTACATGAATTCCTGAAGGAAACGCCAAACGTAGCTGCAAACACTGGCTGATGTAATTGTGGCTCGCTAGCAAATGTCAGCGAACTGCTATCTTACACAAAGAGCAACCTTTAATTCAGTGCAGAGAAAAATGAAGACTGGTGACGATTATGAATGTGCTCTTATTGTATTCAGTGGGAGAATTAAAGAAGTGTCTGACATATCCTCTGTTTGAACTTATTACTGGAGGTCAGCCACAACGACAACAACAGATTGTCAAACACATACTGAATCTGAATCATGTGCCACTACAGAGGGCTGTAAGGCACAAGTGCTTTAATCGAGTGTTATGAATACTATTGAAATTAAGTAGGTGTGATTAAAGTGATGTATTGGGAGGGAACAATCATATATTTCCGAGGATGGGGGGATTGTGTCCCCCGTGTCCTCCCTTTGATTTGCGCCTTTGCAATCCACATGATATTTGTTGACAAATTTCAATTTCTATCTGCACCGAGAAACCGCTTAGTCGACAAACACTGCCATCCCGAGAGCCACGCAACTAGTAAAGTCTCTTCCCAGAAACAATGGGCTTCATGCAAGAAAACTTTCATTCTTCTCTTAAATCTCTCTTACTTTCTTTGTGAGGCTTTTTCATACAAGTGCTTCAAGTTCATCAAACTCTCCTAACAGGACAAAGCTGTAGCAAATCGTTTATTTCAGCCTGATGAATTCCATCTGTTCAAGTATGTGCCCGTTCCTTAGATATGCTGATTAGCATCATCAATGCCCCAAAGTTGAAATGTAAAGCCGCCTCTTGCCTTCGGTGTGTTGGCAAGTACCTAAGTATGAGAAAATCGGGGTAATCAAGATATCACACCTACATGCCTCTCAAGAACAAATCTTTTGCTATGGTTCTTTCTTGCATCAGGCCCAATGTCCTGATTAAGATGGTTTATCAACAGACTTTATTGTCAATTGGGGCAATTTCTTAAGTAGAAGATGGTTACAATAAATTCAGACCAAGAAATTTGCTTTCAGACAGAAATCTTGCTATTAAATGATCGCAAAACTTGAACATTAGAAACCAAATCTTCCTGCATGGCTAAGTGTTATTTGTAATTGTGTGAACTGACCCTTTAAGGCTGTTAAATCCATTGAGGTCACATCTGCAGCCTGTGAGCCACCTGAGCTGCTTCGTGGGAAAAAAAGTCCCAGCCTTGTGTTTGGGATCAGTATCTATGGAAACAATGTAAAGAAATGTGCAGGCCGGCGAGGCCTCAGCTCTGACCTGACCCAATGACCTACTGACCCCCCTGAAACCAGGAAGTCCAGAGAGTCTGGCGGGAACAATGAGGGGAACGGTTTCTTTCAGCTGACTGCACATCAAAAGCTTCATTTCTCAGTTTGTGACAGTTTCTAAACACTTTGCTCCGTCTTTCTCCTCTGCTCCTCTCTGTCTCTAAGGTTTGGTCGGCACCCAGTGTTGATCCTCTCGGTGCTTTTCATGCTGGTGTTCGGTCTGAGTGTTGCCTTCTCTGTAAACGTCACCATGTTCAGCACCTTGCGCTTCTTTGAGGGTTTCTGCTTGGCGGGCCTCGCTCTCTCCCTCTACGTGCTCAGTAAGTACCTGCTTCCACTTCCTCGTCCCTGTCTGTTTTTTTATGGTGCTTTCCAGCTCCCGTGTGTCCTCATTCATCATCTTTCCTTTATTGTGTTTATTTGATTATTAATACTTGACTAGTTTTGATCCCTGGAAGGGACATTCTTTGAGGGAAAAAAAAAAATAATTGTGTTCTCTTGCAAAACTTTTGATGAACATTTTTGCTTGTCATTTTGCGGAAATCTAAAGGACCTAAACCCGAGCCTCACATTTGGATATTTTGGCTTTGAATATTTTCATTTTACTGTCTTTAATGAGATGATACATTTCGGGTGAGGGGGTACTCTCTATCATCTTCTGCTTCTTAAGAAGTTTTTATGTTTATTTTATACATTTTATTGTTCCAGATAGGGCTGGGCCATATATTTACAATAAAATAGTGATGTTTTTAGGCTATGTATATCTCTATATTTTGAAATCTCTTCAAACACACTTCATAAATGCAAGTGGTAGGCGAAAAAATCACACCATCATGCCAAAAAAGTTCTCTAGCTTCAGTGTTTACTTCCTGGTTGTGCAGCTCACTGGATTTTCTCCCTCCAAAACTCATAATAGTCTGTTAGATAACGGTGCACTATGAGGCCTATACTGTGAGCGTCCACTGGGGAAAATTGGAAGCTTGGCTGAGCGGCACCGTTGTATCCAGGTCTAAATAATACATTCATGGTGTTGATGGATATTATGAATAAGGGAGAACCCAACAGTTAAATTATGTATTGCATGCGCTGACATGCAGGTAAAACCTCTCAGCAGCTGCAGCTTTTTTGTTGGCCAACAAACAAAATTGTTGTTAAAGTTTGGGTTTCACCACTGATAGAAAATTCTATTATAGATGCCCATTTATTCTTATATGAAATATCGACAATAAACCCCAGAAACATGTGTAATGGATTCAGAGACTAATGGAGGATGCTCAATGTGAGATTGCAGAGAGGACTGTGTTTTTAAATAGTGGGTATGCTGATTACATTTCAAATTACAGTACATTCAGGCTAATTTAAGAATTTAACATTGTCTGGTTTAATTCTTACTGTTTGTGGTGCTGACACTGAGCAGTTTTGTTTGTTAGAGAGCACAACAGAAGCTCTGTTTTTCCTCCTCCCCATCTAAAATGTATTCCTTCATGCCCCCTCTGCAGCCTTGCAGAACAGCCCGTGGCCAAGGTGTTCTTAATGACACCAAACTGTCTGACAGCACTTTCATATCTCCCGATAACGCCCTCACCCCACACTGCATTCCCCACTGTCCCCTCTCCTGCTGCCGTCTCCCTCTTTCCCTCCCGCTGCAGGCCTCCTCTCTCTCCGTCAGTAGCAGTAGCAGATTAGTCATACATTATGCGTGAGACAAGGGCAGACTTTGAGCTCGGGCGCTGGGGTGGGTTTTGTCCCTCTCAGCAGGAGTTCCTGATAAATCTTGGCTGAACCGCTTCTAAAAACAAACAAACAAAATGGACGCCTCTGAGCCGTCTGGCAAGAGACTCTGTAGAGTTGAGTTTAATCTGTGATGTATACAAACCAACATAAATGAGGTTTTCATCTGTGGCCTTTTAAGTCCAAGTCACAGGAGGTGTGTGTTGACTGTGTGAGGTGTGTGTTGGTGGTATGAGGTGTGTGTTGGTGGTGTGAGGTGTGTGTTGATTGTGTGGGTTGTGTGTTGGTGGTATGAGGTGTGTGTTGGTGGTGTGAGCTGTGTGTTGGTTGTGTGGGTTGTGTGTTGGTGGTGTGAGGTGCGTGTTGATTGTGTGGGTTGTGTGTTGGTGGTATGAGGTGTGTGTTGGTGGTTTGAGGTGTGTGTGGGTTGTGTGTTGGTGGTCTGAGGTGCGTGTTGGTGGTGTGAGGTGTGTGTTGGTGGTGTGAGGTGTGTGATGGTGGTGTGAGGTGTGTGTTAGTGTGAGGTGTGTGTTGGTGGTGTGAGGTGTGTGTTGGTGTGAGGTGTGTTATGATTGTGTGGGTTGTGTGTTGGTGGTATGAGGTGTGTGTTGGTGGTGTGAGGTGTGTGTTGGTTGTGTGGATTGTATGTTGGTGGTGTGAGGTGTGTGTTGGTGGTGTGAGGTGTGTGTTGGTATGAGGTGTGTGTTGGTGGTGTGAGGTGTGTGTTGGTGTGAGGTGTGTGTTGGTGGTGTGAGGTGTGTGTTGGTGTGAGGTGTGTGTTGGTATGAGGTGTGTGTTAGTGGTGTGACATGTGTGTTGTTTGTGTGATGGTGTGATGTGTGTGTTGTTTGTGTGATGGTGTGATGTGTGTGTTGTTTGTGTGATGGTGTGATGTGTGTGTTGTTTGTGTGATGGTGTGATGTGTGTGTTGGTTGTGTGATGTGTGTGTTGGTGGTGTGATGTGTGTGTTGGTGGTGTGATGTGTGTGTTAATTGTGTGATGTGTGTGTTGTTTGCGTGATGGTGTGTTGTGTGTGTTAGTTGTGTGATGTGTGTGTTGGTTGTGTGATGTGTGTGTTAGTTGTGCTATGTGTGTGTTGGTTGTGTGATGGTGTGATGTGTGTGTTGGTTGTGTGATATGTGTGTTGTTTGTGTGGTGGTGTGATGTGTGTGTTGTTTGTGTGATGGTGTGATGTGTGTGTTAGTTGTGTGATGTGTGTGTTGTTTGTGTGATGGTGTGATGTGTGTGTTAGTTGTGTGATGTGTGTGTTGTTTGTGTGATGGTGTGATGTGTGTTGGTTGTGTGATGTGTGTGTTGTTTGCGTGATGGTGTGATGTGTGTGTTGGTTGTGTGATGTGTGTGTTAGTTGTGCTATGTGCGTGTTGGTTGTGTGATGGTGTGATGTGTGTGTTGGTTGTGTGATATGTGTGTTGTTTGTGTGATGTGTGATATGTGTGTTGTTTGTGTGATGGTGTGATGTGTATGTTGGTTGTGTGATGGTGTGATGTCTGTGTTGGTGGTGGGATGTGTGTGTTAGTGGTGTGATGTGTGTGTTGTTTGTGTGATGGTGTGATGTGTGTGTTGGTTGTGTGATGTGTGTGTTGGTTGTGTGATGGTGTGATGTGTGTGTTGCTGGTGTGATGTGTGTGATAGTTGTATGATGTGTGTGTTGTTTGTGTGATGGTGTGATGTGTGTGTTGCTGGTGTGATGTGTGTTGCTGGTGTGATGTGTGTGTTGCTGGTGTGATGTGTGTTGCTGGTGTGATGTGTGTGTTGCTGGTGTGATGTGTGTGTTGGTGGTGTGATGTGTGTTGCTGGTGTGATGTGTGTGTTGTTTGTGTGATGGTGTGATGTGTGTGTTGTTTGTGTGATGGTGTGATGTGTGTGTTGGTGGTGTGATGTGTGTTGCTGGTGTGATGTGTGTGTTGCTGGTGTGATGTGTGTGTTGGTGGTGTGATGTGTGTTGCTGGTGTGATGTGTGTGTTGTTTGTGTGATGGTGTGATGTGTGTGTTGGTGGTGTGATGTGTGTTGGTGGTGTGATGTGTGTGTTGCTGGTGTGATGTGTGTGTTGGTGGTGTGATGTGTGTTGCTGGTGTGATGTGTGTGTTGCTGGTGTGATGTGTGTTGCTGGTGTGATGTGTGTGTTGCTGGTGTGATGTGTGTTGCTGGTGTGATGTGTGTGTTGCTGGTGTGATGTGTGTTGCTGGTGTGATGTGTGTTGCTGGTGTGATGTGTGTTGCTGGTGTGTTGTGTGTGTTGCTGGTGTGATGTGTGTGTTGCTGGTGTGTTGTGTGTGTTGCTGGTGTGATGTGTGTGTTGCTGGTGTGGTGTGTGTGTTGCTGGTGTGATGTGTGTGTTGCTGGTGTGATGTGTGTGTTGCTGGTGTGATGTGTGTTGCTGGTGTGATGTGTGTTGCTGGTGTGATGTGTGTTGCTGGTGTGTTGTGTGTGTTGCTGGTGTGATGTGTGTGTTGCTGGTGTGTTGTGTGTGTTGCTGGTGTGATGTGTGTGTTGCTGGTGTGGTGTGTGTGTTGCTGGTGTGATGTGTGTGTTGCTGGTGTGATGTGTGTGTTGCTGGTGTGGTGTGTGTGTTGCTGGTGTGATGTGTGTTGCTGGTGTGTTGTGTGTGTTGCTGGTGTGATGTGTGTGTTGCTGGTGTGATGTGTGTGTTGCTGGTGTGATGTGTGTTGCTGGTGTGATGTGTGTGTTGCTGGTGTGATGTGTGTGTTGCTGGTGTGGTGTGTGTGTTGCTGGTGTGTTGTGTGTGTTGCTGGTGTGGTGTGTGTGTTGCTGGTGTGGTGTGTAGATGAATACAGCAGGGTTAGGACCGGTCGGCTCGCTGCCACAGAATGACCCTCTTTGAAGTAACCTCACACTATGACAGCAGATAATGGACGCTGCCGTCCCATTAACAGTAACAACATGTAGAATAGCAGCACACAACGTATGGTGGAGATGCTTCCAATGAACACCTCCTCTAAGGCTGAATACAAACTGTACTAACACGTGAGCTGTGGGGGAATGTAACCCAGTTTTAACAGATGCAGATTGGACTCTGAATATGAAATTTCTCATCAGTGTACCTTGTTTGTGCTTTTACTGTTTGCCAGTGGAGGTACATCAGTCAGCCTGCAGGACAGACACAGGCAGTCGATTGGGTTTTTGGCAGTGACACTTTGTCTCGTTGTGTTGGCTCTGTAGTGCAGTTAAGGACTGAAATAAAAAAAAATGAGGCTGCAGTCCTGACCTCCAGCTTTAATCAAAAGGTACTCACATTCACACTGACTGAACACTGGACTCGTAGCTTCTTTTTAACACAGTGTAGCTGGACAATGGACACTGTATCTCTAATCATTGGGACTGTTCAGACCTGGTAATCTGTCTCAAGTGAGACAAACTGACATCATTAAGACAGAACAAAAGAAAGTAATGTAGAACATTTGCAGAATTTACAAGAAGCCCTTAATAATTAAGAGTTTTTCAGAGACAGCATTTCACAAGGTTTTTTAATTTCTCATCAACTCACATAATTGAGTGATTTTTAAAGGGAGTCTGGGGACTTTGTCCACAGACAATACAGTAAAGTAGCCTATATAGATTACTGTGTACTGTATTTGTGAACTTTGACATGTTGACAATTTTCTTTCATAAATTTTGTGTAAATGGTGAAATCAGTTGAAACAGTGTATTCAAACATCTGCTAAGGGGCACACAGAAATTGGACAAGCTGAATAAACTTGTATTAGACAAAAAACATTCTGGTTTATTACAACAAGGGCTATTCTTAGTCTAACTATTGTTCCTATTGGTAATAATAAGATTGTACTCACTCAATGTAGAGCACCTGGTATTCCCAGCCAGGGTCGACCCTTCTTAGCTTGTGAGATCCGATGAGATTGGGCACATTAAGGATTGTGTGGCAACATCGCTTAAAAGAAATCCTGCAGGGCAAGAAACATGAGCGGTCAGACAGCTGTGAACAAGCCGGCAATTTAGTTTCTATTTGTAAAATAAATTTCTATAATAAATCAACCAATCTGACTTTGACCCACTGTACTGTGTACACACCGGAGCGTTTTTTTCTTGTGCAATGAGGAGATTTTTCAGGTCTGTACTTCACGCCTTGCTTGTTTCTGGGTTTTTTACCTTCCATCTGGTCTTCAGCAGGTGAAACACTTGATTGAACTGAGGTCATGTGACGGACTTGGCATGTTAGCGTTTGGACTTAAAAAATCCTTGGCTGCTTTGTTTGTATGTTAAGTATCATTATCCTGCTGCACTGCGCTAAAATGAGGGAATTTGTGTAAACAGGGCCAGATGTTTACACCCATTATGAATGTAAACAGCCTCTAATTAAAGCTGTAAGCCAGCGCATTAACACCAGAGTAACTGTTTCATTTCAAATCCAACATGCGGAAAGATGGAGCCAACGCTACCAAAACACATCAGTGTCCTGCAACTGTTCCATGATGCAAAGTAAACAGATGTATTATTGTAGAGAAGCAAATCACATAACCAGAAAAATATGCATGTAGCACTCATATATTGTACTGCTGATGTAATGCATGTGTTAATGCTGTGGCTGCACTGTTCCATCTGTGTTATCGTGCTCATCTCCCCACAGAAAGGCTCTTTCTGCCTGCCTCCTTCACCCTGTAAAAGCAGTGCTGAATTTCTATTTCTGAATCCAGCAGCTCTCTTGGCCTTTCCATTTTCACTCCATGCGTCCCTCGACTCTCCTCTGCCCCATTCATCCCATCCCATCCCATCCTCCTCCTCCTCCCTCTCTCAACCATTTTATTACTACCAGCACGCTCAGCCTTACTTTCTCATTTTCTCGAGGCTCATTTGAAATCTCTCATCGTTCGGTTATCTCTCTGCGGCACGCAGCGCATAATAAACTCCACTGGAGCTGCCAGTAGAGGCTTTAGTTTGCTCTGCTAATGTAAGTGTGTTGATGTGTGTGTGTTTTGTGTATATTTGGTTGTTGCAGCAGTCCTGCGCGGGGTTTATTAGTTTGTAATTTAACAGCTACCTCAGGGCCATCCTCTGGGAGCTGTAAGCAAAGAGCTGTTGTCTCCTCATTTCTTTTACTCATTTTTCTTCCCACATTTGCGAACAATGTACTGTATGTAATTCCATCTGGTTATCGTGGCTGTCCATTATCCAAACTCATCTGAAAAATATGTTAATACAAGTGTTGTTTGGGTGAGAAAGTATTTAAAGACAAATCTTTAAGGAATACTTCACTGAAAATCTGTCTTTTAAGTATTAAATGCTCACCCACTGTTGGTTTAAAGGCTGCTCCTTCACAGCACACAGCAGATGCAGTCAGCTTTATAGCAGTTACAAAGGCAACTCAAAGTCATTGCAAAAAAGTGCCTCAAACATCCATGGAAACTTTCCAAACTACTGCAGCATGAGAGTCAAGAATGAGTCTGAATCATATGCCTCAGAGTTGATCAGTTCCTTTATGGACAGCATGTTTTTCTGACAGCTGCACATTGCAAACAATGATGTCTACACTGTTGGAAACTAGCAGCAAGAATCAAATAAACAATGGGTTTGATATTAATAAAATCTTATCAGTTCCCATTCCTACTGCTGCAACATCGACCACTCCTCTGCCACTGATCTGTGAGCTAACTATGTCCCTAACAATCATGGCTTCACCAAAAAATGATGCTACTTCATGTGGAGCTTTAGAGCTCTGAGAAAGTGATATAGTGTGACAAACTGTGAGTGTTTAGAACAGAGCTATAGACTTGAGACTAGGGTAAAATCCCCAAACACCCCCGCCCCTACCACATAGCCTTACACCTTCATTTTGCATCCACGTCTGGGGGAAGGGTTTCCCGATTCTTGATGGGATGGAGGGAAAGGGAGAAGTGTTAGGGTTTCATGGCTCGCCATCAAACAGAGGTTGTACAGCAGCTGATTGAGTTGATTTTATGAAAGTGAAAATTACAACTACAAAGTTGTATTTACTGCACTTTTCACGAACAAACACTATAAAGTAAAAAAATAATGAAGAGTTAAAAAAGTCATTGTTCACTTGGTGCACCGCCATACTGCTGTGATGTCATCTGTGTTTATGTCGACGAACTCGGGCTGCGAGAGTTTCCGCCTTCGAACTCCGACTTGGGTGACCATTCCATTGCACTTTTCCGAGTTCTGCGTGCAGTGGACCACAACATGAGAGCGCTCTGTTGTTTCAATATATTTGGTCCTCTTCTTTATAATAAGCATCAAACGATCGCTGCTAGTTTGCTGATGTCTTGGTTGCTAACTAGCTAGCTAGCTAACGTTTCATTGTTCCTGCTGATTTGCACAACAGTCTCACATTTTGAAGCATTTCAATATTGCATTTGCCTCCTTTGATGGCATATGACAGCCAAAATGTAACTCAAGTCCAGTTGCTGAAGTTGCTGTACTTGGTATCACTCTTCTAATATCAGTGCAGAAGGCAGGGTAGGAACACAGGTAGCTAATGTTAGTCTAAGTACCGCTAGTGGCCAGGGTCTTGAAGTGCTGTCCCATTACCATTGTAACTCTGTTCTGAGGGACTTTACTTGAGACTTGACTGCCAATTAAAATGTGCAGTCGAGTTTTGACTTGGTAAATCCAGAAAGATAAAAGATAAGCTGTCACAAAATCATCAGCACTCAAAGACTGAAAAGACTTGCAATTTACTTGGAATTTTCTCATAAGACTGTTGACTTAAGACAGCTCAGTTGACTTGGAATTCCCCTCAAGGACTTGAGTCTTTCAGACACATGGACCTGAACGTGCTGCCAAAGAGAGACTTGAGAACAGCTCTGGGTTGGAACAAACAACAGTAGAGGAGTGGACTATACTGCAGGAGTCATTTTAAAAGTTTCTATAGATGTTTTGGTGAGTTTTTCCCACAATACTGTCAACATTTGAACGTTCTATGTACATGCTGTGAATCCCAGCTGACTGGAGCTGCTGCAGCAAGCTACAAAATATTCAGAGCCACTTTTCAAGGCCTGCGGGGAGTCAGCATCCAGTCCTCAAAGATTTTCAGTGAATCAGGTTTATGTGGACCCGAAGGAATTAGACTGCAGCTCCTTTTACAAGGTTAATGTCTTTGCCTCCTCCTCCCTGTCACTGCTCCTGAGAGACGTGTAGGTAATGACAAAGACAAATAGTATACTGTACATAAATGTGTGTGTGTGTGTGTGTGTGTGTGTGTGTGTATGTGTGTGTGTGTTTGTTTGTGTGTGTGTGTTCATGAGCTGGGGGGATGATTGCTGCTGACTCAGCTGAGTAGACGGACTGTCCTGTCATGCTGTGCCCTTGTCAAACCTTCAGCTTCCCATCCCTGCATTTCTATAGAGTCATTCAGCTAAAGCAGCAACAGAATACCATTTTCATTATTGATTCATTTTGTTTAGTCTATAAAATGCCATTCAGTTTACAGCTGATATAAAACAAAGAAAATCGGCATATACTCGCATCTGTCGACCTCTTTGGTCAAGACAAGATATCTCAACAACTTTAAGAACAACTATAATGAATTGCCTTTGAATTAAGTACAGACAGTTGAGTCCCCATCAGGATGAACTGTAATCATTTTGCCGATCCTCTTACTTCTCTGTCACCACCAGCAGATCAAAAGTATTTGATATTTTTTTGTCTAAAGCCCCATGTGACATCTTCAAACTCCTTGTTTTGTTTCACAAACTGTCAGAAATCTCAATAGCCAGTTTACTATTTCATAAAGTCAAATCTCAACATTTACTACATGGATTTTATCCCCTGTAGTGAATCATAGGGGACGCCTCATCTTGTCAGAAAGAGCGTCAGAGTGTCAGAATTAGTTTTGTCTCACAGGACAAATTCACCAATGTGTTTCCAACGATGACCAATAGGAGCACCGAGAATTTTTCAACCGTAAATGTGGTGAAGCAAAGAGGAATGATGTTGTTGGTATTGCAAGGACAAACTGTGAAAATGAAGAGAGGTCTTGCTTGTTTTTTTAGGCTTTTCCAAACTCGAGACAGTCAGTATTTGTTCACACTCTTGTTCCTAGAGGTTGATCCTTGACATCACGCACATTGTGAAACAGCATGTCATGATTTTTTGGGGACTGTTGATTAGTCTGTGGTTTATCTGATATCGCTGTGTTGGTGTTGTTCCTGGAACATCATAATTAATGTTGCTCCAAGACCAATCTTTGTAATTATGAAAAAGCAACAATGTCTACACTTGAACAAGCTGTTGTGGCTTCATAGGTTGAGAATAGGACTCTCACCCAGGAGACCAGCGTTTGTGTCTCCATTGGAACATATTGTTCTACTGGTCGGTTCTTTCACACTAAGTTGACTTATTTTTAGTTTATTGTCAGTTTTTTGGTTTGTTTAGGCTTAGGAAACAAAAGACATACATACATTTTCCCAACGTTTAACACGTCTTATAAAGGATAACTTCTCCCATGGTCTTTTCCCCTGACTCACAAAGCTGTGACAGTACAAAAGCATGATTGGTAAGTTGCAGTTATGGTCCCGGAGCAACATTATTCACGATGTTTCAGGAACAACACCAACACAGTGATATCAGATTGTGTCTAGTTAGTAATGTCTCCCGGCCAAGTCACAGCAAGAAGTTATGACTCGATAATCGCCTAATCTTACACAGTGACCATCTTTACAGCCATGTGGTCTGAATCCAGCATTAAAAACTTCTGATTTCTGGTGTGTCAGAAGGCACATCATAAGAACTAGTTCTGACACAGTATAACCTGGCCCTCAGTCTTGAGTTACTGCTTAGAGCAGCCTCACAGCTCATGTGAGCGGAGTGCTATCTAGTCATTTTTAAGCTCACCTAGTTTTTCTCCGTCACTCGCTCGGTTCTCTGCAAAAACAGACAGTGAAAATGATCTGTTGATAGGCACTGACATCATGCTGGTGTTCCATGTTGTATGCCACAGACAAAAATGTGTACATCAGGTGAGGAGCATTTATTTTCCAGTGCGCTCTCGCTCTCTCTGAAGGGATTGATGATCATTGATGATCACGATTTTCAAAGACAAACTGTGTGTAGGAGACAGTAGCAGCACAGCAGCAGCACCGTTGTCTGTATGAACACACACACACACACACACACACACACACACACACACACATGCAAACACTATAAATAACTTAAACAATTATTGATTATTAAAAAGGTTGGCGATGGGTCGATACATTGACTCATCTCTTCAGCACTACATCCCTCCCTCTCCCTCAAATCTCTACACCCTCTCTATACATCCACATCACACACACTCTCACTCACACACACAGTCTGTGGTCCTCACTCTGAACTCATGCTGTTAGCAAGCCAATTGTCTCTCTGCTCTGTTCTCCTGCCCCAGGCAAGGTTAGCATGGGAGCAGCAGGCGACAGAAAGTGTGTGTGGTGGTGCTGTCAGCCATTGTCATCACAGATTACTTAGGACATTAGATCAGCTGCTTTGTGTTGCCCTCTTTGTTTTAAGCCTTCCTTTCTTCCATTATAGTTTTTGTTTTCCACACCATCTGCAACTGTTCACTTTCAGATGTAAAGACAGTGGAGAAGCTGGCTGGTGAAAAGAGGAGGAGGGAGAGGAAGGGGGTGAGGAGGGAGGGTAGAGGTGGGGGATGGTGGCTTTACAAAGGGTGAGAGAGCCACTTGAGCCCTGATGAGCAAGAGGGAAGAGTGGGCAGGAGGGGGGTGAGGGAGGATCAGCCCACAGGGGGGGGCAGTGAGATAATCAGCACAAGGAGAACTCTCCTCCAGCTGGAACAAAAGGTCCCTGCCAGTGTGTGTGTGTGTGTGTGTGTGTGTGTGTGTGTGTTGACATCCCAGCAGAGTCGACGGGATCATAAACCTCCCCAGAGAGTTGAGGAGTGTTTTTTTGTTTTGCGTGGTAGGTTTAGGGATGCATTATCTTTGCCAAGGTACAGATGATTTCTCTAGTCTGTGTGCGTGTGTGTCTGTGTGTGATTGTGTGCGCACGCGTGCGTGTGAGCGTGTGTGTGCGCATGTGAGATCCATGCCGGTTGGCTGCAGTGTACCACAGAGACACAGTGCTGTGTTTGTCAGAACCGACAGACGGGGAGCCAGCAGTGGTGCAAAGTAACTAAATACAGTTCTCGTAAACAAACGCTGAACTTAAACAAGAGTCCTGCTTTTATTGGTCATTATCAAGTAAATGTTGATTGCAGAATGTAATGGACAGAATAAACACCTTTGACGTTAAGATTAGTTCCCTTAAACCTAGCGTTCACTAAGCGATTTTGTCTGCCACCGGGGAAGAAATCTCCCAGGAACAAGAAGCCTGCCTGGTGATCCAGTCTGGCTGGCAGCACTGGCACCATTTCTATCTGCTCTCAGGTCTCATTAGAGACTAAATGAATGAATAAAGTCACAGTTTGTCCTGTGTTGTTGGTAGCTGCCACTCTGAGGACAAACTAAATAATCAAACTCTCTTTGTTTTCATGACTGAATAAACTGAATAAACAAACTGACCTTAAAGGACAACACAATTTATACTGTTTCAGTTTGTTTATATGTGGCGGACCCTGCCACCTTTCTAGCTTCAAACAGTGTTTTGGGACCTTATTTTCCTCTGAGAACAGCTTGTTTATTCACTCAGGGAAAAGAGTTTGTAGTATTACCTCATTAATGTGGTAAATATTAAATATCTGAGTTTGAATTTCTTCCCCAAAATGATATAGTGCACCTTTCAGTATTTAAGTGTTGATTTAGAGGTATTTGGACTTTCAGACGGCTGTATGGGACATTTTACTGCCCTACAGCAATCTTACAGCATTACAGTTACTATGCTGATAAAGGTTTCACATGCAAAACATATATGAATGAATGAATGAATGACTTTTATTATTGTGTCATGCATATACACATATATTATGATCAAATAACATAGGAAGAATTTTTATATATCAAACTACATACTTCATACATCATTCATATTATTCTTATAGGTAATGCTACTATGTGTAGTAACTCTGGCCACTTGGGGGCAGTGGAGCAAGCTGAAAACACTGACACATTAATATGAAGTAATATTATAAAGTTGGCTCATGTGTTAGCAAACAGTTGCAACATTATCATTCTATTGGACTATTGTTTGATGTAGTGTTGTCGTGATACTGGAATTATGAACTACGACTACCATGTTTGATACTATAAATAAAATTGTATATTTTGATTAAAAGATAAATATAACAAGGCTTGTGTACTGTGCGTTAAGCACAACAGCGTCTGGGCATCAGGAGCTGGGCTGTGTGAGCACTGCAGCGGTGCATGTGTCAACTCACTGTTGGAGAGGAGAGCCAAAGAACGCAGCTAGCATCGAGTTACTACCGACACTGCGAAAAATTATTGTCAAAACTGTTTCAAGATTCAGATTCAATGTTTCGAAGTTTGATGATGATTAAAGTCAAATATTCACTCTCCTCCTTTTAGCTGTTTTGGTCTCCACCGAAATATCTGAGTCTTAGCTGCTGAATGCTCAACAGTTTTCATGCGCTGGCTGCCTGGTTTCTGTCTGTTGGTGAGAGCTGAGTTAGAGTTAGGAAACAAAACAATGAGCTCTGTAGAGCTGAGGGGAACTGCAGAGTCAGACGCTAATGATTTGGGGGTTTGTTACTAAGAGTTCCCCCTTTCTTTTTATTGTTTATACAATAATAATGATTACTGAAGCTTTAAATGATCATTCAAATTGGGAATTTCAAGGGAAAGCAAAGATAAAGTGTGACATTATAAGTCAAACATCCATCACAGTCAACAAACCCAGTTCCTTGGTCGATTACGACCTCCCATATTTTGTGCTACACACAGACTTTATGTGCGATGAGGGATCAGATTTATCCCAAACAAAATGGTTTGTGACCACCCATGTTTGTGATTGTAACAAACCAGAATTGTCCTTAAATAAAACATTTCAGCGTGAGACTTTTCTAGATGGTTGGATTCATACTTTCACCCGAGCAAAAAGTCTAAATACTTTCTACACGAATAGCTGACAGACGGACAGAATCTGTCTCTCTGCCCTTGATGCACAAAGACAGGCTGAAGACAGAGAAGCAGACAGGCAGGTTAAGGATTACAGGTCACTGTAATTTCCTTCATCTGTTTTGGTTCCTGCAGGGAGGGCTTTTGGAGACATTAGCTCTAAAACTGTCCGTCTGGGGCTGCAGAGAACAGAGATGAAGGGATTTACAGTAATACCTTTATTTTCTCTTTCTCAGCCCTCCTGCATAGTGCTCTAACTTCATCATTTTCCTCTCTTTCTCTTATCGTAATATCTTTATGATCTTTCTGTCTCTTTCTTTGTTTTTCTTTCCTTCCCTCCACCTTTCTTCGTGCGTCTCCCTCTTTATTATCATTCCTCTGGTGATTCCACTGGTGAATAAAGAAAGGGACTTTTCCGTGTCCTTTGGGGGGAAAGTAATTTGTATTCTGGTCCTCTCTTCCTACTTTCTCCTCTCCCTCTTGTTCCCTTTCCTCCCCCCTTTTCACTTCTTCTCCATAATAAGAAGTGACGCTGCATGAGGCCAGGTTAGTGAGTCCCCCCCCTCCTCCCTCCTCACCCACTCACAATGGTCACCTTCAAAAAGACCTTGCCATATGGCCCAGGCCATCTGGACTGTACCATGTTACAGGCAGGATGGGAGGGATGGGAGCCCAGTCGGAGGGAAATTAAGGGACGGTTACAGCTGAACCCTTTTAAAAGCTTTGACGTGCAGTCCATCCTAAGTTCATAAAGAGGTCTGGTGTTAAACTAGTGTGTTCTCAGGGGGAGGATCAGTAAGAAGAGTCCTTAATAATTCAGAGAGGAAATTCAACGCTGGCCTCGCCATTAAACAAACACACATCAAACTCTTCAAGGCCATTACGCTGAGTTTAAGATAGTAATCACATCACAAAGACACATCCACACACATACAGCCTATACATAATTTACATGTCTCCACTGGAGCACCAACAATGCAAGAATATGTGAAACTAAATCTCCCTCCTTCTCTCCTCTCTCCCTCTCTTTATTTTAGGGATCGAGCTTTGTTTGCCAGGCTGGCGCTTCTCCATGACCATGGTGGCCAGTTTTCTGACGGTGGGCGGGCAGCTACTGATGCCAGGGGTGGCCGCTCTGTGCCGCAATTGGCCGGACCGCGATGACTGGCAGGTCCTGCAGATTGTCATAATCAGCCCTTTCGTTCTGATGCTGCCCTACGTCTGGTGAGTCCCGCCCTCTGAGGAATTCCACAGCAGGGGGGGCAGATTCTTCCCGTGCTGAGCCAGGCGATGGCTTGTACAGTACACACTGCACTACACAGTACTGAGCACACTCTGCTTCTACCAACAAACAATACTCTCTTTCTCTTTGCGTTCGTCTTCTTTCCCCTTGTGTTTCGTCTTCTTGCTTTCATAACATATTCTGTTCTCATCCTTCTTTGTCCGCTGCCTCCATATCCTCTTTCTGCCTCTCTGCAGGATTTTTCCCGAGTCGCTGCGCTGGTTGCTGGCCACCCAGCACTACAGGCGGTCCAAAGCCATGATGCTGCGCATCGCCAAGAAGAACCAGGTTGACATGACAACCGAGCCGAGCGGAGTCCTCGCAGGTGATGACATTCAACAAGATGAATATGATGTGAAATCCATCTCTCCTTCTTTTGCTTTACTCATTTCATTATGCAAATTATTTTAATTCATCTCTTTATGTTATGTTGCAGCTGCTTCTTGCTGTGTGATGAAATGAACATGCAACGAACACAAAGACACTCACTCACACACAAAGACTCCTTTTCATGAAGCAAACATGTTGAAGTAGCAGCATTCCCCAACTCTTTATGATGAAACGCACTTGCAATCAGATGAACACATACATACTCCTTCAGATCTTCTCAATGTAAGATCAATGAAGTCCCTAACTATTCCTTACACTTGAGGTAAATCTGTCAGCTGCTGATGTGATTCATCATTTTATTATAAAATGGCGGAAAGTGGTGAAAAATGCCCCATGTCACGTCTTCAAGCTGATTGATTTTATATCAGCAGAGCAAAACCCCCAAATATTACGTTTACAATAAAACTAGCCAGAGTAAATTATCACAAAATAAAATGAAATGAACTTTTAACGATTTATAACTGATCAAAAAGTTGATAACTGACTGTCTTGCAGCCGTACAGTCCTTAAAGTGACATGACAGTGATTTCCTTCACTCACATCGCTCCTCTCTCTGCCACCAACACCTCTTCCTCCCCTGCCTTGGTGACTGATTCATTGTTTCTGCCTTTCCCAGTGGCCAAGCTGACAGATAGATGATAAGAGTGGGCAAAGGGATGTGCCGTATCTATCACAAGTCCCCACAGCACATAGCTTGTCTGCGCTAAAGGTCCCTTAGCGGCTGGTCTCTCATTACCTTCTGAAAGGAAAGGTCTCAAGGTGTGCGTTTCATGTTTCCTACCAGAACTGGAGCAGGAGCTGCACAAGAAACCCCAGAGGACCTGCATTGTCAAGATGATGAGCACCAGGAACCTGTGGAAAAACATTGTGGTGCTGTGTGTCAACTCGTAAGTGTGTCGTGTTTGTGGCCGGGCTTGCACGGTTCCTTTTCTAATCAAAGCCAACATCCGTTGTGTTGAGAGAGCATGAATTACACATGAGCTCGTCCCCCAGGGAGAAATGAAGACATGTATGTGAGTGTAACGCTCGCTCGCCCCGTGGCAGACGCATGTGTCAGGTGCCACCTCGCTGTCCGCTTTCTTATCGTCTCTTTGTGTGTTGTTTGTGCAGGCTGACAGGTTATGGGATCCACCACTGCTTCGCTCGCAGTATGATGGACCCGGAGGCTCAGCCCACTGCTTTGTGCCATGCGGATTATTACACTATGGCTGGCATCGCCGTCGCAACCTGCCTGGCGCTTTGCCCCGCGGTGGGGTTGATGGGTCGGCGTGGAGGGCTGCTCACCTTCATGATCATAACAGCGCTGGCATCACTACTACAGCTGGGCTTACTCAATTGTGAGTAACACACAATTTATGTAATTTAAAAATATTGGGTCTTTGATTTCAGACAAATGCTGCTCTCATTTTAAGCTGTTGATCATTGATTTAACACCGGAAAGGACTGAATGTTATATTTTTATTAGCTGTAGCTAGCTAGCTAAATAATGCTAGGTAGTAGTAGTACAGTATGGTAGTTGTTGGAAAACCCTGCACAAGGATCTTAATAACAGACACAATGCTATTTATTTTTTAATAATATTTGCCCGGGGCAAGTCAATTGTAATGTTAAATGCAGTTTTTTTTCTGGTGCTGATTATAGAAGTAGCTAAGGACTGAGCCTTCTCATCTTCCTCCTCCTCTCTCTTGAGAGTTGCACACGTGCTGTACATGGCGGCAGGTGAAGAGGTGTATGAGCTGAAATACAAGCAGAAATTTCAATTTTGAACATTATTCACATTTTCGATATGCATGAATCTTTGTTGCTTTGCATCTATGACACACTGTCCTTGTTCTAGTTAATTTACTTAAAGATTAAACATGACAATTAACTGTGCTGGTTGTTTTTTGATAACAATTTGTAAAGGTGCAAGTAAAAATTGACTTTTTTCACTTGCCCACTGGGGGACGGGGTCAGAGATCTACTTGCCCAACTGGGCCAATGAAAAAAGTGAATGTTGAGCCCTTGTTATTGATCATATCATGCTAATTTAGCACCCTAATAATGCTAAACATATCTTGTTAAAATGTCAGCATTTTCATCATTAATCCATGTTGAAGACTTAAAAATAAGGAACCAGCATTGTTGTTTTTCATACGGTTAAGCTAGTTTAGCCTCAGCTTTGTTCTGTGGCATTACAGGGAAATGTGTGCGAGATCAGATTGTCATTTCTTGCTAACGTAACTTGATTACCATAGAAAAAACACACTTGGGTAAGATACAAATATGAGATTTAGGCTGCGTTCGTAAATTCATTCTGATCGCTACATTACATTACATTAAAATGAAAGTTGGGCTGTAGTGTGTCCTCTTTCGCTTATAATAATTTGTTGTATTTCAAACAGTATTTCTTTTACAAGAGAAATCTTTCAAGCTCGAGGAGAAACCAATGAGTTTACAATATATCTGAAGTCTCTTGCAGGACAGAGCTGCTGAAGTTAGCCTATACGCTAACATAACATTAGCATCATCCAGGACTGTCTCTCAGTGGGTTGTCTGTCCTGAACTTGGCTTTTTCTAATAAAACCTGTTACACCACCAAATAATTCACTTACCACATGTCATGCTATCTGTTGGCCTTGGAAGCAATGTGGGGTAACAAGCTTTATGAAAACACAGTAATCCATCAATCCATTACACTTTTGCTTGAGTATTTTTGTTTTGAGAAGACTGTTCCAGACTGTTTACATGATGAATTTTAATTATCATTCTTACTGGTGCCATGTGCACTTCATTTTTTTGGCGTGTTGAGAATACTTCAAAGCTTTGACAGACCTGCTGTGCATAGTTACGGTTGCTAAGCTATTATTGCACAACTGCTGTCTCAGGAGAGGTTTATTCAGAGTTCAAGTCAGAAAAATCAGTTCTGAAAGTTATGAAAAACTGAAGGTTGAAATTCAACAGTAGATGGAGTCACGCTCACATTTTGCATCCTGTCCCTGCGGCATTAAAACGATGCAGACCGCTGTCTAATAGCAGCTCTCGCTCGTTCTCCCTTTATTTGACCTACATATGCAGAACAGAAGTCATTATTTCAGACTGTTCAGAGTTCTCCTGAAGGCTTTTCTTATTCAGCTTGTTTTGAGTCAGCACTGTGCTGCTGCCCTTTGTGCTTACTAATGGCATGTTCTCTTTTCTACTCTCCAATGCTCGCTAATGGGATCCAGTGATTGGGAAGTACAGCCTTCGCCATGACACAGGTACGGCAACAGTATGGTGATTTGAAATATATAGTGATTTGTTAAAATAGCTGGACTTTGGCATTTATATTCTGTATGTAGTCTAATTTTAAGGTCCCTGTGCCATATAAGCACTCTAATGTATACCCCCCATTTTAATGTTGAATTAGCTGTTGTCAGTGTTTCATGTTGGGTGTTTCTGGTTGACTTATATTTTCTTGTCCTCCTCTGCACAGTGCTGCGGGACTCTCTGAACAGGAAATTCTCAGTGGCGTTCTCCATCATCGGCATGTTCTCCTCTCATGCAGTCAGCATACTCAGCATATTCTTTTGTGCTGAAATCACTCCGACTGTCATCAGGTGAGCCTGGATGGTCATAAACACATAATGAAACATGTCTTCAGCCTTTTCATTACACCCATAAAGACAATAGCTGAGGAAGCACAATCGGTGTCCTTCAGGCCTTGTCCTAAATCACTATGGAAATGTAAAACTTGCACACCACAGTGAGCTACAAGGTCACAACGGAACAAAAAATGTGAATATTTATTACTAAAGGAATAGTGAGTGAGTGAGTGACAGACATAGGCCCAATGTCTTACTACATTATAAGTACTAATTTCAAGTAGGTCTAAGCATTTGTTTTGTTGAACTTACAGACGTGTAGTTTCCATTGTAGTCAGAAAAAAAATGTGCATAAGGAGTCATTTTTATTTACCCTAAAAGCCACATTATGGAAAACTGGCATTTTGTGTGATTTGGCGCCCCCCACAGGTTCTGAGAGCAACGCCATTTTTCATAAATACAAATACAAATCCCAGGTCCGTAACAATGTGTCAGATGTAATGTAGGTTATAACATTATGCCTGTAGGTGCTAAATACAAACAAACTCATTATGTCATCACAATGTCATGTGTTAAAAACTTGTATGTTGAAGTAAACATGTATGTAATGTTGTGATCCCACCCTCTCGCTGAAGTTACATAATGCAGAAACAGTGACACCATTCACCATATAACAAGACAATGTACCATCAACGTGATTTTGAAACTAATATTTTAAGGTAAAAAAGTAACATAATGTTGCTTTAAATAGCCAACATCCAAAAGAATTCCACACTGTGAAGGATTACAGACTTCAGTAGGGGAAGATCAGCAGATACCCTGAGTTGAGGTACTGGAATTCTTAGTGGGAGAAACAAGTTGAATTGGTGTATCCCCCAAAAAAGGAATTAAGACTTTGGAACTAATTTGTCTGTCCCTTTGTTAGGTTTAATTTACATGTCGACACACATTGATGTGCATCTTGTGTAAAAATTTGGTAAAGGATATTGATTTCTTTTGTATCAACTGTAAAAACAGCATATTTGACAATTAATATATAATTCATACTCTATTTTAATTCAATGTATGGAAACTTTGGACACAGCTCTTGTTCTCATGTTGCTAATTGGCTCCATCTTGTGGCACAGTTTTGACTGACAGGCCAGTGTGGACACGCCCCTAATCGGTTCAGCGCGCTTCAACTAAACTAGTCTGTACAAAGTGTCATCCAAAGGTGTCAGAAAGCTATAGTCGGCTGTGATAAAGAAGGGCAGGACAGGATGAATAGTACAAGTGGGGGTGAAGGTTTATTCTTTCAGACACTCTCTCTTCAAAGTCGTATATGGCGTTACACTTGTTTGAAGCAGTTATGTAAAGAATGAAAAACAAGGACTTCAGAGTCCTGAGTAAAGTGTTAGATGGTAACTGTACATTTGCGAAACTCTCATGAAATTTGTTGCTTCTTTATTGTGCATATCGTACAAACAAACCGATTTCTAAAATGACAAATCATGGATCGGGGTAGAAAGACCTTTTGTGTGTCTGGAGTTTCTGTCTAGAAACAACCAGTGGACGTGGTTGATAGTTCACAGCATACTGATGCCTTCAGAGCTCATGTAGTTACCTTAAGTCATGACAGATTACCTTGGTGATTTATCTCCTTCACTTCCTGTCTCTCTCTGTGCAGGGGTGGAGGGCTGGGCCTGGTCCTGGCCAGCGCCGGTTTCGGCATGCTCACCGCACCCATCATGGAGCTCCACAACCAGAAGGGCTACTTCCTGCATCACGTGATCTTCGCCTGCTGCACCTTGTTGTGCATCATCTGCCTGCTGCTGCTGCCGGAGCCGCGGGGCCAGCCCCTGCCGGAGAGCCTGGCTGATGGAGAGACCTTCACCCGTCAGACCCTGCTCCATCCGGGAGAGCAACACCTCCTTCTCGCCAAGGCTGACGGGGACTACTCCCGCGTCCACGACACGCCGTTGCACCTCTCAGCCACTGGGGGCGCGACAGTGGCAGTAGCGACCGCTCTGGCAGCGGTACCGGCTTCATACGCCCTGGCGACTGGTGGGGAGGTGATTGGAAATCGTGCCATAGCCAATGGAGTGTGAGCATCATAGCAACAGCCTGCTACTGTGCTATTAATTGCTCTAGCATTAACCTGACTGAATGGTTGTTGAACTTGTGAAAAAAACTTTTTAAGGGATAAAAGAATCGTTCGGATGAACCAGATGAACTCTTGTAATGGCGAGATTTGAGATGGTGACGATAGTTAATTTGTGTAGTTTGTAGTGACTATGATTCATTCAGGAGTTGCCAAAAAATATTGTACTGGACTAAGTTTACCTGGAGTCAGTGTGTGTTAAATAATATGAAAGTTTTCAGTGGTGTTGGTGATTTTCTTGCCCTGCCGTCTGCTCAGTGGAGAACGATTTACAGGTAGAAGAAGCGGACAAAGGCAAGTGAAGAGACAAAGTAGAGCAGACTAGCTTTCAATAATGTGTGCTCTGTGAGTTTTCTGTTTGTAGCTTTGACTTGTTGAGAGAGGATTTCACTGCATCTTATAATTCTTTATAAGTTATTTTGCACTAAATGTCAGAGACACAATCAAGTGTTTGTGATTTTCAGCCAACACATTGGAGATCCAGGGATTGGCTAAACCACTACCACTCTTTGCATGAAAGGGCACAAATAGTTTTACATGTTTCTTCTTCTTATTTGTGGTCCCTCTACTAGAAGTCCAATGTGGCACTTTATCCTCAGAGGTGAGGTCAGTGTAGACACTGATTTTTAAACAAGGCATTACTTCTGATGTTGTGGGTGTATGATGGTTGTCTGATGCGATGAACAGCCGGAGACCTTGGCAGACTGTATGTGTAGCCTGTAGAGACTGTGGGGCAATGCTAAACAAATCTGAGAGTTGAACGGACATTAGAGAGTGAGTGTGCTTCTGTATGTCTTATGATGCGTCTCAGCATTTAAATGGCTTTATCATGAAGGCTCTGTTCTTTTAACAAAACAGAGAATGTAATTTAAGATAACCAGTATTTATTTTGTCATGCTGCCAAGGGCAATTTGTTGCTTGAAATACCTCCTTAATTAGCAAATATTTCCACTCCAAGTCTCACACCTTGTTCTCTGTACTGTGGTAATGTTGTAATCCTTCTCCTAGGATGTGTAACTCTAGCCAGAAAGCACAATATTTTACAGTTTTTTGAAATAAACGTTTGTGACGATTAGAATAGAGCAGAGTTGTCTGCATAGAACTGGCATAGTTGTGATTAGTGTACATTTATACACTGTACTACGTTAAGTATCCCTTAGGACGGCATACAAATGTTAAGGTATGTATACATGTGCCATTCATTTATAATGTATGGACCGTCAACCTTACTTTTATAGGATATAAGCACAGTGAATAGATTAACCATCCCATAAACCATTTCTGTCCAAATGTACCTGAATCCAAACATCCTCCATTTTTTACATCATATTTAATACACAGCACGTACTTTGAACACCCTGTATGGTTTGCTAGTTTCTATGTTTTCAACAGTTAAACACTCTGAGAAGAAAAAAAGAACTCAACCACTAATGCTGTTTTCTAAGTGTTATTTTTTTAATATGATGCATTTGTACAAAAAGCCATAGGCCTACATGTTTTGATAATAAACCACTTAATTTATTATGTCAATAAAAGAACACTTGATGTGGCTGTTTGTGGTTATTGTGTTGACTACAGTATGAAGGAGTAAGAAAGTCCACAGAACAGAAATGAGAAGCACCTGCTCCTTTATGTTGCCCTACACGTCCTCAGTTCAACACAAAAGTGTGTTTAAAAGTGTTCAGGGTGAAGCTCCAGCTCCTTTTTGATCCTGTTCTCCACCAGCAGACTGAGGCTGGAGTCAGTCATTGGAAGACTGTAACTCACATATACTTGCTTTTTGGTCTTCTTTGCTGCAAAACAGAAAGAAATGAAGAATTTAGGGCTCTCACTAAAAATTATTTACATTGTTGATTCATCTGTCAAGTATTTTCTCAATCTACTCAAAATGAGAAGACAAGAACAAAATAATCACGTCGCTACATCAGGCCTGCAACTTGTAATCATCATCATTTGTTAACTGATTAATACAATACAATATAGTACGCCTCCAATCCGGCTGATTAATCCGTTGATTATTTTCTTGAACAACTGATTTGTAGTTTGGTTTATTAAATGTCCGAAAATGGTGAAAAATGTGGATCGTTGTTCCCCAAAGCCCAAGAAGACGTCCTCAAATATCGTGTTTTGTCCACAACCCTAAGATATTCAGTTTACTTTCATACAGGAGTAAAGAAATCAGAAATGAGTCACATTTAAAAGGCTGGAACACAGAATTCTGACTTTATTTCTCAGGAAAAAATGCGTCAAGCCTATTGATTATCAAAATAGTTGTCGATTTAATTTAATAATTAGCAACTAATCAATTAATCTGTGCAGCTCTAAGACAATTATTTCACTTTTAGTTCAGATAAAACATAAAATATTTTGCTTTAGTGAACAATTACACTATAGTTATCAGTCTTGGAAGTTGTGGCGACCGAAGATACATTTTTCCCCTCTGTCACCATTTGTAGATTAATGGACCGTGTCTGTTTTTCATTAGCAACCATTTTCCACAGAGTCATAGGCTTATTGTGTGTTTTTCCACGGGTAGAATTTTTAATTCAATTTGTGGTGGTATGAATATCAACTTGTGAAGACTTGCATAACTTAACGTGTGGCAGTGAACCTCATTATCACTTTCATTCTTGTCAAACTCATGTTATCATTTGAGGTTTCCTTTTTGTCTTGACTATTTCAATCAATTTGCACTCAAAACTGCATCAACACACAATGTGACAACACTAAAAACAGACATGTTTAATGTGAAGTTTCCAGGCCAGCTGAACCCATTAAAATAATCTAAAAACACAACAGCAGGATTTAGAGAATTGTTAACAGTAAAGTTTCTAAAAATGTGTCGACAAAAGAGAACCACGATATCTGAAAAGAGATTTATGGCTTCATAATAACTTAATAACTTTCTACATTAGCAGCAACAGTAAGACACATACATTTAGTCATGAATCATTACCTAATCTCTGTGCCAAGGAATTTGGAGCAGTGTTGGATGGGTCTCCCATGACTAATGTAGATAAAGGCATTGAATCCTGCAGACAAACAAACAGTAAGTAGAACAGTGGTTAAACCCTCTACAAGGAGAAAATCTATATCTCTAACATCATCCATATTAGTTTCACTTTCTTAATATCTGTTTGTCAGCCCAGCTGTTCCCAAAGGTTTTCAAACTAAATGTACATCTTGGTCATCTTTTCTCAGAGTGGCTCCTGATAGAGGACAGCTTTGTCGTCTCTGATTTGTGGTTTATTCAAGAGAATGTCAAGGGAAATCTGTACTATACTTTGTGCAGCAGATGTATTATATTTTTACCTCTAAGGACCAATTAACCAAGAAGTGGCCCTGTGCTGGAATAGTACTGAATCACATGGACCTTAAAGGATAAGTACCGTTTTTTACAGCCTGGACCTTATTTCTGGCAAAACATATGGTCATTTACTCACCCAGATAACTTTGGTGTCATTCGGCGTCGTTCGGACGAAATTAGATCCAGTGTAGCGGCGATATATCCATATAATGGGAGAGACGGGGCAGCGACACACAGCCTCTATATAACGCATTATCTGCCACGAAACTAGTTAATTTCATCAATATTTTGTTATGAAATGCTAGCGCTATTACCCTCTGAGTCCGGGCTCGTCCGTTATCAACATCCGGGGTCAAACTAGCAGTAGCAGCTACAGGTAAACAAGCCGCGCTGTCGCGGGTGCGCGCGCAGCTCAGAGACGACATCTTCCAGGTCAGAGGTAGTAGATCAGCATACAGACCCCGGATGTTGACAATAGACGAGCCCGGACTCAGAGGCTAATAGCGCTAGCATTTCATAACAAAATATTGATGAAATGAACTACTTTCGTGGCAGATAATGCGTTATATAGAGGCTGTGTGTCGCTGCCCCGTCTCTCCCATTATATGGATATATCGCCGCTACACTGGATCTAATTTCGTCCGAACGACGCCGAATGACACCAAAGTTATCTGGGTGAGTAAATGACCATATGTTTTGCCAGAAATAAGGTCCAGGTTGTAAAAAACGGTACTTATCCTTTAAGATTAAGTTATCACCCACCACAGAGATTCAAGAACACATGACAATGGCTTCCTCTGAAAGGGTGAACTCCTCCATGTTTCATTCGTAGTATTTAGCAATGGCTGCCTGAGATGAGACAATATGGATGAATTCCTCTATCATGGTGTATGTTATTTTATATCAAGTGTTGATATATACCAATTTGAGTGTTACTGGATAAAATAATCAGACAGGAATATCTATTTTTAAGAAATTCAAAAATCCATCACTAAAAACATGGCACACTTTTTTTCTGGTGGTTGATACATTTATTTTATTTCTATATGCTGTACGGTAACTTCTTTCTCTCCTAAATGAGGCACGTTGTTTTGGTTTGACATCTGTATTACTGTATTTCTGGCATCACTCTACTCCAGTGAACACATTGTGAATATTTTGACAGATATTAAAATTGCAATATGATTAATGATTAATGGGAATAATAGTTTTTTGAATCACAACTTTATTTTTTTTACTGAAAAACAATTAAAATCATGATGATAGTACTTGTGTTGGGGGCTAACAAACAAACATGTTTTCTTACATCTAGAGAACAACATTTGTAGATCAGGACTTCTCTTCATAATACTTATTATGCATACACACACACACACACACACACACACAGTCAAAAGTTGGACACACCTTCTCATTCAATGGTTTTTCTTTATTTTTATTATTTTCTACATTGTAGATTAATACTGAAGACATCCAAACTATGAAAGAACACGTGGAATTATGCATTAAACAAAAAAGTGTTGAACACACCAGAATATGATTTATATTTTAGATTCTTCAGAGCAGCCACCTTTTGCTTTGATGACAGCTTTGCTCACTCTTGGCGTTCTCTTGGCGTTCGCATGAACTTGATAAGTTCGTGAGGTAGTCACCTGGATGGTTTTCATTAACAGCTGCGCTGCGCCTTGTCAAGAGTTAATTTGTGGAATTTCTTGTCTTCTTAATGTTTTTGAGACCATCAGTTGTGTTGTGCAGAGCTAGGGTTGGTACACAGTTCAATACAGTGAATAGCCCTATGCGACTAATGTTCTAATCCATATTATGGCAAGAACCACTCAGCTAAGTAAAGAGAAACGACAGTCCATCATTACTTTAAGACATGAAGGTCAGTCAATCCGAAAAATATCAAGAACTTTGAATGTACCCTCAAGTGCAGTTGCGTAAACCATCAAACACATGATGAAACTGGCTCTCATGAGGACCACCAGTTACCAAACTCAGAAACTGCCAATCAACAGCACCTCAGATTAGGGCCCACATAAATGCTTCACAGAGTTCAAGTAGCAGACACATCTCAACATCAACTGTTCAGAGGAGACTGCGTGAATCAGGCCTTCATGGTCGAATTGCTGCAAAGAAGCCACTACTGAGGAAGAACAAGAAGAAGAAGAAGAGAGGTGTTTGGGCCAAGAAACACAAGGAATGGACATTAGACCAGAGGAAATCTGAACTTTGGTCTGATGAGTCCAAATTGGAGATTTTTGGTTCCGTCCTGTGTCTTTGTGGGACGCAGAAAGGGTGAACGGATGGACTCTACATGTGTGGTTCCCACCGTGAAGCATTGAGGAGGAGGTGTGATGGTGTGGGGGTGCTTTGCTGGTGACACTGTTGGTGATTTATTTAAAATTTTAAGGCACAATTAACCAACATGGCTACCACAGCATTCTGCAGCGACATGCCAA
Source organism: Pagrus pagrus (assembly GCF_965226575.1). Classification (NCBI taxonomy): domain Eukaryota; kingdom Metazoa; phylum Chordata; class Actinopteri; order Spariformes; family Sparidae; genus Pagrus; species Pagrus pagrus. Next base: position 30,569,615 of record NC_140190.1, on the reverse strand, counting down.
TCCATCTGGTTTGTGCTTAGTGGGACCATCATTTGTTTTTCAACAGGACAACGACCCGGAACACACCTCCAGGCTTTGTAATGGCTATCTGACCAAGAAGGAGAGTGATGGAGTGATGGAGTGCTGCGTCAGATGACCTGGCCTCCACAATCACCCGACCTAAACCCAGTTGAGATGGTTTGGGATGAGTTGGACCGCAGAGTGAAGGCAAAGCAGCCAACAAGTGCTCAGCACCTCTGGGAACTCCTTCAAGACTGTTGGAAAACAGTTTCCAGGTGACTACCTCATGAATCTGTCTGAGAGAACGCCAAGAGTGTGCAAAGCTGTCATCAAAGCAAAAGGTGGCTGCTCTGAAGAATATAAAATATAAAACTTATTCTGGTTTGTTTAACACTTTTTTGTTTACTACATAATTCCATGTGTCCCTTCATAAAACATGTTTATTAACTGTGCAGCCCTGCTTTTAATCATCAGTTTGGACCAGAACTGATGACATGTCCATTTATATCCAACAAGTAACTTCCAAATTAAATTCCCTCAAGAAACATCTTTACACTTATCTTTCTAATCTTGTTGTTCAGTTGTAGTTTATTTTGTTGAATTGCTATTGCTTATTGAAATGTTTTTTCTCAACAGTTTTAATTGTATCTCAGATACTTTGTTAGCAACATTTAAATCTGTTTCAAGCTTTTCAACGCAATTACAGCAAATATAAAACAGTATCCTGTCTGTAAAAGTTGCTATATATGTTCATAATTATCATTACTCTGATTTGAGCCAACTAACCCTGTATATCTTCATCAATTTAGACATTCAGTCACTACAAATCTGTACCTGCTCAGGTTACTGTCTTGGGGCTCAAAGTTGGAAACCGTATAGAGCTCATTCATTCCTATGTAAACCTGGTCCAACTACTTGTTCACTCATTTAGTTAACTTGCGTTTACTTTACTCACATATTTGCTGCTCATCGACACCGCCAGGTTAGACAGCACCGGAGTCGAACCGACCCACAGGAAAAACCCGCCGCTGAGCTTCATGACGTGAAAGTGAACGACCTGCTCCAAAATCTTCTCCGAGAAATTGTGCACCGTAATGGCATCAACCGCCGCTCCGTTCTGTGTGTCGGTCATCTTGTTTAGCTCTAACTGAACTAGCTGCGGCTAGCGACCATTTGAACTCGTGCTAGCTGTAAACAGAAACAGAAAGAGCCACTTCCTGGTTAGAGAAGAACGGCAGCCTAAAGCAATCGATCATCTATGGCTCCGGCGTGCAGCACCAGCACAACCGATCTTAGCCTTCAAAAAACACCATGTAGGCCTACATATAAATCAACATATAAAGTAACTAAGGTACCTGGCCCCTTAATAAAGAGCTTAAAAGTTGTAAGTAATGGATTCATGACAGCTAATACATCATTTTCAATATGAAAGTATCATGGACCTATTACAGTAGACCTGTAATCACCAAAGTTAACTAATGTTGCTACCTTTAGAAATTATTTAGACATTATTTTTTGTGTACCATTGCCTTGTATTAGCCAACAAATGTTACATAATATGGGAAATAAGTCACCAGTTTACTTAATGATATATAAAGAGACTATAAAATAAGACATAAGAGCTACTTTCTGCTTGGTAAGATAGTGATGGCAGTCCAAAGCAATCGATCACCTATGCTCAGACGTGAAGCACCAGCACAACTGATCTTAGTCTTCAAAAAACACAGTGTACATTATATACTGTATAAATCAACATAAACAGTAAATAAGTTACCTGGCCCCGTAATAAAGGGCTTACAAGGTGTGAGTAATGGATTTGCAAAAGCTAAGAAATCATTTTCAATGTGAAATCACTCACAGTACATCTGTAATCCCGACAGTTAGCTAATGTTGCTGCCTTTAAAAAAAATAATTCAAGTGTAGCCTACTATTAGCCTTGTATTAGCCACATTTACAACAAACGTTACATAATATGGAAAATAAGTCACCAATTTACTATATAATATATAAAGAGAATAACAGATAATATATAACAGCTACTTCCTGGTAAGAGAGTAAGAGCAGCCCAAAGCAATGGATCACCTATGCTTACATGTGCACCACTAGCACGACTGATTTTAGACTACAAAAAAAGACCATACAATAAATGTAAACCAACATATAAAGTTAATAAGGTACCTGGCCCCTTAATAAAGGCCTTACAAGTTGTAAGTAGTGGATTTGTGAAAGTTAATATGTCATTTTCAAAGTGAAATCAACAGACTTGTAATCCCGACAGTTAGCTAATGTTGCTGCCTTTAAAACATAATTTAAGTGTACCATTGCCTTGTATTGGCCACATTTACAACAAATGTTACATAATGGGAAATAGGTCACCCATTTGCTTTATAAAAGTAATTTTAATTACATTTTGAAGCGGTTTACAGTTGAACCTTATGAAGTACAAGTACAAGATTAACTAAATTAAGTCTCTTAGTGTCAATATTTCACATTGGTTCTTCTCCATGTTATTTAAATGTTGTTAATTAATCACTCAGTCTTCCAGAAAGTCTTCAACCAGTTTGTTGAATTCATCTGCATACCTCAGGTGGAGATTGTGTTTGCCCTCTGGCATCAGGTGTAATCTAGATTTGGGACAAAAAAGAGTTGCATGTCAATTCCTGAATTTTACATCAGTGTAATTAGAAATGCACAACATGGATACGATACAATAACCAATAATTACCTTATTTTTCATGGCGGATACCAACTACATTACAGATTAATTCACATTCTTATTTTTAAAAAAAAGAAGTTCATAACCTGTAGTTTTTGCACACCTGAGGGTAAAAATGGCTTAGATGTAGTGAGCGAATTAGATTTAATATTTTCATAGCTCTTATAAGATTTGTTGTGTTGACATTATAAAACATTGCAAATTGCAATTGTGTTGACTTCTTTTTCTTCTTCTACTGTGCTGTGTTGCTGCACTTATTAAGTCAATAAAAGCAATTTGGTAAAATATTATCTGCTCTATTTATTGGCTATATTGTTGCGTAAAAAATAAATGTGTGGTCTCACCTTGAGCCCTTGATGTTTTTAAGGAGGTACTGTGGGTGGAAGCTGGGCACCATGGGGTCTTTCTCTCCGTGGATGATGAGGGATGGGCAGCTGATTGAGGGCAGAAGCTCCATGCAGATACTCCCTGAACAGAGGAAGTTAAACATTTTGGTTTTACTCTTTTCAGATGATATTTATTAGAACACCACAAAATTAAGGATGTTTGCCCATAAGTTCCTTGTAGAGATCTTGTAACAGAAATACCTATCTTCCATCTTAAATTCCAAGTCTTGTGTTTTTTTCTGCAACTTCCTTTGTTATTGCATTATGACTCCAAAACATTTCCCCTCCATCTCTTTACTGTCTTGTTTCTGATGGTTTTCAGTTTTAGATTGCTCCACTTGTGTAATGAGTCAGTATGAATTCACTACCTTCTGGTCTTTTTGCAAACTGTGCGATCCCGTCGACCCAGCCCTCCCAGGTTTTAGCAAAGACTTCTGCTCCATACACCTCCTCCATGGGCTGCCTCATCCTCGCACTCCACTTGGAGACGTCACGAACCGCTACACACAAGAACACGCAATAAAGAGTTAATAAAGACTACATCAAGCACAGAGAGAGCATTCAGGACTACATTGGCAGTTACCCAAGACAATAAAAAGTAGGAGTAGGAGTACCATTGTAAAGCGCGAGGTCGTCCTGGGAAACAAAGGAGTTGGATCCCCAAACAACCATCTTGCTGATCAGGTCGGGGTTCTTTGCTGCAGCGATCAGAGCTGTGATTCCTCCGTCGCTCCACCCCAGCAGAGAGAACTTGCCGAAGCCCAAAGACTGCCAGTACAATGGTTAATATTGTAATAATTTTTCTTCTGAATGACACCATCTTGCTTCAAAGTTTTCCTTAACTGGGCCTAAAATGTATTGATTTACACACCCATGTTCTTTTAGATAAACTTTAACATTTATTCAGATTGGTAATAATTCTATATAATTATAATCAACAGATGTATTAGACCTTCATCAGATCCACAGCATCCTTTGCGTCTCTCTCAAAGAAGTCAACTGGGAAGTCTCTGTCTGGGGGGCGGGATTGCCCATAACCACGGGGGTCCCAGCCAACTACAGTGAAGCACTCTTTATTCAGGGACTTGAGCTGAGGTCCAAAATCAGTCCGAGTGCTTCCTGTGGGAGAAGAGACCAAATTTACAAGCTTAAAGGACGTACACACACTGTACATGACATGAGATCTTCACCATTGAGAAGAGGTGTGTTGTGTTATATTTACCCAGAGCACCAGGAATCAACAGCACAGCATGTTTCCCTCTGCCTGTCTGCTCGTAGTACAGATCCACTCCATTAACATGCTGCCTGCCTGAGGCCACTGAGGAGCTGCAGGGGGACAGACAGGTAGACCGTGTCAGTGATGGTCATAGTGATGGAAACAAAAAGAAAAGCTCTGTCTAGTGAAAAATATTTCATTCAACACAGTAAAACCAAAAATGACAAAACAATTCTTAATAACTGTTATATAGTAAATCTGTACAATTAAGAAATAATAACATGACCATTCTGCATCTTTATTGTGTTACATCAGCCTTTAAATGTAAGTTTGATCATTGAAGGTAAAACATGCTCGAGAACATGACCCCCATAGTCCTCAGTGACAGCTGCTGTTTAAACATTCTTGTAATTTCGACTGAATATTAATGTATGAAATTGCATCCATTTTGCTTGGATCCACTGTACTTTCGATGTAACGGTATTTTGTCCTTTATTTCTGCACTTGCACCATGTGACAGTTTCACAGTTTGCAGCTCCAGGTCATTGTGACCTGCTGTTGAACATAACACACGCTGTGAGGAGGGCTTCTGACCTGGAACATGTCAGCAAGGACACTCAACATAATAATTAATAAACATTAAACTCTGATAGAGTGCCACCTGAACTGAAAAAGTCACACAGGAAAATGCCTCAGTGAGGTCTGGTATTAAAAACGTCCTGAAGGATAAGATCCTGGAGGATTTTTATATTTCCTTCAAGTTTAATTAAATTTGGAAGGAAATTTTATTTTGGAAGGAAAGCCAATAAGATCACATCATTGTGATGTTCTTAAGAAATTACTATGTTAAGTTTTATCAGATGTGCTAATCTTAAACTCATCTATAAATGTTGACATGATCAGGCTCCTCGCTGATCATTGACCTCGTGGTTCTTCCACTCAGAGTTTCAGGCTCAGTAACAGGTGGAGTAACCAAGAGGAATTGTCAGGAGCCTTTTATGTACATCCTCATCTGGACAAACAGCTTTTTCTGTTAGGGGGATCAACGTGGAATTCCTCACCTGCAGAACTCAAACTGGATCCTGACTGAGATCATTTCAAACTCAAACTGAAACAGTCATGTAGTCATGAATGATCTGGTGCTTCTTGTTTTATAATGTTTTATTGTATCGTATTACATTTTGTGTTCTCTATTGTTTTGTCTTTTCTTGTACAGATTTTTTGCTGTGTTCTTATATATTGTTGAGCTTTATGTATTTTACAGGCCCATATATAGCTTTGGCTATAAATGCTGTGGTTTGTGGCAGCAGTTTATACTACATACTTGTCCCTACACAAATACATATCTTTATTATCTTAATTACATTTTGAATCAACATTTTTTGACACAGTTTAAATGTTGATAAAACGTATTTCTATGCTATATCTATATTTTATATGATTGAAAATGCAAAATACTAATAACAACAATGACAATGGATGAATAATAGATATACATGTCAACACTAAACTTGCCTGCTATGTGTGTGTTTTGCTTGTTTGCACTGCCATTCTGTATATATGTCACAACTGGTTTTACTATTTCTATCAATCATCTGCCTTTTGTTTTTGTTTTATTTAACTGCATGCCCTGTGTTATTTTGTTTTGTGCCTTAGCTTTTTGACTTATTCTGTCATTTTTTACGCATTACCATGTGTTTTATTAATTTACATTGACATTAAATAAACTAAACAACTATCATGACACTTTGCAAGACATTCATCACAATTAATTTCAATGAAGAAATTAACCTTTGAAAAGTAAGACTTTGGGCATAGTAGCCTATATTTAAAGATTTCTGGGCCACTTTTCTTTCTTAATTGGAACAATTCCAGCTGTGAGGACTGTAGATTTACCTGATTGTAGAGGGGACATTGTACAGATGTTAAACAAAATAAACCATAAAATAGCCTACTAATAGCAGCCACTAAAATACTACTGTTACTTCCACTATAATTAGTTTTTATTACTAACAATAATAAATACTAATGCAAATTTACAGTGATACAGCAGAATTTGTTGTGTGTTTCCCTTTAGACTATACACTACTATAAATTAGTTAGGGATATTAAGATATGGGTGCATATATGCATGTGCATGGATATGCAATAAAAGTCAAATAAAATGTGTCACATTATTTTTGGGAGCTACTCATATTGGAAGCTTAGTTCTTCATAGTTGTTTTCTTGGAGCCAAAGTTCAAATTTTGGCATTTATAGCCGACTAGATGACTCCTTCGTTTCACCAACAAACATCTTAAATGGATTTATTGGAAATGTACCAACAGACAGTTTCTCCATTCTACACAAACCAAACTGGAAATTTCCAATGAGTACAGGATGTATAGGAAACTATGGGACCTGTGAAATAATATTTCACTTTTTATGGGTATTTGTAGCAAAGAAATGCCCACTGTATTTCCTACATTCAAAATAGAAGGGTTTCTGTTATTTTTTTGTGTGGCAACTGTTACTTCCACTCATAATAATTTGTATTATCACTAATAATATTAAATACTAACAGTGATACAATATAATATAATATAAATATAATTTGCTGTATGTTTCCCTTTAGACTATAGAAACACTACTAAAAATTAGTTAAAGATATTAAGATATTCGTGCTTACATGCATGTGCATGGATATGCAATAAGAGTCAAAATAAATGTGTCCAAAAATATTCTCAAAACACAAAATAAATATTCAGACCTGTCACAGAATGAACAATCAAGTGAAACACTAAAATATCCCGAACTCATGTTGTATTTCAACGACACTGTTCATGGTGCACTGCCTGGACATGTTACGCCATCTAGTGGATATAAATCACACAAGCCTTCAGAGAAACTCTGTCTAAAGGACGAAAACATGACCAGAAACAGGGCAGGCATTTCCTGTTTAACTGCAGAGCTTCGTGGTCAAAGTCCAGATGTGGAGAAATGCGCAGACAAACATGCAAATGTGACAGTTTACATGCAAACAGTTACCAGTGCTGCTGGATCGCTGTAATGGCTGTTCTCAGTTCAGTTCTGCATTTCAAGAAACGTCCTCCGACTCCCAGTAAAAACAGCGACATTGTGCAGGGATCCACACCGACTGACTTCTCTCTGCTTCTGTGTGGTTAAAGATTGAACAGGTCTCATCTCATACTGGACTGCTCGGTTCTTTTAGGATTCCAGGAAGCTGCAGTCACTTTGGCACTTTCCACGTCGTCTCTATTGACAAAGACAAAAAAAAACAAAAAAAACGAAGGCGAAAGTACGGAGGAGAACTGAAAGGCAGCATTCACATCAAGGTTATTATAGAGTATTGAAATACCCTATAAATAAATGTATTTTCAGTAACTTACCCGCTTTGGTTTTCTAACAATTTCCGGGGAAAAGATCTGTGTGATTTGGAACAGAGGAAATAAACACTGTACTTCACTGTAAGTGTGTTTCCACAGGAGTTCCCCTGCAGGTACAGTTAGGTCACATATTAAGCCAGCTAAATATTTATCCATCATTCAGTTAATGTTGGAATCAGCTCTATTCTTCATGTATTTCCACTTGTTTTCTAGCAGACAGACAGAGCAGTTCACAGTTTTGCATGTATAGCTGTTTAGATGACTCCTTCCTTACACTTGCAAATATAATATTTAAATGGATTTATTGGAAATGTACCAACAGACAGTTTCTCCACTCTACACAAACCACACCTCCAAGTACAGGTTGTGCAGGAAACTATGGGACCTGTGAAATAAGGCTCTACTTTATTTGGCATATTCATTAATAAATATAAATTCCTTTTGTTTCACAAAATGAAATGAGCTCTGTGTTTTCTATAGTGACATACTTACAGGGTCAGTTAGACCCCAGAGTTCAAACTTCCTTTACTTCTTACAAACAAACACCACTTCACATGCAGCATGGCTCTCTGGAGGCTGATGTTGGTTGGTCTACCACCTTGGTCCAGAGTAGGGTTGCAGCAATATACAGGGTTCATATATCATGTATGAACATTGTCGGTTATCATATCATGTACATTCTCTTATTTAAGGTATTAAATTCTTTCATATCAGTGATTTGAAAATTATATAAATCATTTCTAATTCATTTGTATTTGTCTATACTGTCTGTTGCTTCCTAGTGTGCTATGGACCTTCCTCTGTGTTCTTCATTATCTTATCTTATGTATCTTTTAATATATTATATTTTAAGTTTATATCAAGTTTCATGTCTGTCAGTATATAATATTTTGTGAAATTATAATTAAGTGTTTGCCATTAAGGGTCTTTGTAACTACCACTGCTACTATAATAATAATAATAATAATAATAATAATAATAATTATTATTATTATTATTATTATTATCATTATATTATATTATATTATTATTATGAAATAGCAGTCCAAATTGGACTACAATAATAATAATAATAATAATAATAATAATAATAATGATGATGATAATAATAAACACAATAATAATCATAATAATAATTATCATCATTATTATCATATTTAGCACATATAGTTTCTCCATCTTAGTTTATGGTATCATGCTTACATTTGTTGATAAGCACTAAACACAAAAGCTGAGGCTGATGGGAATGTCACAAATTTTGCCAGGATTCAGTCATAAATCAAAGTATTGGATAAATTCAAGATTTGACCTCATGATGGTGAGAGATGAAGAGTGAGGGGTCACCGGTCCATCCTGATGGGACCATGAATGATGATCCAAATCTGATGGTAATCCATTCAAATAGATTTTGAAACATTTCTCTCACAATCACAAATGTCAACCTCATGGTGGTGCTAGAGGAAAAGTCAGAGGATCACTAATGGCAGAAGACTTTATCCTCTGGGGACCATGAATATTTGTGCAAAATTTCATGGCAATCAAATAGCTGTTGAGATATTCAGTCTATTTATCAACCAACAGACGGACGGACTGCCAAAACACCAAACATTCTCTGGTTCAAGCTTCTTAAATTTGATGATCTACTACTTTTCTTTGTGTTATGTCACCATAATTTTATTATATTTTGGGTTTTGGACTGTCAACTAAGCAAAACAAACAATTCAAAGACATAACCTTGGATTCTGGGAGATTACAGTAGGCTTTTTAAGTTATTTCTATGAACTGATGAAGCAAGAAAATAGTAGATTAATCCACAGTGAAAATGATAGTTAGATGTGGCGTTAGAGTCACTGTGTGTAAGGCGTTGTAAGTCACTTCTGAGTTAACTTTTTCTCTTTCTCTTTTGAAAGATCAATTTAATCATCACTGTCTCACTTCCTTTAGTCTATACAACACAGCCCCCACCTCCTCCTCCCACACACACAGACACACACCTACACACAGCGCCGCTCTGACAAAGGTGTTTTTTTATTCACCTTTTATTCAAAACAGCTTATTGTGATGCGTCTGTTTATCAATGGGTTTGACTTGCCGCTTGCTATGAGCTGTTCAGACCTAATTCTCTGAGGCAGGCAGGTAGGCTGCTTTTTGTAAACGCCTCCACTCTCCTCTGCTTGTCAGAGTGTCTGAGTTGTGCCACACACAGGAACACAAGACAAGACGACAAAGCCGGGCTAAAAATACCCCAATCGCCTCAGAGCGATGCGCTGAAGATGAAGCAGAATTTACTGGAAATGCAGTGACTGATGCAGATTCAAGCAAATGTCCACTGAGAGTCGACTCGAGTTTAAAATAAATGGGAGGAGATTCTTCGTCCGCCAGACAGAATATAGTTATATTTTATACGAAATCCTTATAAAATTAGGGAAAGTAATTAACTATCAAGCTGATAAAACACTGTTTATGATAATGAATTATCATTTATAAAACAAAGTGAATATCTTCGTGTTTTAGCCATGTCAGCAAAGTGGCTCTAGATATGTTGGCTTGGTTCAGATGGAAATATATTGGAAACTGTTATATAGACTTTCATGAAATTTGGTGAAGACATTCACGGTCCACTGAAGATCAATTGTGCTGACTTTGGTGATCCCCTCACTGTAACTTTAGCGCCACCAGCAGGTCAACAGTTTTGGTTTGGAGAGAGTTACGGTGAAAGATATCCTGTTGTTTTCTTTGACATTTGGTACAGATATTCGTGGTCCCCTGAGGTGAATCCGACTCACTTTGGTGACCCCCTGACCTTTCCTCTGGACCCACCAGTGGGTCAAAGTTTTTACTTATTCATTAACATTAAATTCAGTGAATTTAGAACATGGTACAGAGGAAGAAACACCTCAATTATGTGTCTGATGTGAGGCAGAGTTTACTAGACAGTGACTGAATTTCAGGCTGTGCAAGTAAATTCCCCTGAAAACATGATCGCAAAATAAGTATTTCTCTATAAAATAAAATATTCATTATAAAATATGAAACAATCAAAGTTAAATTTAGGAAAAAAACACATTAAGTTATTTTGTATTATCTGTGTAGTGCTAAAAAACCAGCTATCTGCTTCATCAGGATTGTGTTTGATCAGATTTGATCGACTATTGCCTCGCACCTTCTGCAAACACCCACACAACTGTCATCTTATTTTGATATTGAAATATTGAATTTCAAATATTGCTAAATTCTGATTGGTTCCTTGAAATATGTGACATCACTTTATTTCCAACCTCTTCCTGCCCACTTCAAACCAACCAAGAGGAGCACAGACAAAACGAAAAACACTGAAGATGTTTCATGTCAAATAACGGAAAATGTACGGTCAAACTAAGAAGCTCATTTAAAAAAATTTAATATTGCAATTTCTCTTAAAACTTGGGAATATAATCTAAATTGAGCCTTATTCAGAGGAGCTCCTTATATGGTGTAACGTCTCAGCAGATAGTGATAGCCAGACGTCACTCACTGCTGGATCTGTTCTCCTCTGCCCTCTGGCTCTCAACCATCTTTGTCTGCCTGGTATGTGCCTATCCACAGTCCCATGACCGACCCTTGGTCTAAATATAAATATCTAAGCAGGGTGTTCCACTGTTAAGGTCACATTACATCATCCCAAGCAGCATATTCTCAATCAAGTGGCACTCAGCACATGAGCTGCGGACGCGTCGAGGGCTTTATGATATCCTGGGTCACAGAAAAAAGTCGTCAGGGTGATTTGACGAAGTAACAGCCAGTGACTGATTGTCTTTCTGGGGAGAGGATACAACTGGAGCTAAACAGCTTGAGCAGCTTTAATAACCTGGTGAAAAAAATCAATTTGTGTCCTAAAGTTGATTTTCTTGACATTATTTGCTGGCATGGGTAATGGAATAAACAAGGTACAGTATCAAATCTCCACAATTAAACAATTAAACAAATTGTAATTACCTTGTTGTATGTTCACAACCTCTGCGTCCTTCTTTTGACTGTATTTCTAATTTTCTTTAGGTGCTGCCTAATCTTTATCTAGGAAATATTAAAGGTAAGATGTCCTGCTTCTTGCCATTTGAAGTGATTTATTTTCAGGATAAAGTAACAGAGTATGTTTCAGTTCCTCATATGGGTGTGCGTGTGGTGAGATGCTACACTGAGCTCAGTTTCTATAGAGTGAAGAGGTCACAGTGCACAGCAGAATGATTGAAGTAGTGTATTTTGGTGTTTAAAAAAACACTATTACACTGTGTTTTTTGCCTCTATGTGAGCGTGTGGGGGTTGGTATGTAGCTTTCTGTCAGCAGCTAGAGGAAGGCCACATGAGGGTTGGTGTGGGAGGGGATGCCCCGCAGTGTGGGGGTGTCCCTGGTGTGTACTACAAGCCTACTGCACATCTTTCCATAAAGCAGCGAAAGCAATGATTAGGCTGTTTTTTGAGTGCATACATGAATTGGTGACGTTACAGGAACACGTTTAATAAATATGGATCACTTTCTGTTACCATGACATGTTCAAGTTATCATTGCCAAATACAAAATCTGACACTCTTCATATTAATCATGCCTTAATCTTCTTTTATCCATTTTGCTCAGTATGTTTTATTTTTTATGAGGAAGAGTAAACCCCTTAATACTTTTACAATGCAAGGCAGAACAGTAACTACAGAAGCAGTGGAGTTGAGTAAAAATTCAAATGAAAGGTTTTTCGGGCTGGGCAGCATACTGAGTAATGCCTGAATGTGATGGCATTTAAGGCAATATAAAGTAATAAGACAGTAGGCCTAAATAAATTCACTCTCTCATAGATTCAAATGTGTGAGCTTTTCAACAGATTCCATTTGCACTGGAAACTGAGATGGCAGATACTGCTACTCTGCTAAGCTAATTATGTTAGCTTTAAAAGGAGTTTAGCTGGGTTTTCATTGAACATAATGTTTGAATTTAACTACTGCCGTAGTTTGTTATTAAACTGACTTACCAAGATATGATTTTATCAAAAATGTGTATTTACATACAGAAATTATATATTTATATGACATAATAATTTGTATATGGTAAAACAGAATTCAGTTTTGACCACACATGTAGCCGTGGCTTAGCTTTGACATTGGCCAATATGTTATGTTGAATGAAACTGAATTAACAAGATGTCAGTTTATCTAAAATGTGTATTTAAGAAGTCTAACTTTACTTTCAGGTTTAGCTGTGGATAACTCACCAGCTAGCTTGTTGTAGCTCTCTTGGTTTAGCTGATAGTTGGCTGTCTGTTTTAATCTTTTTGTATCTATTGCTAATTTTACATTCATTTTAACATAAACTATACATTTCTATGGCCAAATCATTTAGATTCCAGTCTTAATTCTAGTTTGATCAAATATGTATGCCTAGTGACTGCATATTGGCTTTGTAGGGCAGTTTCACTGGTCTATGCTCAAGAGAACACTGTGTTACCACATGTAGCGTTGTGTCTGCCGCTTGACACCCCATAAAAATATTTTCTTCATGACAGACACACTCAAGAATCATTTCAGTTTATGACCTTCAAGTCACTGGCTTACAGTACACCTGCCTAAACAGATTGTGTTTCCTCTGCAAGTATCTTTGATTTATATGTACACATACATATAAATATATACAGTGAATATGTTTCAATTTATATTTTATTAAGTCTTTTTATACAGAAATTGTGAAATTGGGGTTAGTTTAATTGATTTGGGTGGCAGGAGGGTTCAGTAGCTACAGACTCATCTTTGTCTTAGGTGGCCTCAGCATCCTGCACACTTGCAAAGCATGAGAAAAAAGTGCTGAAGACACATCTGTCCAAGGTAGAAAACATTTGGCTTCCTTTTAAAGAACAAAATTTGATTAAAACAATTACTGTTTCTTGCTTTTGGCCCAAGCTGCTGCACTGTTTTAGAAACACTGGTTTTCCGGTTTTTCTTTCAGTTCAAAACAAGAGCAACACTTTAAGCCATAAGACCACATTTGCTTGGGAGACTTCAGAGGAGGGGGGCTGTTGTTGGGGAGAAAATGCTTAATTTAGGTTAGACCTCATATGGGGTGATTTGTGATTGGATGGGAAGAAATATGACATTTCTTGATTTTCTTTGTGATCCGCAGATGCACGAGACAAGGAGCTGTTGGCGCAGCACAGCATCACCCACATCCTGTCCATCCATGACACAGCTGCACCCATCCTTGAGGTGAGCTCTTATGTTGACCTGTGTGACCCTCTTGGCCAACATTAAACCACCCACAAAGTACACAACTTCCCCCGAATTCACCGCTGTTGTTTCCCCCCTCAGTGTCCCTGCTGCTTTGTACTCGTTCTGAAAGTGTGAAAAGTTGGCAGCAAACCTGATGTTCTACACTGTCTTTTCTGACTTAATATCTTCATCAGGGCTGCAACTAACTCTACTGTCATCATTGATTAAACTGTTGATTTATTTTCCAATTAATTGATTCATTGTTTAGTCTGAAAAGTATCAGGAAATATTTGAGAAGCTGGAACCAGAAACTTTTCAGAATTTGTGCTAGAAAACTTGCGATCATTTATCTAAACCTCTAATTTTCTATCCAATTGAATAATCAGCTATTCTCAGTTAATCTCTGAGGTTGAATCCTCAATAATCTATTTATTATCTGAGGTCAGTGTAATTTCGCCTTGAAAGGATAAAAGGGTGTAAAGTAATATCCTTTGTACCAAAGTCAAATAGATTTTTATCAAAGGCTTCTGAAATAGACCACTTCAGTCGGTGTGAAAGTCAGATGTTCTGATAGAAAGTCCTTTTGTCTTCACCTGGAATTCACCCAGGTTTTACCAAGTAAGCAGTCTTCTGACTGACCATGATGCTTCAATATCGCTCAGTATCTGAAAATGTGAATGTAGTTTTCAGTCTCAGATACAGCTGTGACGCAGATGCAGGCCGGTTCACGACAAGATATTTTCCCCACAAGATGATTTTAGCTCAGCTCAGCTTGAAGTCCATAAAGTATTGAAAGTGGAACTACATTAAAAAAAAGGTTTCTGGCTTTTCATGGCTGAATTTAGATGTGTCAGTTTGTGTATGAAAGAGAGGCAAAAGGTGTTTTTTTCGGGTGTACGTGAGCAAGTGAATGTGAGAAGGAGAGAAAGAGGTGATTCTACTGTGAGAACCTGGTAGGTTGAAAGTAGAAAATTGCTCTCACTGATTTCCATTTGGTATCAGATGTAAGAATATACCTTCTCACTGCAAAGTCTGTTACTGGAGAATTAAAGTGTATTATCCTTTCAGAGTAATAATGAATGATCCATATAAATTTGAATTGAACCGTCGTTTTATTCAAGTGAAATTCTCCGTCTCCGAGTCCGGCTGACTTGTTTTTGAAAATCTTGATCTTCAGCGTCCGCTTTCACAACTTTCATCTTTTCTTGTTGAAAGCGAGCATGAAAAGTGCTCAGACATTTCTCTGCACTTTCTCCATCCATGTATGTTTCATTGAACGCTGAAGAGAAACAGCAACTTGTGTATTACAGTATCGCTACCAAAACTGGTCAACCACCAAAACTTTTAAAAAGGGTTTTGGGCCTGATTTTATGTCTGACTTCCCTTCACCCAGCAGCTCTTTCATCCCAGCTGCTGCACAAATGTTTGATCTTAATCGCAGGATGATTTGATAAGGATGATGCAGCTTTTTGAGTTCTGTGCCGTAAATGATGACTCAGGTCTGTTTAGCCCGAATGGCCAGATGGGATGATTTATTTGCATACCTAACAGTCAAACTGTTGACTGATTGATTTCTTGGAAGACAGCTCGATGGGTCCTGAGAGAGGAAGGTAGAATTTGCAACCACCAAATCTCAGAGGTCTGATGTGACATTTACTGTACAGAATGTGGCTCTAATTAACATACTGCAGGACAAAATGACAAGTTTAGTTTTACAGAACAAAACTGGAGCCTTTTTGCAAGTCAATAAAATTAATTCAGCACTTATCTACAGTTTGCATGTAGACTGGGAGTATATGCATGCTTCCTTTCAGTCTAGGTGTATATTACAAATCACTGAGTCACGGTCATGAGGAGTTTTAAGGGCGATGGTGCAAAGATATGACTTCTCAGTATTTGTTTGCATGACATGAATTTTTCTGTCAACATTTACAATTTCAATGACATGAATGACACATGCTCCTTAGATATGTGTAGTTAGTGTTAGTATTGAAGTGTGTGCACGCGAGTAGTTCATCTGTGGTTGGTGTGTGCGAGCTAACCTGTCTGGAGCACTTCCAGAGCTCAACGTGTCCCAGAGGGCTCAGGGGTTTTTGCAGCCGTGCAGTCATAACGGGACGGGGTAGTTTCTGTCCACTGCATGTACCATCAGCTGCCAGGTGCACAGTATAGAAACACACACACAAACACACACACGCGAACTTCGTTATGTTATGACCTGCCACATCGGCAGGGTCAGAGGGGCAAGGTTTCAGGGGCCGTCCCATCTACCGAGAAACAGGAAGTGGTTAAGACCCAGATGACCTGACAGAATGAAAGATCTAATGACACTTTGTTAACTGCTGTACATTTATTAATTAATTATATTCATATGCAAAAAATGCTCCCTCCTTCACCCTCTAGGACATGACGTACCTGTGTATATCTGCTGCAGACCACTCCAAGCAGAACCTGTGAGTACTTTTACTGCATATATAGTGTTTGACAGTTCTTCAGTATCTGATGTACCAACCATCTGATGATCCATGGCAAGTGTAGTTGCAAAAAAGAGGGGATAAAAGTCCGATAAGAGTCTAATTTTAGAGATTAACCATGCAGAATAGTTGTATAAAATATATTTTTTAATATTTTATGTTTTATTTAAGAAAGTATGTTACAATATTCCCTTTTAACATTAATTTGAAAAAGATCACATGTAGGAACAATCCCATTAATAACTGATTGATATGATCCAACAGTTCATAGCATTTTACAAAAATGTGCCCTTTCTTCTGGCTGTAGGACAGATTCAGCAGTCCATATTTGATTGAATAAACACAACATCAGGACTTTATTAAGTTGAATCAAATAAAAGTAAATACATGGAATAATTCCAAGAGTTTTAAGAGATATTGCTATCACGTGCAACCCAGTATCACAGCAGTTTGTGAAATAGTGATGAGATTTAAAGGGGCTCTGTAGAACTTCTGTGTTAAGCTGGAAGCCGGACGTTAGTTTCTGTTAGCGGACTCCATTTGTAAACAAACGTTAGCTACTGTTGCTCTCTGTTAGCGGAGTGGAGACAGGCACTAAGACGAGGCACTCGATAATGTATATAAAGTTGTATCCTTTGGACTGAAGTGGAAAACCCGACCAGAGTCCTTCATAAAGAAATCCATAGTCCAGCAGCTTTTAACAACTAAAACTAATAGCCCACAGGCTTGTATAGGCAACCGAGAGAGACGTCAGGTTACAATATGCTCACATATGGACGATATAAAAAGTGATTAATACATAGAGCCGCTTTAATCTGTAGGATTCTGGTAAATGGGCACAAAGTATCACATTTTTATGTCACACTCAGTACGAGTAAGTTTCTCAGTAAGTTTTGTGACTGTTTCACAAACAGAAAATATCCTTTCCTCACATTAACCAAAGTGCTTTTATTACTTAAACCCAACTACAGACTGGATACGCACCCTGAATTATGGTTCATAAATGTTGTGTTTCATTCAGCCAAAGAAGATGGTGCTGGCACAGAAAATAGTAACGCTGCAGAGTCACAAATCTTTTTTTTTAATTCATGCCTTTTTAAACAAATCATCATAAACCGCCATGATACTATGTTGAAAATAGTAAAATATTTCCTAGCTGGTGGTTAAATATATCTTTTTTAGGTCTCTGTCATCAAGATCTGCATTTTAATTCAGTGTGTTGAATCTTACCAGGACTCAGTACTTCAGAGACAGCATCATGTTTATCCACGAGTCCCGGCTGAAAGGAGAGGGCTGCCTCGTCCACTGGTGAGTGAACATAAAATTACAGATGGTTGATTTTGTTCCTGTATTAATGTACTTTATCTTAAAATAACATGCAGAGATTTTCTTTCTTATTTTTGCAAACAAAATACTGCTCTTATGTCTTTGGTTATTCACTGCGTTGTGCTCTTCAACTACTTTTACACATTACAAATTTAAAACATCTTTGACATTAGGGCATAATATCCTGTACATGAGAGCAACTGAAACTGGTGTAATTTGCATGTGAGGATGTTGAAAGGAAGGAGCATACATTTTCAGGTTTGGTTGATTTCTGTCTATAATAATGAGTATTTGGCTCATCTGGGGGTCTTCTTATTTTATTAATCCAATTTTCATTTTCAGCCACATCACTGTCACCGAACAGGACTGAAGTTTGGTTCATGCTTTCATCATAAATCTCATCACCTTTCATCTTTTCACATATCAAACTTGCAGAATCATTATTTAACCACATCTTTAGGAAAAAAAGGGTTTCACTTCTTTGTACACTAAATAAGAGAATCTGAATATGTGGTGATTAACTAGCATCATACTGTGAAGCTCTGTGCTCTCAGTGTTGCAGGAGTGTCCCGTAGCGTGACTCTGGTGGTGGCTTACATCATGACGATAACAGGGCGTGGCTGGGTGGAGTCTCTGGCGGCGGTGCGGGCGGCTCGGCCGTGTGCAGGGCCCAATCTGGGCTTCCTGCGCCAGCTGGAGGAGTTTGAAAACACAGAGCTGACAGAAGTGAGTGACGCCCCACTGATCTGACTTGAAGTAAGGATCATTAAATTGTCATTATGTCAAACCTTTTCTCCAGTACGTGGGATTCAAACTGTTTATCACAAGGGATTCACAAGAAACATATGGAAGTCAAGAACAGTTGTGCTTGGAGTCATTTTTTTGAGACTTTTTTAGGCTGTAGCCCCCTGAACAGCACCACATATGCGTTAAGTTGACCACTGAATGTAAGTCTGTACTTATATATTTATTTATTTAGCCAAACTATTCTTATAACGAATGGCAAAAATGAAAAAAAAGTTCATATAGTTTTCTTTAAAACTCCCAAACCTTCCCCGCAGAGATGTGTGTGTATGTGTGGTCCTCTCTTCAGTCGTTTTGTCACAAATTATTGTCAAATTATAATTTTCTCAAGAAATCAGCCTTTCATTTTCTTAAGATAGCGAGATAAATTAACTTGTCATCATGAGAAAACTTGCTTTGTTATCTTGGGATAATGGCATTCAAAAATAATTGAAAGCACGGCCGTCCTGGGCTTCGGTAGGACACATATTGGACACATAGATGGACCACTGAAGTCAGTGCAGGTGGAAGACAACATCCAGTTATGATTTCAGTATTACTGTGTAGGACGACATTGTTCACGTCCTCTTTATTTTACCAGCGTGATGAGATGAATGCTGTTGGCCAACAGTTTGTTAACAGGTATCGCTCTTCTTCTGTTGCTGTAGCTGCTAAAAGAGTCACTTAACACCAGCGTGGTGCCCCCTCTGACCCTGGAGGGTGGGGGTGGGGATGGGGGGCCACAAGTGTGCACCTGTAACCACATCCAACAATGATGTCACTGTGTACAGTACTGATGCACCCTGGTGCACACTTACATATCATTGCAGGAAGGGGTTTTTAAAGGGGAATTCTGGTACTTGGACCCTGGACCCTATAGTATGTTTAAATTTGTAAATGACTAATAGCTCCAAAAGGTTTGACAGAAACAAAATAAAACCATCTTGGTTAGCATTTTCACTTTTCAAACAATCGCTAACTCTGGTAACTCTTAACTCACCACGTTATTGTGGCTCTACTTCCCCCGATGCTTCTGATGTCTGACCTCGCTCTTCTTCCTCTCCCAGTATTTTCACAGCTAATGCGATGAGTTAAGGGTTTATTTTGACCAAACCAGAGTTGGTGGTTGTTAGAACTAAAATAGAAACTAAGACAGTTTTGGTGACACTTGAATAAAGTATGCTTGATGATGATAAAATTACTGTTTCAAATGAAGTCTGGTGGATTTGGCAGGAGTGATATAGCAGCTGTTTCTGGTTAAACAAAAAGGATTTTACTCCTGAACCAAAGGCTTATCTCTGTAGAGGTCTGTAATAACAGACACTTTGAGTGGACGTATTTTGACTGTCAAAGTCACCAACAAGGATTATTATCAGACTTCCTACGGCTGCCCGAGGACGATAAACGCATTATTTTGAATATAACATTGGCTTTATCACAGGGTATGCTCAAACAGGAACTTGTTCTGATCGTCCACATTCAAAGGCAGGTGAGAGTACACACTTTGGCACATGTTGATGAAGGTTCTCAGACATCCAGGTCATGGTGAATCTATGTGCTGTATCGTAGGCAGCTGGACTCGTTTCAGTTTCTTGAAGACGTTTCACCTCTCATCCAAGAGGCTTCTTCGGCTCTAACTAACTGGAGGGGAGTTGCAGTCTTATAAACTCTGTGTGGGAGTGTCCTTCTTTGGGACAGGGTTACACATGTTTGCACACAGGAGTGAGGATGAGCTTGAAGATGAATAAAAAGTTTGAGAGAAAAGTTCAGACCACCAGGAGGGGGTTTCAGTTGAATTAAGAATGAAGTCATTTGAAGCATACGAAATGAAACTTTATTTTCCCTCAATTCCCTCCTCTCTTTGATTCTGTAATTCATCTGACTCACTCCAACTCTCCCTCTGCTCTCCCCTTCCAGTACCAGGCCTGGTGGAAGGACCGATACGGGAAGAACTCGTTCAATGATGAAGAGGAGGTGGAAACCCTTTTAAAGAAGAAATCTAACAGCAGCAGCAGCAGCAGCAACAGCAGCAGTGCCATAACGTCCAGCATCACTCCTGCACTGGGCACAAGAAGCACCTGAAAAAATGTCTCCTGTCTGTTTCGTCTTTCCTGAACTGAAAGCAGCCGAGGACTGTGGGCTTCTGCTCGGACTGTTAAAGCCACTGAGGCCAGAGCAGCTGTTTGAAAAAACCTCTGCTTTCATCGTTGATCCTGCAGAGAAAGTTACAGCAGGAACTTTTTCTTGTTATCGATATGATATGTCGAATCTCGTGTCTGCAGAACGGCTAAGAAGTCATGTGACAGGAGGGGTTTTTTATGTCGCTATCTCAGTCCACCTCGTCATGTCATGTCCCTGCCTCTAACTGTCAAAACAACATGCAAGGGCAGTCAAGCACGACACCAAGGAAATATGTACATACAGTCCACAGTGTGAACACACATTTAGCTGCGTGCACTCCCCGTCAGTTACGTTATGCTGTGTCTTCCACTTGAAATATGAGTATGACTTTCTGTAGACAGTGAGAGAGCTGAGAACACTGTTATCTTCCAGTAACACTGAATCACAGGCGCTATTTGTTTATTCAATTTCTTAATGAATGTTTATTTTTGTTTGTGTTGTATTTTGCATGTGGGGTTAATGCTTTCCTGTACTTGTACCTCTACTATGTGCATTCACATTTTATTGAATTAAATATCTATTAAAAATCTGTCAGGTGAGTTTCTGTGTCTCTCAACTTATTCTAACTATTCTTTTATGCCTACGATGTTTACAACAGTAATCAGACAGTAACTGTGTGATTCGATTGAAAGCTCCAGAACATTTACTTAATCTATAACAATTCATTATATTTTGAAGATAAATTGCTAAGCTGTTAAATAAATGTAGTGAAGGCCCTGACACTGACACTGTCAGTCTTTTTTTGTGAGTGTTCTTAATGTTATTGTTAACAAACGTTTATTCATTTTTGTTTTTATCAACTTTTCTGCTTAAAATTGGCTCGTTTTATGACGCTATTTAGGCTGAATCTTTGCATTAAAGATATTACACAAATAAAGTTATTAGTACAATAAATACCACAAAACTGTTCACGTACAAATTTTGAGCACATTTACTAATAGTAATAGTACAGTAACATCCCACGACTGCAGCTGGTGGCAGAGATCAGAACATTTGTTTTGTCTGAAGGGGTTCCAAGTCAAAGGTCAGTGGAAGAAGGGTAACTTAGTATATTTACTCAAGTACTGTACTTAGAGTAAGTACAGTTTTGAGGTAGCTGTGCTTTACTTGAAAATTCCTATTTTATCTTACTTTCTACATCTACTCCTAACGGCTCTCAAATGGTGCGTTTCACTCCACTGCATCCCTCTGACAGAAGCAGTGGCTGTTCAGACGAAGATATCTGGAACAAAACATTTGATCTGTTTATGAAAAATGACAAGTTGTTGTAGATATACTACACTGAACTACAACAGAGTGTGAAGTGAAGCATTTCAAGCAAGCTCCTCCTCAACTACCTGCAACTTACAGTACAGCTTAATGCGAGGTAAACACTGTACTCTGTATTCTACTGCTACTATTATAGTTACGGATTACCTTACAGATTATATAGATCTTATATTCAAACATGCTGATTATATAAAATATGATTCCTTGACATAGATTAAACTATCCAATGGTGTGTAAAATAGTTGAAATTAGCTTCACCTGACCATTAACACATTGTTTCTCACAGGTTAATGCATCAGTAATGATACTACAACACAGGAGCCAATACTACAGAATGAATACTTTTACTTTTGAAACTTTGAGTACAATTAGATTTTTTTGTCAGTGTTGTAAAAAGTACCCCAAAGTCATGCTTGAGTAAAAAGTTTTTTTGTAAAATATTACTGAAAGTGACTACAAAGAACTTTTAAGTGTTTATGAAACAGTCTCTGATTCCGGCGATGATTAAATGACCTGTGACAGCAAACGAGACCATCAGTGAAAAGACTGTTTTTGTACAGTTATTATTAATGCCTGTGCTCGGGTCCGATCACGTGTATCACATATAAAATCACATATAAATACATAATCTCATCGTGATCCATCCTGCGGACTCTCTGTCACTCGCTTCCAACACAAATAGCAGATCTTTACAGCAGCCGGCGCTGGTTTCGTACTGCTTCTGTGGAAAGGGGCCGCTAGAATTAACAACAACTGAAAGTTCCTCGTAGTCACTCTAAGTAAAAGTGGGAGTCATTCACACTAATAGTGCTTGAGTAAAAAGGTTGAAGTATCTGGAGTATAGTAGTTTATTTGAGTAAATGTTCTTAGTTACATCCCAACACTGCTTTCTGTAGACTTTTACTGAAGTTTGGCAGGTTGGAAATGACTGATGTAGAGGTTTTAAAGTTGTTGTGTAACTTTTTGTGTAACTTGTGCGGTCATAGGTTGATGACCAGCAGACATTACGCTCACTCAGCGACCTGTTTTAGTGTATTTGTTTCTTTGTAATTGACATTCAATACAAAAATGACAGTTTATAATCAGGCTGTAGCAAAGATTTTAGAAATACTTGCCCCCCAGCCATGCCCCCCATTCACACCCATCGAAGTGGTTCATAAATCAATTGTAAAGTTTACACAGTAAATCATTTTCGGCTGTTTCAACTTAAAAGTCTAAGTTCAATTGCAGCCTTAAATATTTGAGTTAAGTTAATTCTGAATAGTTTGATTAAAATATTCTTTGAAGTTTTCTTTTTCATGGACTGCACTTGATAATACATCTTCAGTTAACTTAAGATATTAAGCTGAATCAACGACTGCTCAGTGACACTGTCAATCATCACAATGATATTTGATTTCCTCACATTTGAAGAGTCAATTCTTCATTTCACACAACTTTGTGTTACTTTGTTCCAGCATTTACACAAAGACATTACGTTAACTAACTCATGATGAAAAAGGGTAACAGTTAGTAAAGACTGATTCAGTACTAACCTTTATCATGGTTAGCATGTTAGTGTTTCTGTTATTGTGGAAAAAAGGACCATGACTTCCCTCAAAATGTATTGAAGTTTCCATAACATATGTTTTCTTCGAAGTATAAAAAAGATGGGTCTCAGGACTTTTACCTCTCAACCAATGCATGCTGGGAAGTCTGCCAACATGCTGATCACGTTTCTTTAGAAACTTATATCTATGAGTTGATGGAACTCATCTGACATTCATCCAACTCATCACTTAAAGTCAAGAGACCTCAGGTTAAAAGAACTCATGTTTATAAGTCTGAAAATAAAAACTGTAAACTTTAAGTTTCATCAAGTTGAAACAAATAAAACTTGAATGTTAATTAGAAAAGAAAAGATGATTCCACTAAATTCTGTAATGACTTTTTACAGTGTGAAAACATCAGCTGCAGCTCCTCCACATAATGTTTATGAATGAACATCGATTGCAACGTTCCAATATACATTTGCTGATAAATAGTTTATAAAGCATTTCATTGCTTGTTACAGTGAAATACCTATTAAAGTTTAGTTAACTATGATTTTGCCTTTTTTAAATCACATATAATTGATTATTGTAATGATATGATAGATATTAGACCAAGACAAAATACCGAGGACATGACCTCATGTTTACAATAATCTGATCTGTCCGGCTCTTCTTGTCAGTGTTATCACAGCTGCTCTATTTAAACCTTCCGCTGGGAACAAGCCGAAGCTTCTGCAGGACCACTCTCCTGTAACTTTTCGTAAAGCTTTATCATTTCACAGAATTGTTTTTGTCTCCGTGCCATGGTTTTCCACGTGTGCGGGTGTGTAACACTTCTGACTGACGCCGGCAGGGTTTCCCCCGGTGTCTTCCTGGAGATCGGCCGCTATGCGCGCTGATAAGCTTCGCAGGAGAGAAGCAGCAGCAGCGGCGGCGCAGGTGCGTCCTCCTCAGCGCAGCATCCCCCGGCTCAGTCTCCGCCCTCCCGCTTCTGCTCGCTATAGGCTGAGGATTTAAGCGGGCCCGCGGTAATGATGAGGGCTTTCTGAGGCTGATTGATTTCAAAACTTGACGGGTTTCGAGTCTGGCAGGTAAGACCCCCCCAAGGCATCCAAAGCGATCTGTGCGTGGGAGACCAGTGGGTTAACCTTAACCTTTAGTGAGTTTTACTGCTCTTAGCTTTCTCTGTTTAACTTACTTTCACAACAAATACCATCAGTGCATTACAGGAGCTGACAGTGGACTTGTGTTTGCGCAGAGATGAACGCAGAGTTGGATTACGGAGGCTCCGGCAGCAGCGGCAACGGCAAGCTGCGCCAGTGGCTCATCGAGCAGGTGGACTGCGGCAAATACCCCGGGCTGGTGTGGGAGAACGACGAGAAGAGCATCTTCAGGATACCGTGGAAACACGCCGGGAAGCAGGACTACAACCGGGACGAGGATGCCGCGCTTTTCAAGGTAAAACACCCCGCATCCTCCAGGCCAGAGTAACACATGCGGACTTTCAGAATAAAAGGTGCAGAAAAGCATCGGGAAAGTGGAAACAATGATAAATATTATAATTTATATATTTTTCCTTTATGATGCTTTTCACAAAGTTGCCGATAATAACTCAATAATAACCGCATTGTAGTTGTGCACGAAATGTGCAATAAAAACAGATCGGCGACGAATTATGTTCATTAATTCATCTGCTGATGACTGTGGATTCATGTTGGGTCTGTTTCATGTGTGAAAACAGTTGACCGTGTCCGACACATGTTCCCACATCAGTCACGTCAATCAGTTTAATATTCAATCATTTGAATAATTTCACATTTTTCACAGTTGCTGATGAATTTTATGTTGATGCACGAGTCAATTAATGACTAATTGTTTTAGCTGTCTTTACTAACTTGTGCTACCTGGAAGATCTCACGTCTGCATGTGCTGCCTCACATCCTGCAGCTCAGCCTGGATCAAACTCTCTCTCATGATCATAGTCTGCTGGTTGCTTTGTGGATTCAAGTTCATGCCAGATTTAATGTCAGAAAATAGTTAAAAATGTCTAACACATCTTCCCAGAACCGCATATTTATTCTTTAAAATTCATGTTTGGTCCAAAAAAAAAAAGTTCTAAACCGAAAGATTACCAGTTTAATATTAAATAAGTTTAGGAAATCTTCACATTTAAGACACTGAAAACTGTTGCTGAGTAACTTGTATATAGATGCACGACTCTGTAGTGTTTTGGCTGTCTTTATGAACTTGCTACCTGGACAATCTCACTTGTGCATGTGCTGCGGTACATCCTGGAGCTCAGCTTGTCTCGTCCTCTCTCTCATTATTGATGAGTTCAAAGTTTAAAATGTCCGACACAAGTCCCCACAGCCAGAGATCACTTCTTTAAAACTCATGTGTTGTCTAAATTAAGACCCTAACCTTTGTTTTTAGCTCTCTTAATAAACGTTAGTTACCACCCTGGATAATGTGACTCGTGCAGGCTGTGATGGATGCTGTGGTTCAGTTTGGAGAGCTGCGTGTCTCATCCTCTCTGAAAAGGGTTTTTACCGGTGACTTGTGTGCAGGCCTGGGCGCTGTTCAAAGGCAAGTTTCGGGAGGGGATCGACAAGCCGGACCCGCCGACCTGGAAGACTCGGCTCCGCTGCGCCCTCAACAAGAGCAACGACTTTGAGGAGCTGGTGGAGAGAAGCCAGCTGGACATCTCAGACCCGTACAAAGTGTACCGCATCGTCCCTGAGGGCGCCAAGAAAAGTCAGTCACACAGCAAACACCCCACACAGCTCACAATGACAGATTTAAACTGGTGATTTTACAGCATTAAAGTGAATCAAAGTGGGGGAACTTGTCTGGAAATTCTCTGAATACACATCTGGTGATAAATAAAGGTCACTGACTGTTCAGAGCAGTGAAAACCACCAGTGAAGGTCACACTGCATGATAGGCCTTTTTGCGCTTAGACTTCACATTTTGTTCCTCTGTCTTGCGTGCAGGACCCCGACAGGAGGACAGTCCTCTGAGTCCGATGGGCTATCAGGTGCACCCGTCCTACCCTGCGCTGCAGACTCAGGTGATTTTCATACACATGGAAACGAGAGGGGTGGGCTTCAGAGAGAGTATGAGAGTGAGAGACAGGGGCTGAATGTGAAACAGAAACAGTGGATGAGGAGACAGACTGTGCATGCATGGACGAGCTCAATACAGTCACAGGTTTATGAGTCACAAGTCTCACTGATGCCTTCAAGTGCTGAAGAAGAAAACAAAACCATCACACAGATACAAAGATGTGACATTCAGGTGGCACACATCATGTAAAAACCATGTTAATAACAGGCGCCTTTAATGTGGTAGACATTGTTTAATGCATGTTTGTGTTGAGAAATGTTTCTGTCAGGACTCAGAAGTTTGAAAATCCACCAAAAATCCAACCATGCAACTATGCAAATGATTGAGGAGTCACCAAAATAATGAGCCTACTTTAAAGCAACATTATGTAACTTTTCTAGCTGAAACTATCAGCTTCATGTTGATGGTACGGTGTGTTGTAACAGGGGGAGTGGTGTCTCTGTCACTTGTTTCAGTTGGCACCTACATCACATCTGACTGATTGTTACAGATTTGTATTTACGGCTGTGGTGTTGCACTCAGAAACTCTAGGGGGCACCAAATCACACAAAATGCCAATTTCTACACAATGTTGCTTTAAATGATATTTTTGCAAATTTTTAGCTCCTTCAATTAATTCAGCACACTTTCAGGAATGTAATTCTGATGGACAAGTAATAAATTATTTGATTTTATTTAATTACTTTTGAAAATAATTTTAGTCCAATTTTAACTTGGACTTCAAAAATATCCCATGTAAACTACTAACTTTACTAATTACTAACAAAGACTAACACATTATAAACAATGGAAACATATTCAGTAGGTTCTAAAATGTATTAACCCGCCATTAAATCCTGATGTGGAGCTACCTTAAAGGACCAGTTCACTCCAAATGAAAATTCAGTCTTTCTCTCCTCCCCTCATGCTGATGGAAAGTCAGGTGAAGTTTCGTAGTCCACAAAACATTTCTGGAGCTTCACAGCAAAACAGCGTTGCAGCATTCTCCTAAACAACTGAAGTAGCTGGAGACTTGTATGTAATGTAAAAAAAAACGTCTGAAAATCAATTTTAAAAGACGTTATTTACACCTTCGACATGCTGTCAAGCCTGTGCACCCACTTCAGACGGCAGGGAAGCTAATGTTTTTAGCTCGGCAGCTACAGTGACTAATTCAGCTTAAAAAAGGGTGTGAATAATGACTTTTCAGATCAATTTGGGATCTTGGGGCTTCAAGAGACGTGGATTATGCCAGACGAGCTGTATGGAGCCATTTTGTGCTTCTTTCTGTTGTATTTATACATTTTAAAAGAAGTCCCAAGCTACTTCGGTTGTTTAGGAGAATGCTGCAAAGCTGTTATGCTGTGACGCTCCACGAAACGTCACCTGACTTTCCATCAAGTAAGTAGATAATGACTGAATTTTCATTTTTGGGTGAACTATTCCTTTAATGCTCCCTGAAAAAGAATTATACATGAATGTTAATGGCTGAAAAAAAGCTGCATCATCATATCTACAGCTTTAATTTGAAAGCCAGAGCGCACACATGTCCAGTAGTGTGTTTAACTGAGTGTCTTTGTCTCTGCCTGTAGATGTCACACTCACAGTACATGCCCACAGCTGAATGTAGCTGGAGAGAGTACTGTCAGGAGCCGGCCTCGCTGCCTGAGCTGCCCTTCTCTCAGTGTCCCTGTCCCCCCCGCAGCTTGCCGTGGCAGGGCTCGTCCATGGAGAATGGTACTGTACTCAATACTCATATAGAAGCATTAGCATCCTTGGTAGATTAAGTATTGCACACTTACAGTAAATGTTGTTCTCTGCTTGTCTGTGTGTGCAGGATATCAGCTCAGAGCCTCGATCTACTCGTATGGTCCTGCTGACAGTCAGCCCTCGCCGTTCACACTGGACGCCAGCATCAGATCAGCGGAGGCGCTCTCAGGTAGATAACACTTTAATTTCACCTTTAAAATATCATAATGTAACATGTACGTCCATTTAGACAAATGTTAAAAGGCTAATCAATGCAAAACTGTTGTGAGGACTTGAATCACACTGCTCTGATATCTGGAGAAGGTTAAATAAACTACGCATTGTTTTAAAAACCTGAAAAAAAAAAATTCACTGTTACCCTTAATACAAAATCAGCTCTGGTTCCTAAACTTGTCAGTTTAAGATTCTTGGACCCTTGGTATCTAGTGAACCAGCCCACGTTTCCTCCAGTTCTGAGCAGAACATGGCACAGTGACCTGTAGAATGTGACACGCCCACTTCGATTCGCACTTCACGTCAAGGAAAATCTGCTAGTTTTTGGTTGCAGCTGTGACCTAATTTTGGGCACGTTCCAAACTAGTTCGAAATGTTAAAAAATTAGGTGCACGAACAGAAACGAAAATGGCTCCATTGTGGTGCAAAGGATTTACGCTGTAATTAACACACTGAAAAAAATTCATAAATATTTTGGATTTTTTCATTTAGTGGATGATTCAAAAACACTGTTCACATCACACCTGTAAGCCGGTGTTACGATGAATCCATCGTAGGCCACCTACCCAGCACCAAAGCCTGAGGGTATCGGTCAGCTAGCTTTGATTATTTACTGCCCCCTAGTGGTGAGAAACCTTTTACCACATAATGCAGCTTTAATGAAACTGTATTTAAGACCATACAGTAAGCTCAAATTAACTCATGTTGAAGGTGTGAATAAGGCAACGGTGGACATCAGAGCGCCATCTAGTGGCTGTCTGAGGCAGTGATACTGCCAAATAAGGCGTTTTTTTTGCAATTTATAAAGTGGGTTATGTTGGGATATCTAAATGTATATATCACATCATGTTTTGCCATTACCTCAGACATACGTAGTGACCCATAATGGAATGGTTTTCGAAATGAAATAGTGATGAGACACAAACCTGAACCAGTAAAAGCTCTTAGTGCGTAGTTAAAGAATGTGACCCTGAACACATTTAATTTAGAATTAAAAATATTTCTCCTTTTTTAGTCATGTTTTGTTTTATGTTTCTTTTTCCCCTTATTTTGGAAGGCTGTCCTAATTAAAGTTTAACATTTCAAAGGTTGAAGTCTGACACAAATCTCGCCGCACATTTCCTCCTACTGTAACCACAAAAGCAATTAGTTCAAGTGCTAACACATCACTTCCATATAACCATTCATGACCTCTTTGCTGCTGGAGAAGTACAAACTTTTGGAAGATAAATAAAAATAGAAATATAAGTCACGTGAAAAAAGCTAAAAGCATCAGAAAACATGTTCATTGACCTCTACCTGTGTCCTCTCCTCCTCCAATCAGACTTCCGCCTGCACGTGAGTGTTTATTTCCGAGACAGTCTGGTGAGGGAGGTCACCACCTCCAGCCCGGAGGGGTGCCTCATCACTCCATGCTCCCCAGAGGAGAAGCACTACCCTCAGCCTGGGAGTCCTGAGGTGGTTCCCTTACCTGTGGACAGTCTGTCCACCCACGGGAGGGCAGAGGATTGTCCCCCGAGTCCCCCGTCCACCCTGGAGCGGGGAGTGTTACTGTGGATGAGCGCAGACGGACTCTACGCCCGGAGGCTGTGTCAGAGCCGAGTGTACTGGCAGGGAGGACTGTCCCAGTACGGAGACAAGCCCAACAAACTGGAGCGAGAGGTCAACTGTAGACTCCTCCCCACACAGGACTACCTGACAGGTGAGACAGCAGGGAAGGGCTGCACATGTGTCATCCAGATGCCTGGAGGAGTCTTTGAGGATTCTGGAAAAACCTTCAGAAAGTGGAACATGTTGTTAATCAACCTGGATCTGGGTCTTTATAAGTTTATTGTGGTTGTATTTCTTATAAAATGGGATGCATAGCTCTGTGATTTGAATGTAAAGGTAATACATACAGGACAGAAACTGGGGCTAAACAGTAAATCAGCAGCAGATTTTGGGTCTGAACTTTCCTTGAGAAAAAGTCCAGCTCATTTACTGTAAGTCTCTTTGGATGAGTTGCATCTAAGAACAAAACTCAAGAGAAATAAACCCCCTTAAAAGTCAGAAGCAACTCATAACTGTGGTAGACCAACTTTGTAAAGTGTATTTAATGATGAGGAACAGTCACATGACTTCTTCACAGCCACATCATCCCCACCCACATGCTACGACAGCCCCAGCTGTGTCAGAAGCCTGATAGCTAATAGTATTTGCATACACTGTGTGACCAGGACTTTCCATTCGAATCACCCCAAAGGTCACATCACTTCAAGTGAAGTTCTTCTGAATTCATTTGAATTTTACCAGTGGAGATTATTTTTTATATCAAAGCTGACAATGATTATTTGGTCTTGTCTATCAGAGATCCAGAGTTATGGGCTCCATGGTCGGCCGCCGCCTCGTTTCCAGGTCCTGCTGAGTTTTGGAGACGAGTGTCTGAACCCACAGAGACAAAGACGGACCCTCACTGTGCAGGTGATTGTCAATACTTAATATTAGCCCTGCGTCATCGCTCCTCTTTAGTAGACTTCCTCTTTTGTCATTGTACTTAAGGAAACAAAATATAAACTGGGTTGAAAGTCAAGTCTTGAAAGTTTAAAGTGTGGTTTGAAAAGTGAAACATAGGATTTGAAAGTCTGTAAGAACTTCTCCCAGTCATAATGTTTAGTTCAGAACTTAAAGTCAGTGTCTGAGGGAGTCTGGCAGAGATTTAGCTCTCGCCTGGTTCCAAACCCCCACTGAATCACTGCCCACATATGTCTTTCTTTTCAGTGGCAGAGATATGACATTTCAGCATCAGATAATGGGATTTTTGACATTGTGTCAACCTGGGTAGATCTGAAACCCAGAAAAAAGACA
Source organism: Pagrus pagrus (assembly GCF_965226575.1). NCBI lineage: Eukaryota > Metazoa > Chordata > Actinopteri > Spariformes > Sparidae > Pagrus > Pagrus pagrus. The sequence goes on along the minus strand of NC_140190.1, from coordinate 30,538,189 downwards.
AAGGTTCAACCAATTGTGCTCCAGCCCTTCTGAGCTTGGTGGCGTTACTGTTGTGATTTCTGTTTGGGCTGAGGTTGTTATCTTGTCCTAAGGGATCAGCAGCGAGTGATGTATTTGTCCCACCACTTTATCTTCAGCCAACACAGAAGCTGTAGTCACGGTTTGTCCAAAGAAGCTGTTTTAAAAGCAATATGTCCGAATTGTAGTTGAATCAGTCAAAAACTAATTAAAATTGTCAACAGAATGAGAAGAAACAGCAGTTTTGACAATATGATGTCTGCGTATCACGTTGCAGAGATATCTAGTGAAGTTAGCTGCTAGCATGCTAACCAGCTAGCCCTGGTTGTCTCTTGTGGTAGCGGTGTCAATGAGTACAAAACCAGACCCACTGAGTCTCTGAAAATGTGGGCAGTTATTCAGAGGCCTGAACTATGATTCAGGCTCTTATCATTAGTTCCATTAATACTGTTGAAAAGAGTCTCTACTTCAGGTCCAGTTACTCACTTTTCTCCAGAGCTTTCAATGGCAACTAAGAGTCCTCGTCAATGGTTAGAGCATGCATGATAACAGTTACCAAAGTTCCTCAGGCCCATACTATCTCTATGACAACAGAGCAAACTCCATCCAGGAGGAAGACCCCCTGTTACAGCTGAAATCTCTGGAAAAAGCTAGTAAATTGACTTGTCAAATCTGACTTTAAAGTTATGTGACACTTCTAAATTTTAAAGAGCAAAGCAGTTCTTGCAGATTTTTGTTGTTTTCCGTTCTAAAAATCTTAGTTCAAACTTTCAAAACTTACTTTTTAGGCTTTGAGATTAGTTGTGATATTTTATTACCAATTTGAGCTCATACAAACCATCTACAGTATAGCTTCAAATACAGTTTGAAGCCTTTTCAGTGACCTGTCTGTCCTCCGTGTGTTTCAGGTGGAGCCGCTGTTTGCCCGGCAGCTCCTGTACTACGCCCAGCAGATGGGTGGCCACTACTACCGCAGCTATGAGCACCCGGGAGTCACAGAGCACATAAACACCTCTGAGGACTACCAGAGGGCCATCACACACCACCACAGCAGCAGCCTGCAGGAGTGATCTCAGCAGCTTCAAGTGACTGTTGGAAACTTCAAGACGCAGCTGTGAGACAAGAGGACAAACCTGGACAGTGTTAAACATACAATGATGGACATTTAGTGACAGTTACTTATCGCCCTGTGGGGCTGTGTGTGTGTTTGTCAGTGTGTGTGGCCGGAACGAAAGTTCTAGTGTTATTTTCTTTCCTTACAGTAGTTCTAGGGCACCATGAATATTTTCTATACTGACTATGCAAATAAAACTGACAGCTTAGGTGATTGTACTATAGAAAACTGTGCAGGGGATTGTAGTGCCTTATGGGGATGGTTTGACATTTTGGGAAATACGCTCATTCACTTTGTGGCCGAGAGTTAGATGAGAAGATCGATGCTACTCTCACATCTGTACAGTGCACATGAAGCTGCAGCCTGCAAAATATTATTTTGATGGAACATTTGCACACAGGGAGGCATTTTAAAATGGCCGAATTGCCTGCAGAAGAAAAGACAAGGCTAGCTTGTTTATGTTTGTACTGCTACAGCCAGGTTAGGGTAGCTTGCCATTTTCAGCGTGTGGTTTGCTAGCTCAGAGGTTGTTGTTTCCTGAAGAAACGGGGAATTTGAAACGACTGGAAACAGGGAAACTGCTAGCTTAGCTATATCCAAAAGTAACAAAATCTGCCTACCAGCACATTTAAAGCTCGCAAATTAACAAATTAAATAAACTGAAGAACAGCAATGACAATTTGCCCTTTTAAATTTCTCAGATCCAGTAAATAGCCCAGCACATATAATAACCTGCTGGTTTGTGGACGACCGTTTTGAAGAATTATATTTGGTGTAACAGCCGTCGCCATCTTGGTTTTTCAAGCCAGAAGCAGTGGCAGTCCTAGCTTGCATGATGCCCTGGGCGAACCTCACCTTGAAACCACTTGAGTCGCCCCCTGCTGGCTATTAGAAATAATGCAGGAACGAGGCAGCGATTTCAATAATTTAGACCCAGAAACTCAATGTTGTCCATATTTTATACCGTCTGTGACAACAGTTCATAAAAGAGCAAGTTGTTTAATCCGTGCAAAAACCCACCGAGACACAATATGTCATACGGGAGCTTCAAAGGCGCTGGGAGGCAGGTGTTTTACCTTTGGAATGAGCTACGTTAGCTGTTAGCTTAGCAGTCTTTATGCTAAGCTAAGCTATGCTAAGCTGGCTGTAGCTTCATATTTGCTGGACAGACATGAGAGTGGCATTTTGTTGCGAGGAGACACTATCACCACCATTTTATAAATTATGAATGAGTTTTGTGCCTGCTTTGTTTGTGTGAGAAATTCTCAGGGAGCTGATTTTAGATAAGCTCGTTCAACTCAATTTTGTACCAAATATTTTACTTACATAATACATTATTAAATATCATTTTAAATTAAAAATATGTCAAATCTGAGAAAGAGTTGGAGTGAATGTTTTGAGCTTTTTAGTCCTGAATGAGCATGTTTGTGTTGTAAAAAACAATAAAAAGCTTCAGTGCAAAGACGTCTCTTCATGGCTGTGTAAGCTCCACCGGTATTGTCAGTACTATGTGTGCGTGTCTGAACAGGAAGTGTGGTTCACATGCAGGATGAAGCTGGTTAATCAAACACTTCATTATCACAAACAATGTGATGACATCACGAAGGGGAGGAGGGGGAGGAAGAGGTCGGCAACGCTTTCCGTGCTGCGCTGGAGAAAAAAAGGCCTTCCTGGCTTCAGCTCGCAGATCAGTCTGTTTCCACTTCCATGGAAAACAATCACAAAAACCCACAAACACATTGTCACTGCCACGAAAAGAGCAAGGAAGATGTCATCGCTGATGAGGGTGCTTGTGAAAAACAATTTAGTCATTTTACTTTGAAAGCCACTGCCTTTTCAGGAAGCTTTTTCTGAACAGTCCATCAGAGCTGAAGCTAATGGTTTTCAGTATTCATTAATGTGTTCATCATGGTTTTGATTGGCAGATTGATTGTTAAATCCATAAAATGTCAAAAAATAGTTAAAAAAAAAAAAAAAAAAAAGATGTTTTTTCTTCCCAGCCACTGAGGAGACATCTTCAAAATGTTTTTTTCCTGAAAACTACAATAAAAACTACAGAAAAGCAGAACATTCTCAGTGCTGCAGTCTGCAGCTTTTGTTTCAGCAGTTAAGTGGAAACTTAAGGGAAATAAAAAATGTTCAGCGACTGATCCTTTTTTTTTGTATCTGTTAGTGTTGTGAAAGCGTGTTGGACATTAGTCTACAGCTTTACTGCTGTTTGAGACCCACCTTCAAATTTATGAGACCTTTATTCAATTTGTGAAAATCTTTTGGTTTCCTTTGGTCTCTGTGCAGACATCTCACGTCACTGTCCTGGGTCGTGCAGGAACCACACCAGTTTGTGATGTTTCCAGTCAGGATGCTTTCCATTGCTCCTCTGGAAAAGCTGACAAGAATTTGGCTCCAGAATCAGCCTCCCATGTCCCAGTGTGTTGATTCCCAGGAACCTAAAACTGTTCACCTGCTCCGCCTCAGCTCCACTGATGTACACAGGGGTGAGTGTCTTTGCCTCCTTTTTCTAAATTCAACTATCAGCTCCTTGGTTTTGCTGATGATTAGTAGCAGATTGTTCTGTGTGCACCATTCTGCAAGATTGTTGATTTCCTCCAGGTATGAACTCATCGTTGCTTGTAATGCGGCCGATGATGGTGGTGTCGTCCACATACTCACAATAGAGTTCTCTTGATGTCTGGGAGTGCATTCATGGGTGTACAGTTTGAACAGGAGGGGGCTGAGCACACAGCCCTGGGGGGCTCCGGTGTTGAGCACAGAAGCAGGTGTGACTGCCAATCTGAACTGCCTGGGGTCTGTTTGTGCAGAGGTCATTCTGATGTAGCTGTTGTTATTTTCAGATGTGTGAAGACTGAGTGGAAGACAGTTAATATGGCATCCTCTGTGGATCTGCTGGTTCTTGGTTTGGTCTTCTGATTGGATTTGTTGACCAACAATAAGAAAATGTTGTGACGACTCCTCCTGTGTATCCACTGGACTTGCCCTTTAACTTACATTATGCATTGGTCCACGTGAATACTCAATTTTGATTGGCTGCGGGGTGTCAAATACCTTCTGATATACGGACCTTTATGGAACTACTCAAGTAGTTTCACTGAAACTTTCTGTTCAGCGCTCTGATGTGTTATAGCCAGTATCAAACATGAACATTTACCGAAGTAAACTGTCCCTCTGAACACAAGCTGTCATCACCAATTGTTCAGGAACATTTTGATATTGATTTGGGGACAGTGACATGGCTGGTTAACTAGCTAGTCTCGTTGTTAAACACACCGTTAAATTATATTTACTGTTTGTCGACCATCAACTGCTGTTTGACCGCATGCGGGAAGTTTAAAGCTCACTGTGACGCTTACAGATGTCAGTAACTGTCCTGATCTTTTGTGGAACGACCCAAATGTCGTTAACTCAAATGTAGAACCATGTAACCTTTCTTAACAGAACATTATAAAATGCTTTCCTACAGCAGGTTGAACGCCACCAATTACCTCAAATGAAAACATGTTTTTGTACATTTCATAGAAGGGGGAAACCTGCTTGCTTTGGACGTCCCTGAAGTTTTACGCGATGAGAAAGTCAGATATGAGCTGTAACAGGTAAGATTATCATGCTTGTACTCGTGTCAATATCATGTCCGAAATGTTCCATCATGTTCATTATCAAAAATAACAGGAGTGGTTTAAAGTCATTCAGCTCTTCATTACACTCGCTTAGGAGACCACCTAAATTCATGAAAACAAGCTATAATATTACTTTTTCACATGAGAAAGATTCTTTTTTTTTTGCTGAAAACTAGCTGTATTAAAGCCTTGTTAGCTCAGCTATACAGCCACCTACTCAATGAGAAGAATTACAATCTGACAGCAGGATGTCATGAGCCAGCAACTCGTGAATGTGAAGTGCAAAACTGATGCCACACAAAAGATAAACATCGATCACTGTCATCAGTGAATGTCATCTTTTTTACCAGACATGGCGAATATCAGCTGATATCGACGTTTGGCTGATAAATCAGTACAACCTTAGTTTGCATAGTTCTAATAAATGCTGATGTTAATATAGGACAACCCTGTCAACATACTGTTATTGTGAATTCTCTGTTTCTTGCTTATCAGGTTGGCTTCTGCTGAAAAACTTCTCATTGAGTTCTATCGAATCTTCTCAGATGTGTCAAATTTCTCCATCTCTCTAATTACCCACTCATGGTATCAGATCAAAGTGTGAATGTGTTTTGCAGGCTGTGTCATCATGTCTCCTGAATGGAACAGAGTTCAGGCGAATAAATATAACCAAAAACAAAAAAAACTCCCCCTTCTTCACCTCTGTTACTGTAAACAGAGAGAACGGATAAGGTTTGAGGCTTTGAACCTATTTTGTGAATGAATTCGTGGGAGGACGGAGAGCTAAGTTTAGAACACAGAGAATCAAAACAACTCCCGCCTGCCCTGCATGGCTTTCCCCTAAACGTCAATGGGGAAACAGAAACAGAGTATAGGTCTGAGGTGTGTCGATGTAGAATAACAGAAAGTTGTAACCAAAAGTTAACTGTCAAGTACAGGTGTACATTCATAACTTGATTGAATGGGTCAACTGCTGCTACACCACCACACATCCACGCTGTCCTCAGATAACCCTCGTGTCTTGTCAAACTTTCTCATGTGAGCTGTGGGTGTGACTCTGACTGTCTGCTCTGCCACAAGCCTACCGCTCTCTATGTCCCTACACCCACGGCCATAATCACACTTTCTGCTGTCACCATCTTCCTCTGGGATCCAGTTACAGCTTCTTCTGTTCGCAACCCTGATTAATAATAACGGCTTGCACCGTCCCCACCCTGCATACGCCCTGCAAGCACTCTCCTCCCAGAGAGATAGACTCTGATGAGCCAGACAGTGTGAGTGAAGCTGGAGCTCCAGAGATGAATGGCTAAACCTCACTGGTTAAAACCATAATGCACACACACCAACTGTCTACAAACTAATGCAAAACAGTGTGTGTGACTTATGAATCTGTAGACAAGTTTAAAGACTAGACAGGAAGACTGAGAAGTGATGATTCTGCAGATATATTCACAATATAACTAACAACTTATCTCTCAGGAAGTCAACCGTTGAAGATTTATTTTGTAATTTGAGTGTAATTTTGGCCATTAACAAGGATTATACTAGAACAAGCTCCTCCTTGGAGATCAATATGATCCATCTCAAACCTGGTCAGTCTGTAAAGAGCTTAACGATGAAAAGTTGTCGAGCAGCGTGGCAAATTTCGTTGTTCACGAAATGGTTTGTATCTTGGGTGTACATGGTCGAATCTGCCCGAAGCGCCCCTGACACCCACATGCCAAATAAATGTTTTTCTATACCTAACCAAGTAATTTTGTTGCCTAAACCCAACTGTGACTGTACGCCAAAGTTCCGGAAAATCTGTCATTACTATGCTGCAACGGTCATGTTGTTTTGGAAATGGTGATATATGTTGACAATTTACCTATTCAGTCATTAAGGTATGAAGATGAGTCGCCAATTTGGGAAATAATGTGACTAACAACAACTCAGTTATTACCGTGTTTGGTTTTCAATGTCTGTTAGTGTAGCATCTCCTGCATTATACCTTGTAATGAAGAAAATTATAAATCAAGTGGCAATTAAAAAAAAACTATTACTATTAGTAATAGTAGTGCTGAAAACATCAAATAAAAAGTGAACATATAGCTCAGCTTTTTAAGTAAAAAAGAGCTCAGAATAACTGAAAGATTCAACACGCACAGTTCTGTGACAACCACACAAACTTGATCTGCTGTGACACGGTCAAAACACATCAGTTAAACAGTAAGCTCTCTGACTTTATTGGCTACAGAGATGGCACAGTACAGAGAATCAACATCAACACATTCTTAGGACAGATTAGTTCAGTCTGAGCAGAGACAGCAGAGACTCCAGCTCAGTTACAGCCTTCATCCTCCTGCTGACCCTACACTTTCTTTAAAAAAGCCTGTAAGCCATTGCACATTGTCTGTAAGCTGCATGACTGGCTGTATGTGATTAGCATAATGACATGTCTGGGACTGTCCTGCACAGTAACAATGAAATCACATATTTAGTGTCGTTGAGATTAGATGAAGAGCAGTTTGTGTCCAATCTGGTGCAGCAGGAATTGAAAGTGACACTGGAAAAAGAGATGAGTAAACAAAAAGTGTTAACTGAAGAGATAGAGTTGAGGTGATTGCACCTAGATAAGAGACAAAGACAGTGCAGTGTAGTGGTAGATTGAGTTTATCTCTTCACAGGTTGGATGCAGGCGGCCTGGAAGCAGGTGAGCTGGAGCTGCATGCTGCTTTTAAACTTGTTCAACAGCTCCTCCAATAACCTGCAGGAGAGATAAAAAAAAAACATGAATCATGTGAAATTAATCTTTACATCATGAAACAAACAGTAAAAGGTCACAGCCAGTTTTATTAGTAACACTGATTAGTATGAGACTCACTTCTTATCGCCTCCGCTGTGCAGCTGAGGAAGGGCGTCCAACGCCAGTTTGAAGCTGGCGCTAGAAACGAGAAACTCAGATAAAACTTATCTTAAAAAACATGTTTATTAACAGTGGAAATCAGAAAATACAGTTCAGAGTAAAGGCCTTTACACACTTTTTTTTCTTGCCATTTATTCACATTTCAACATTTTGATCCGGTGTTTTTATCTCAAGTAGTGTCACACAGAAAGCGAATCGTACACGGTGAAATAGCAGCATATCTAGGTGCTGTGTTGTAGGCAACTGGAATTGTTTCAGTACGTCTTCAAGAAACTGAAACAAGTCCAGTTGCCTACAATACAGCAACTAGATTTACCATGACCTGGATGACTGAGAACCTTCATCAAAAAGCAGCATAGTTTTTCTTTGGAGTGAGGTCAGTTCTTCTGCACTTCTGCACAATGACTGAAGGCATCAACATCAATTGTGTTGTGGGAAATGGACGTCACGTCTCAACTGATGACAACGGCAGTCCTGTTGATTGTTTATGTTCGTCATCAACGTGTATTCTATGACAAAGGACACAAAATTATAAAGGAAATGTGACAAAGGTGACCTCGATTGCTGCTACATATGTGGGATTTACAAAAGAGGAACTAAAGTTATGACTACCTGTGCTCTCTTCAAATTCACCAGACTGCTTTGATAACAGCACTTTTAGCCCACAGAACATAGGAGCTGCTGAGCTTATTGTCTTGATGTAATCTGCTGATTGTTTCAAGTCAGTCGCTTGTTTCTTTTATGCAAAACTTTTTGTGCTGCTGTCTTGGACAGGACTCCCATGTAAAAGAGATTCTGAACATCAGTGGGAATATTCCTGCTACAATAAAGGTTAAACAAAAAAAATAAAAATCTACCGCTGCCTCGAAGGGTTGGTTGGTTTGTAACTTTGATGTTTTAATGTATTAATACTTCATTACGGACCAGACTGGAGCCCCGGGACAGTCAGCTGAGATGAACCCGCTGAATGAGTCCTCTCTCAACCTGTCAGCGAGCTGATCAGCGCTGTAGTGCGACCCCAGTCCCTGTCCTGCTTGGTCTGTGGTAAGTATCAGTTTATAGTGATAAAACCAGTGCTGCAAATTCACGTCGCTGCTGGTGTGCACAGTTTGATATTTGTTTGTTTCGGCATATTCACAGGCGAGGATTTCACATATATGCAACGTTTATTCGTCTCGTCCTTGTGTGTAAAGGCCTTAAGTCTGAGTGTGTTTCCAGGCTTCAACACTGACCGGCCCACATGAACACATACATGTACACAGACATACATGCACACACACACACACACACACACACACACACACACCAGTGCATGCACACAGCAGAACCAGATTACTTTCACTTCCTTTCTAAAACCCACCAAGTAACATAAATAGGGATTGTAGTGAGGGATGTGCGACTGCTAAGATTTATGTTTGTGACACTCGCTGCCATAAATCACCAGGCACGTATGTGAGTTCCCGTCTGTGCCACAATGCGAATGCGTGTTTGTGTGCTGAACTTACTTGCTTTCAGAATTTAGGTATGCAGCGATGGCATCTCTCAGTGCACAGAGTTCAAGTCGAGCCTGAGGACAAAGCAGGGTGATGGGGGGAGGGGGGTTTAAAAAAAAAAGGAGCAGATGAAATCAAATGAATATCTTCAACTGTCAGCAGTTGGCAGCTTGAACTGAAATCTGGCCTTATCAGAAACAACATGTAAATCCCCGACAAGTGTGGGGGTCGACTTATGAGTCAGGGTCTTAGTATGAGTGAGAAACTGCTTTGTGTTCGTGTCAGTGAGTACCTGCAGCGCTCCGTTTTTGCTGAAGGAGGACACACACTGCATAAGGCGACACATCTCGTCTGCAACTGACTCAACAATCCTAGACAAAACCCGAGGAACCAGGTCCTTAGAGACTGTGAAGACCTGAGACACATGAATGAGAAGACAGAGGAGACAGAAACACACCTGGTTAATGCAGGGTTGGATAAAAAGGAGCACATAGTAGTGTTCATGGTGTGTAGGCTTTTTGTACCTCAGCATGAACTGTGATGATGTTGACCAGAGCTTCCTTCAGGTAGTTCCTCACACCTGAGGGAGAGGAAGGAACAACATGAACAAAAATTAAAAGAAATGTGATGATGAGATGCTGAGAAAGCTAAATCAAACCAAATAATTAATACATTTCCTTCACCACGCGGACACTTTCAACATTTGTTGAGAAAAAAATGTGACATAACAGAAAGCGTGTGAAGCTGCAGGCAGGTCAGGAGCGTAAAACACGGAAGCTGCATCACGCATAGTCGCGTCATTTGACTCGACTGATGCCCAGAGAACACACTTGTGTGACTGCAGTGTGAAATAGGACAGTGGTGAACACTGCCGCTGGTGTGTGGGCCTGTACGGGAAACAACGGGTGAAGGTGTTTCGATGTGCATCATAAGCTGCCAATGTCTTTGGAGAAGAATCAAAGAAATTTGCAGTGTAAGGTCTGCTCTGACACACATGGCCTTTTGCTTCTTTTGGTGAACAGATTTTCTACATTATAAAATCTCTAGATGAAAATGATGGAAGAAAGAGTAGTTGTTTCTATTGATACCAAGAGTTTTGGTAAACAGCAAAAAACATATCTTTATAGCCTTTAAAAATCAAAGGATAAAAAAAGAGCCATCTCTGATTATTCATGATTAAGAAAAATCTAATCTTTGTTGTAGTTGTGAGTTGTAGTGATCCAGGGAGAAGACAAGCAGTTGCCCACAGTGAAGGTAAATAATGTAAAGGTATTATAGTGTAGGTCTTAATGGGCTCTGCTAACACCAGTATTGTGTCCACCTCCAGTCAAAACTGTGTTTTTCTTCTTGTTCCTACAGTTGAATGTTTGAGCTTCACTGTGTAGAATGATTTATGTTCACCATTTGACACCATTAGAAGGCTGTTTTCACATTCACTGCTCGAAGCGTACATTTTCTCTGAGCTCACTGATAATCCAAAAGATTTTACAAGGCGGGTTTAAAACCATGGTTTGTGACATCACAAAAAGTTTAGAAGCCAATCCTGTTCCAATACTCAGCAAACACAAGTGTGATATGGAAACTTGAAGCCTCCAGTCCACAAACACTGAGAATGGACTGAAGTGGGAGACATTATTTAGAAGGTCTATAGCACATGGTCCATGCTGCATGTATTAAAGAGATCTGATTCATCACGCTGAGTCGAAAATTCTTTGGAGAATTAGCAACTATCTACCTCAACAAGGAGAATTTCCCTTACATGAGACGGGTCATAAAAAGTCCTGATCACTAAGAGGTGGGATGAGGGGAGAAATACATCCTTAATGAGGAAAATATTAATGACATTACCTGCAGCAAGCCTCTAGCAGCAGAAATAATATGTGTATCTCTACATTAACATGCGTATTTGTGCACGAGGAGCTGATGAACTTCATTGATTATTTAAAACTCCTGACTCGTTTCCTTTGGAGAGTTATAACTGCAGCTTTTAGTTTTGCTGATTAAATGAGCCACGACATTTGTTACAGTGACATGACTGCGTTCATAGAAATGTTTAAAATTACTGAAAGCAACCTCGCAAATCATAAAATCAGAGTGTATGAACGGTGTGAACCCACCTGTGTAGGCGCATCTAATGCGACCTTTAAATATCAGGAAACAGACCGTGCTCTTTTGACTTTAGACCAACTTTTTGTCAGTCTATGGCGCTGTCACTTTCTGGTGTCTCAAGATAGCAATCCGCCATCAGTGCACCTGACCACACCTCACTTTAAGACCAACACACCCAGGGGCGCACAGGTAGGCGCAGATACATTTGCTATTTACACAACATGGGTGCTGGGCTTGAAAATGACAATGTCTGAAACTAGCAATGACACTTGCGCTGTGCATTGCTTTGCGCCAAGCGTAAGATAGAGCCCCTTGTGTCCAGCAGGAAAACTTAATAAATGAAAAAAAATGGCATTTGCATATATTCTGGAATTTTTAATGAGGTACGAATAGATTTATGATCATTTTAATGTGGAAATGATACTTTTCATGTGGAAAATAACAAGTCAGACACACATCGTTCCAAGCATACATGAATCAGAAATACTTTATTGATCCCAGAGGGAAAAAGGTAAGCTAACTGTATAGATAAATGGATGAATTTAAGTGGCTATTCATTGAAATCTTCAAAGTTTTAATGAGGGAAGAACAATTTACCCAAAAATGAAAGTTCAGTCTTTATGTCTTCAACCCCATGTTGATGGAAAGTCATGTGAAGTTTCTTAGTCCACAAAACATTTCTGGAGCTTCACAGCAAAAAAATTACAAAAAAGGCTCCATACAGCTAGTCTCGTGTAATCCAAGTCTCTGGAACTGATTCGAAAAGACTTTATTTACACTCTCGACACACGGTTGAGTTTGTGCACCAACCAGACAGGGTGCGTGCTGGCGCTTTTAGCGCTACAGTGAAGATTCTGGGTTGAAAATGGGTGTAAATTATGTTTTTTCTTATCGATTTGGGATGAGCTGTACGTGGAGATTTTTTGTTTTGTCAGTTGTTTTTATGTTTTAAAAAATTCCCCAGCTACTTAAGTTGTTTAGGAGAATGCTGACACACTGTTTGGCTATGAAGCTCCAGAAATGTTTTGTGGACTATAAAACTTGACCTGACTTTCCATCAGCCTGGGGGTGAGTAAGTTATGACTGATTTTTCATTTTTGGTGGAACTGCTCCTTTAAAAAATATCTGGACCACTGTCATTTGTGATAGAAATGTGTGCGAGACAACTTAATTCCTTCATTCTTGCTTCATGACATGTTTGTCTCTAAAATGATTACCAATAAGGTGCCCCCAAAGATCAAATAATGTAAATAGATGGAGCTGGAAGTGTGATAATGCTTGGGTTTTCTTATTAAGATCAATATTGTTTTTTACTTTACTCAGTTCTGTGATGAGATAAAGATATAAAGGACAGACTAAAGTTAATGTGTTGCATCAAACAGTGAAACAAAAAGAGACAACAACAGACTGAAAGTACTGAAACTGGATTTCTAATGCCTTGCAGCACCCACACACCAACATCAGTCCCACACACAAGAGCAACAAGTGAAAGTCTCATATCCTAGATCTGTGGTTTAGTGTCCAAAATCTTCCTCTTTCACATGCAGCCCAAACACACAAACTCACAGCGACAGGAACAAACCAGAGCAAGGCCTGACTTTCGATCAATGCTGCATCTTAAAGCTGTGTAACAAGCTGCTGCCCATCTGAGGACTCACCCAGAGCTCTCACACACACACTCTGACATGTTGCTTCACATCCTGTGCGAAGGTAAACCACATATACACATTTAAGTTTCACCTGGGTTTGGAGTGCATCTGGTGAGCAAAAAGTCAAATCAAACTCATGTGTACACACACACACATATCGCTGCACACCCACAGCTGAACACAAAGGCCACGAGACTCTTGGGGGGACCAAAAGAGTGATGTTGTCAGGGGTGTTGACAGTAAGCTATCAAAGAGATGTACTCCACACATGACACATGAGAACCACAACAACACAGATCACACCAGATATGTCAAGTTCCCATGCCACAGGCTAATGTCTGATAATACCAGGGTCAGTAAGCGGTTGCTGCAGGTGATTTCCCTTCATCATCTCAGACATATATCCCAGGTTTTATCACAAGGACAGCATGCAGACTCAGAAGCTCTCAGTGAGTGTGGTGAACAGTACCTGTAGGTGTTTGACAGTCTCTCCAATCAAAGTATCCAGCGTAGATTCCCGGCTCCAGAGAGCCTGCGATTGGGTCGGCTCGTCTCTCAATGTAACCCTCGAAGAGATTTCTGTCCAGCTGTCGTACAGCGTCCACACTCACCTGGCAGGTCAACGACACATAATGTTACCACAGGTAAATGAAGACAGGAAGTACCCAAGATTCTTTTTTTATTGCCACTTCACAGTCAAATCATGCCGAATCAATCTATTCATCAGGAGACACATAATCCATCTCCAACTGCATTTTTTTCAGCAATGACAGCTAAACCATTGTTAGACTGTCACATCTGGCTTGTGAAGATCAACAAATCCTTGGTTTTATGCCAACAACTATCATTTACATTTAAATTCTTCATCAAACAACACCACCCTTCAGTGATTCAACAACAAACAACAAAATATAATACAATATAATATATCTGTTCCGTGTCAAGCCTCTCAACAACAAAGGATCGCTGAAAAAGAAAATAAGCCCAACATCTCTGGCCAGTGCCAGTCAGCTGATAGTGACTGTGTTGCCTTTGAAGTGATGTTTTTTGTTCCTCTGGACGCGGGCAAGGATGCAGGGAAGGACAGAAAAAAAAAACTGGGAAAATCACAGATCTTGCTTTTAAAATCAATTAATGAAACTGAAAGCTCATTACGATCGTCTTTCAAATCCAAATCCCGGCACCCGGTATTTGTATGTTGAGAGCTTCTGACAACCAGAGTGAAAATCCTCAAACGTAGATTATGATATCCTGTATCTGTATGAGCCATGTTGACATCTTGTCCAACCAATGGTCCAAATCCTACAAAAAAATAATTATATGATACAAAACAGAAAACAGCATCAAACTGTCAAAATTCAGAAGCTGGAAATGGAAAATGTTTTGGGCATTTTTCACTAATAAACAGTGATTAATTGGTTATCAAAATTGTTGTCAGTTCATTTTCTGTCAACTGACTAACAAGAACAAGAATTCCAGTACTAAAGATATGACAAGTGTATTTAAAATAATGACAAGGATGTTCAGTGACTGAAATTAATGAATGATGACTTATTAGCAAGTCATCAAATGTGTGAAAACGAAAACTTTGATGACTGTTCTTGTTTTGTTTGGATTTTTTAAAATGAACATAATCACTTTCCTAGAAATATTAACCGTTTTTAAAAAAAAAACAATTGTGTCTCATGATGCGTCATCAATATGTTTTTCGGATTAAAGTCAATTGATAAATAAATGCTAATACTGAGTTGTCAGGCAGCCCTATATGTGATGGGAGAACTTTTAATGAAAAAAACCTGTTTGTAGCATTTGTGACTTTATTTTCTAAAATTTGCAATCTTTCACAGTTTTCACTGTGTTGTATGGTACAGACATAACAGGGGAATTCAAAGCTCTATTAATAGTGGAGTTGATATCTGAAGATTAAAATCAAATTAAAAAAAAAAAAGAGAGAAACACAAGATAAGTAAAAGAAATCAATCTTTCAAAGAAAATGATGTTCACTTGTTTTTACAGGAAAACCAACTGAACCCTTCTTTGTGATTCAGCCATTAGTCATTGTGTTCGGTTGTGTGAGTGTGTGTCATTGTATGTGTGAAGAAGAAAAAGGGGCGAAGAAGTTGAGCTGAGCTTCTAATACATCCATGACCTTTACTTTCTTTTTACAGAGGAGTCATATCTCTGCTCAGAAGAGAGTGAGCATCTCTCATCAGCTTTATTTTAAATGACAACACAACACACTTCTCATCAGCAGAGTGACACAGAGTACTTCTGTCTTTACCTGAAGTCTCCAGTTATTCTAAAACACAGCTGTAAATGTGACATGATAATTAACATAGTGTGGTGCTGACCTGTGTGATCTTCTCGGTCCCCGTGAAGCCGTGTTTCTCAAAGTGATGGGCCAGGTTCAGGAAGGTGCGTCTCTCCAGGTATTGGCAGTTACTGAGGATGATCAGTAGACGCTGCTCCTGTACACACACAAAAAAGGTTTAAACTTGTGAGGACTCTCAGGGACTGAATGTGTTCACCAGTCCCTGACCTGGACCATCACAACTACAGGCCTGACACCAAGCCTTACCTTTAACCTGGCTACAACATTATTAGAAGAAGTGAAGACTGCACAAAATGTCCTCATTGTCCTAAAATGTCCCCCGTTCTCAAATACGTATGAACTTTTCTGAATATCCCACCTCAACTAAAATGTTCTCACTTTCCTCACCTCCAAACTTGTCTTTACTTTTCTAAATGTCCACACTCTTCACTATGTAAAATTTCCTTACATTAGTTCACTTACCAAAAAATGTCCTTAATTAAAACTTTTATCACTTGGAGAAATACCTTTGCCTTTCTGTCTCTTGCAGAATTTCCAAACTTGTCCACATTTTCTAAATATTTTCACTCTCCAAAAATGTCCCCCCTCTCCACTATTGCATTCACTTTGTTAAGAAACTTCTTCACCTTCTTAAAATGTCCATTCCAAAAATATCCCACTTTCTAAAAGTTCTCTCTTTTCAAGTGTTGTCACTTCTTTAACTTGTCCTAATTTTCTTAATGTCTTTGCATTCCTAAAATCTCCACACTTTTCTTATTTTATTCCCTTTCACAAAATGTCCTCACTTTTCTGAATGTCCTTAGTTAACTGAACTGACCTTGCATTGCAAAATGTACTCTTCAATACTCTTAAACTTGTCCTCACTTTCTAAAATATCATCACCCTCCAAAATTGTCCTCTCTTTCAACAGTCGTCCTCACTTTTCTAAAACATCTTCACTTACTGAAAATGTCCTTTCCAAAAATACACCACCTTCTAAAAGGCTCTATCTTCACATCTTAAACTTGTCCACATCTTCTTAATATGTGTTCTCTTTCCACAAATGTCCTCACATTCTGAAACTGTCTTTAATTTTTCTGAAATCTCCGCACTTTTCATAACAAACCCCCTTTCCCAAAATGTCCTCACTTTTCTGAATGTCTTTAGTTAACTAAAATACTTCAATGAAATGTTCCCAGTTTCCTGAAATGGCTGACATTTTCAAACTTGTCCTCACTTATAATTATCTTCAGTCCTCAAAATTGTTCTCTGTATTCCACTGTCCTCCTTTTCCCAAAATGTCTTCATTTTCTTAAAAAGGGACATTTTATAATATCTCTTGGCAAGTGTCTTTACTTCTTTGCAAATATGTCCTCACTTTCCTCAAACATTCTTCATGTCCTAAAATACCCTTTGCAAAAATGCCCAACTTTCTAAAATGTCAAAATTTACCTCAAATCTTCAATATGACTCTCTAAATTTAATCTTACATGTTCTGAAAATGAAATGTCCTCATTTTCTAAAATGTCCTCGCTCTCAAAGTCTAATACTAAAATTGGTGCTCCCAAACAATACACAGAAGAGCACAAACACACAGCACTTCATACAAATGAACAAACACAAACACTGAAGTGTGATGACAGAATGGTTAACCTACATATTGACAACCACAAATGATGTCGTCATCAGCAGCAATTTTCACACTTGGTCTAACAAAGATGGCAGACCTACAGACAAGATAGGAGACTTTAGAGGGCTGATGAAGTCATGTCATGTCCTCATATGTATGTGGTGGTCTCTAGCTTGACAAATGGACAAACACAAACAGTTATATCATAACTGACACCAGTTTTAACTCTGGTCAGCTGCACTCACTCGAGTCGGGCTGCCTAACCCAGCTACAGATATTCAGGCTGGGGAAACCCCGTCTGCATCTTGCTCCATTTCCCTTTACCAGAAGCACTCTACACCCTGCTCTTCCTCCTCCTCATCGTCCTCCTCGTCCTCCTCCCCTGCGCTTAACCCCCTTCTCTAGCATCTCATACTAGTTACAGGAAATGAGGATGTATCTGCTTCTTGTCCACAACCAGGAAACAGCCTGATAACATTTCGTGGTTTGAATGAGTGACACACGTGTTTGTCTGGCTGTGTGGAGGAGAGAGCCCACGCTTTGTTGACGCCACATGGAGGATTTCAGGTGCATAAACCCCAAACAGTTTAGAGGAAATAATTTTAAAAAAACATCACGCTTACAGATGTTGGACTGAAGCCTTCTTGAACGCCAGGAAACCGATCTGGAGAGGACAGGTCCACTGAAATGTTGCTGCACACAAACATGAGAGATTTTAACATATTTTCACAGTTGAGCACATTAGAACCAAAGATATCATACAGTGAAAATACTTACTGAGCTATATCAATGTCTCCATCTGTTTTAGTGCTCAGCTGCTCCAAGCAGTTTATGAAAACCTGAGTCAAACAAATGAAAACAGATCATGACCTCATCTTATTCTTTATGATGAACTCTGTCAGCTCAGGGCAGATTTAGATGTGAGGTAACTAAAGGTGAGTCAGTGCTTCAGTGGAGCGTTTATTCCTTTATGAAAGAACAAATCAGTACGATGTCGCACTAACAGTAGCACTTCCGGGTAGACAACTGGTTGATTTGCGTTGCAGAGCTATGTGAAATCTGCAAATTTGTTTATTTCTGTTTTCATTTTCAGCTGTAACTGTAACATTTAGAAACATGTAGCTTCGACATAGCTGACATTCCTGGTGTGCTTATTTTATTAGGCAAAATATTTTTTTTGTTGTAGTCTGTGGTCCAACAGGGAAATTAGGTCTCCAACCTAATGTTAGTGAAAGTGTTGTTATAATCGAGATATGAGAGCATCAAAACATGCATTTTACATGACTGACATGTGCACACTTTAAAATAACATCATGGAAAAAGATGATTCAACTGTGTGCAAGGTAGTTTGTCAAATCAAATCAATTTCATTTTCATAACCCAAGATCACAATCACATTGCCTCAGTGAGCTTCACAATCTGTACAGTGGACGGTGAAGGGCCTCCTCTGTCCTTAGACCTCGATTCAAGTAAGGAAAGACGTCCCATAATAAAAACGTGAATGTAAATACTGCTTTCCATGCTGTTCAAAGCATCCACAATGTGACCATATCTGTCAGTTTGGCTGCAGGCTGATAGATCTTACCTTCATGATGCTCACACTGAGCTCTGTGGCCTGATCCTGGACCTGATCCAACTGCAGCACCTGATCAAAAACACAGTGAAACAACATCAAAAAAATTCCCACTATCCTGTTCAAGTCAACCTGGTATTAAATGGTGTGTGTTTTTATTGCAATGATATGTTGTGTTTATTGAGCACAATCTCATACGGTTTCTTTCCAGTTTCTTTATGAAGGTGCACCATGTGTTGTGGGGACCTTACTCTCCTCTGAGAATGGCTTGTTTATTCAGTAATGGAAATAAATAAATAAATATTTCTGAATTTATATTATACCTAGGTCTGTCAATTGATTAAAATATTAAATCACGATTAATCGCATTGTTGTCTATAGTCAACTCACAATTAACTGCAAATTAATCACACATTTTTTATCTGTTCTAAATTTACCTAAAAGGGATATTTTTCAATCATTAATACTGTTATCAACATGGGAGTGGACAAATATGCTTGCTTTATGCAAATGATGAGAATAAAGAATGAATTTGACCAATTTTTAAAAAATGTTGTTATTCGTTCTCAGCTCTGACACATCCTAAAAGGAAGCAGTATGTACTGACAGTGCACGTTTTGACACCAGTGCCCTCTGCAATGGAAGATGTTCAAGTATGGGATATTCAAAGTGTGTTAGAAACAAATGTTGACTGGCCAAACAGATGACGGACACTGACGTAGCAGAGCAAGCACTCAAACCATGAGGCGTCACAAGGCAAGTTGTGGTTATGATCCAACAGATTCTTCTGCTACTCTAGTTATTTGTATTGATGACTGCAGGCGATTTTCTCACATTTATTTCTCCTGGTTTGATCTCCAGAGGCTCTTTGAGTGACTGCAGCATCTGGACCATGCACTGCTCAAACTGTGAAGGCTGCGCATAAAACAAGAACACACAGATTATGAAAACTGCCTTCTGAAGATATCCATTTCAACTTCATCATATGAGGTTGGCAACCTCAACCTTGACAGCAACACAAACACATTACACTTTATCTTTAAAGGTGTGAGGGAATGCTCTACGACACAAAAATCAATTGAAATCTTTTTTTAAAAATATTTTCTTTCTTGTTTTTAAATAAAAAGAGACCTAGATACAAAAACAATCATTTAAAGTGCAATACTGATATTGATGTGTGTCTCTGAGGGAATATCTGACATGGGACTGACAGTTTGCTGGAGTATCTATCATTACTCATTATGATATGACATGCTTCTTGATACGATAACTCATCCTTACCAGGCTGGTGATTCCCTCATTATCAACCACCCAGTCCTCCTTCTCAGCGAGCCTCTTGACATCTGAGTGTGTAAAAAGCACAAAAATAAATCAAGAGACAATTACCTGAAACCTTTCTGCAGTTTACTGAAGCCTTTCAACATTTGAAGCGTGACCACTTGAAGGCTTGTTACAATGAATTGAAATTAGGCAGAATTAAGGATTTCTGAGGGAAAGCACCAACAGGATATAAAATCAAACTCTTCGTGTCGAGACCACAATTTGATGCGAGTGAGGTGGAAAGTTAAGTGAAAACCAGTCACTCTTCTAAAAATGACCATGACTAACCACAAGTGAAACTGGCATGTCTGGTTTTAGTCTCATAACACTTTCTCCATTACTTCCCTGGAAGTTGTAAGAGGTAAAAGGTGACAGTTGAGGACACTGACCGCAAAATACTCAAAAAAGGAATGGAGCAAAAACAGGTACGTCTCTTTACTCCCTGTGCTGCGTTTGCATTTAAGAATGGTGTTATAAATCTGCACTTACGATCTCTGACTGTGTTCCAATTCAACAAGACATACTGCTTGTATACATTATGTATTATATACTAATATATACCAATTGTTACAGCAGTAGTACACAAGAAACTAATATACTTGACCATTCTGTGCTAACAAGAATTGATATAATGCTTGCAGTCCACATTCCTTCAATCCCCTCCTAACTTGCCCTGAAAAACATTCATGGGGCCAGCCTTTGCATATGGTGTTTGTTATTTATGTTTTTTATCATTTCATGTCATTTGTCAATCTTGAATACATACACCACCATTTTACTTCAACAATAGAAACATATACAGTGCTTCCAATGTTTAACATTTAGTCTTTAGTTTTCCAGTGTGAACAAGTCGTAAAAACAATATTCTGCTTAGTTTTATTACTATGTTATTTAGCATTTACTCATTTTCTTTTTAGTATTTAAAATAAAAGATGGAAAGAGAATTCAAAAATCTAAAATACCAAAATCGAGGTGATAATGGATGATCAAAATATCATTGGCAGCAAAAATTCTGTTGTTGCCATGAAGTGTTTAAGATGACTGCGGTGCATAATCAGCAGCTCATCTGTATTTTGTTCATAAAATGACATGACATGGATAAATCATATCATAACGTGCCTGGGGACAAAATCCATTAACTTCGAAAGAAACTAATCATTCGAAAATCTTGTTAATTTTAGATGATCACTCGCACTCAGATCTTAAAGGAACAGTTGAGATGGAAAGTCCGTGTGGGGGTGTGTAGATAATGACTACATTTTCATTTTTGGGAGAACTTAGCCATTAAATGTCTAAGCTGTACTTATACCCTCTTCCCTGCGTGACTGTTCCAGCTCACAGAGTCCTCCCTCACCTTCTGTAGTGTGCAGCAGAGTCACCATGAGGCAGTGAACTCTCATCTCCAGCAGCAGATCCTGGATCACCTGCAGCAAATCATTTGGGATCTCCAGAGCAGACAGAGCATCATGGCAACCCCTGGATGAGAGACAGCAGAGGCAGCAGAGAGAGATAGGTCATTAAATGGTATGGTAGGCATGGAGTGATATCAGAACTGCACATAATCAATGAGACACATGTTCAACCTGACGGTGTGGATGATTTGTGTCAGCCAGGCTCCAGTGAGCTCTGTCTTGTTCTCCCAGCCTCCATAAAGATTCAGCTCTGTCTGTGGCAGGGTGGTCGGGAGAAGAGCCCCCCGAACGAGCTTCACCAGCCTATGAGTCATCTCCTCGATCATTTTCTATAAAACACACAGCATACATACAAACTAAATCTGATGTTCATTTCAAAAATGAAAGTGAGTATGACAGTCACAATGATTCATACTTTAAAGTCGTTCTGTCTCTGTCTGGCATTCTTCTTGGATTTTTCCACCTGCCCAGATTTCTCTCCAGTCTGCAGAAGAAAAAAATATTATCATCCGCAATTCAAACAAATCATCCAGGCACATCATCCCTAAATGTTTCTATTTTGTAAATATGTTTTTTTGCCTTCATTCCAAAGCTGACACCGCACTATTGATAGAACTTTTGTGAGACCGATCAAATTAAAGTTCCAGAAACGAGAACCCAGTATAAAGACAGACCATCCCCTCAATGTTCGACTTGCATGTGCAAACCCTGTATCTGAAGGGTTATGTGCCTCGAGAGGTAAGGGGGAAAAATTGTTTGTGATTAGGGTGAATCCATCTGAAGTGGACTCAGAGCTGTCCACTTGTGATTGGATCACCAAGGATGCATGTTAATGTGAGGTATGAACAGCCTTTATGTGTTTTTTGTCACTGGTAAACATTGTCACTAGTATTTACCTCACTAAAAAGACTTCCGTTAACATAAGAGATCCAAAGCTTCCAGAAGTTGGGCAACTGACCGATCACCACATCCGACAGCTTCTCCACAAACTGCACCTGCTGCGGGGTTTCAAAACGCCAGGCTGCAACGAAGACAGCAACATACTGTACTACACAAACAAGGGCTGGGCAATATATACAATATTATATCGTTACTCTGATGTGAGGCTATACATCATCTATCTTCTTGTTCTAATACTTGTCTTTACAAACTAATCATTATATCCACATTACTGATGAGTATTTATCAAACATCTTATTGTGTTAATATTTTAGTAACAATAGCCATCTTTACAATATTGTTGCAAAATCAAAAATGAGGTATTTGTTCAAAAACAATAAGATACTTGATTTGGTCATCCATTCCTAGTATTTATGAAGTGCCTTTGAGGAGATTTCAGAATATCAAAGTATAAAATGTACTGTAAACACAACAAGCCTAAAAATACTGCAGGATTATTTCAAGGCCATATTGCCCAACCCTAACACAAATCCACTTACACTAAATACTCATCTATGATGTACTGGAAGGTGCTAGGGGGTTTAAAGGATGAACCAGCAAACCGCACTGACTTAAAAAGTCAGAGTGCTTCAAAGAATCGCAGGAGGAAATATTTAACTTCCAGGTACAACAGCTTTGTTTATGTTTGTACTTTTACTGCAGCTCCCTTACGCACGACTCATATAATGTGATTCCCCTAAGCACTGTATATGACAAGAAGTGTTACACACACAAACAAACAAACAAAGGCACAGTCAGAGGGAGCCTAAAACAGGGAAGCCCCTCCTCAGCACCGTATGTGTTGGTGAGGTGTAGGATGATTGTGGCGCTCACTGCTGGGTCGAGGTGTTCGTAGACTGCCCCCTCTCTTCAGAGACGCTGTGTGGCTGAGCCTGCCTAGGGCCGACGGACGGGTATCCCCCTCCGAGTCCACGGTTCCAACACCCACTGACAGACAGAACGAAAGGAGGAGAAAGGGAGGGAGGGGGGCGAGATATGAGAAATGAACTCGGAGGAAAGAGAAACACATACTTGAGATATCAAATAATCAAATAAGCCATTTTCATAATTCCACATTCCTCAATAAGCTCAGCAGGCTTTCACACCAAACAATCCTCCCTCGCCCCTCTCGGCCTTTCTTTATTTGTGTTCTGATCTGTCTCTGCCGTGGCCCGCAGCTGAGAGAATGTCCCGTTGTTTCCAGGGTGAGGAAACAGAGCTCTGGGCTTTGTGAGCACCGGGGTTAAGTGGGTTTATGTCGGCCACACTGGGCTCAGTTACGTCTGATTCTCAGGCAAAAACCAGAGCTCCACTAGATGGCAACAGGGAGCTTTGCAGCAGCGACGAATGAGCGAGTCGTTCTGCAACCACACACTCCTATTTCGGCAAGTGAGATGATAACTACAGTGCAATGACTCCATGAGATGACTTTAAGATAAGTAAAGAGGGGGTGAAAGTCGACAAAGAGGAATGAAAGTGAAACAGTGCAGCACAGAGAGGGGGTCAAACTTACTACAATGAAAATGAAACTCTGCAGACGAGTTCGTGCAACACTGCAATACGCCTACATGTTGTTTGTCTGAACGAAGAGAAACGGATGGCCACATTTCCAAAACATGTGTCTGACACACACGGTGAAGAGTGTTCTGGTGAGTCACAGACTGAATGCAGTGTGTAAGCAAGTATTGAGAAATCCCCAAGCAAAGGAGCAAATGTGGTTTAGCCGGCTGTGCACACAACACAGACCTCCAGACAAGAAAATGTAAGGAAATTTTCATTTGAGTCACTTGAATCTGTAAACACACTAAGCGTTCTCACGTTACACACACGCACACACACACACACACACACACACACACACACACACACACACACACACACACACACACACACACACACACACACACACACACACACACACACACACACACACACACACACACACACACACACACACAGCCCTTATAGAGCTGTGCCGTCCGTCTCTGAGATGTTTTCCTCTCTTTTTACAGGGATGAGAGCTGCTGTTGATCCAGGTGTCAGCTGAACCCCCGCCAGTCTTAGAATGTGTATGTGTGTGTGTGACAGTTTAGGTGTGAGTGTTTATGTGTGTGCAGGGCGGCTTTACGTGTTCAAACTAATCTTCATGCTGCTGTGTTGTTTCTCACTAAAAGTCTGAAGGTTAAAATACAGGAACCGCTGTGTGTGCGTGTGTTGAAGACACTGAGACAATGTGTGTCACCTGCTCACTTCCTCATCAGGTCTGATGCTTCTCCGCAGGTCGGAGGAGTTCCTGTTCCTCGAGGGGTCACTTACCCTGACCACACACATGCATGCTTCTCTCTAAACACACACACACACACACACACACGCACACACACATCTTCCTCCCCCTGTTTAAATTTAGCTTGCCACCCACACAAACGAAAATAGAACACACATCATTTTTCACATTTTTCATATGATTCTTTGTATGTTAATAAAGTGTTCTGATTTTCTTAAAAACAACTTTGTGATACTTTAACATTATTTAGGTTGAGGCTTCAAATATTGCCACAGGCTCTTTTGCCTCTTCTTGCACTGTATATCATTTGTTATTCTTGTTATTTGTTTATTTTGTAATTTACGCAAAAATAAAACTAAACTTCCCATTCATATTTTTTTGTCCTCACAGAGCCAAAAGTTTTTACGCTTCCTGCTGCTAAACACTAGAGAACCACCAGATTAAATGGCAATTAAAGTTACTTTGAAGCATTGACAGCTGAGAAGATGTGTCTGGTAAACAAAAGTAAAGACATAAAAGGGGATAACTATCAGTTTTACCCCACAAACTGTGTTAGCATTTTATTTCAGCTTGTTTTTTGTATTTTTTATTGCTTTCTTTCACCAGCTTTTTTGCTCTTTGAGGAGAAAAAAAAGTCTAAAAAATTAAATATACCTGCCTGCTCCAATACACATGCAAACACATGATTACAATTCTAATTGAAGTATAATAATTAACACGTTTCTCCCAGAATGGTACCGACTGAGCCTAAAATCACAACCGCATGTTTCATATACGAACACTCAAACCCCTCTAATTGTTCACTGACAAACCTATTTTCCTATGAACAAAATTTCCTGATAATTGTATTGATATTGGCAGAAGAAGCGCTGTTCAGGAAGTAAGAGTACTGCAGTTTGTAATTGAATCGGGCAGAGTCAGATTGCAGCACCGGGGCGCGACGGGAGTGTTTAGACATACGGAAGCAACTTGTGCTGCTTTGCTTCCTCACCAGAAAACTTCAGGCTTTTGTTCCAACAGAGACGGATGGATCTATTTCACGTTTAAGACAATTTATGGTAGTTAATGGAATCATAACTACACCAGAACGACCAATGACCTCATATTCTGGACTGAGAAACACAAGAGACATAATATGACATTAGTTTGTGCAAACATGAGTGATCCATCACAGAGGAATAATCCCTGCCACGTGTGAAGCTGACAATAGCATAAAAGATGGTTTATAAATACACTGAGCTGGTACATGTGATACGAGGAGGAAGAGCAGGAGGCCGCCTGCAGAGGGGGAGGCTGTGAGGTACCCGTAAGGGGGATTCTGGCCATTTGAGTGAGGGTGGGAGGGAGGGGGAGGAAGACTGGGGTTGGGGGAATGTAGTGGATGTGGTTTCATGATGGTGGCTGTTCAAGGGCTGCCTGGGTGGAGGGATGTTTCAAGAGGCACAGGTTTCGTAGTTGGGCGAGAGGTGAGCAGCAAAGAGCGGGGATGGTAAATAGCTACCAGGTGTATGTGTGCATGAGGGGAAGAGGTGGGGATAGAGGGGCTCTCTGTAATGTGTGACAGCAGAGGGGACAGGAGACAGCAGGCAAGAGAGGAAATGATGAAAGAGAAGGATTTTGTGCTATTTTCACAGAAAGATGACATTGTTGGTCAACTGCTGAAATATGACAGGGTACCCTTGGAGTTTCTGACTAGTAGTCATGCTGTTTAGATGAGGTCCCCATTGTGTTTGGATTGTGTGCCCTTACTAGCACCCAGGCCACCATCCCAGGAACAACGCTGGGCTATAAGGTGTTTCTAGCCTAGTGGCCACAGTCAGAATTGCAGACCACATGACAATTACTAGAGCTGCAATGATTAGTGGAATAGTTGATTAGCAGATTAATCGATTAGTCAAACAAAATTTGTTGTCAGATATATTCATAATCAATTCATCTTTTAAGTAGTTTTCAAGCAGCAAATACATAAAATATTTGCTGGTTCCAGCTCCTTAAATGTGAGGATTTGCTGCTTGTCTTTTTCATCTATGATAGTGAATGAACAGTTTTTGGGATTTGGACTGTTAGTTGGACAAAAGAGGAATTTGAAGATGAGCATTTTTCAGTTTTTTGATATTTCATAGGCTACACCAATAATCATTAAAATAATCGACAGATGAATCAAAAATCAAAATAATCATAATAAATTAGTTGCAGCCCTGATGACCACTGGACCGAAAATACTTTTTCCCCAAAAGAAACAGCTGGCAAACATTGAATTCAATTTTCAGAGCTCACAAACACTCCAACATGACTTTTTGTGTTATTAGAAGTTATATTTGGTCCAATAAAAATGAAAATGTTTCCAAGAGAACGACTGCTGAGCGTGCTCTATGTGCCCCAAAAGTTGGAAGCCTGAAAAACCTTCTGTGTCACTCTCAAAAAATTCTGTTTTGCAAATGTTTTGATGAGAAACACCAAATGTAAACAGAATTGTGTTTATTTAGGAGAAAACTTCACAGGGTACCTTTAAAACAACCTTCATTTACATTTTCATTACAAGTGACCTCATGTGGTTGTGCGGATGATGTCTGTCCTCTCTTGGTGGCAGACGCGGAGGTAGTGTGATGTTATTAACACCACCGCAGAAAAGCCTTAGCAAACTCAAACTCAGGTCTTGACTGCTAGAAACAGTCAAGTTTGGTTTTTTTTAAATATGAAGGTGATCTTTCTCTCATCTTAACCAAGCAGCTTTAGTTGGCTAAACCTAAATGAGCTTACCCAGAGATGTGGCAGTTCAGGAGACTTGTTTGGAGAAGTCATTTTGGAAGACACTAACAAATGTTTATTTTGTTTATTTATATATTGTCAGCATTGTATATTATATAGAATATTGTTTGACCTAGGCTGGATTGCACCAGCAAGGTTTAATTTAATCTGAGATTAGCTCTAATCAGAGATTAGTAAAACTAGGTTTAAAATGAGTTAATCCAGGTTTAAAATTAAGCAGAGCTCTGTTGCACCATTTAAAATTAATCTCAGTTTAGTAAAACTCAGTTTAACTGAATTTAAACTTAGTTTAAACTGATTTAAATCAATAGGGATACTTGTGGATATCGAAATTAAAATTAATAATTAAATAAGCAATTAAATATATAGGTTACATCGGAAGCGTGCTGTCAGGGCCCCGGATTATATAAAAAAAAGAGGGAGACTGTTTCAATGGGTGCTTTTACAGCAAACGTTACATTGTTGCTAGCTAGCAAAAACGTTAGCCTAACGTCACTTGTGACAGATCGGATACGTTACTATGGCTCGGCAGAGAGGCTCACACTTTTCCTCCTTTGAAAAACACTTGCTGACCGAATTAATGGAGCAATGTGGGCAAATAATAGAAGACAAGAAAACGGACAACAGCACGGTTTCCACTGTTGGAGAGAATCGGATGTACTGGTTCTTCGAGATGCAATGGACCGAGACACTCTGCTGACAATACGGCAAACAGTTCAGTTGTGTAGACCGAACAGGTCTCCATCCACCCTCTGGAAACAGCCAGTAGCGTAGAACCTCAGGGCAACCAGGAGTTGTAGCATCGGTGGTACAGCTGCATTTCTGTCACTGCTATGTTTGACAGTTGGTCCAGTCTTCCTGTTCAGCTCCAAAACTGTTTCCTTGGTAAACCGGTATCTCACCAAAAATTCCTCTTCATCATAAAATTCAAGAGGATTGAGGCTGTCTCTCAATTTTCTTCGAGGAACTTCATTATTTTGCTCTATCCACCTCAAAAATGCAGCCATTGTTAAAGTTAAACCTTCCCAACTGTCAGTTTAAAATTAATTCTCAATCACAGTTTAAACTGGAGTTTAAAGGTCTGGTGCAACAGAATTAAATTTAAACTTGGTTTAGAGTAAAAATTAAACTGAGGTTTAAAGAGAGGTTTAAATTTAATCTGTCTTAATTCTAAACTGAGTCTAAAGTTTGGTGCAACAGAATTTAAACTTAAACCATGATTTAATCTGATTTTAAGGTGAAACCTTGTTGGTGCAATCCAGCCCTAATGTTCCTCTTGAACTAAAAAGTTGCATTTTATATGGCCTTTACTGTTATATTAAAGTAAATGAACTAACTGTAAATGTGCATTTCTCACTATGTGTTTCAGTGCATTTTTGCAAAGCAGCAATTTTCTACCTGGGTTGCATGTGATTTGCATGCAATTGCAGCTTCACTCCCTGCCACATGTTGCTCTGCTGTGGAATGCACGTGTGGAGTGAAAAGGGGGCCATCCCTGACATGATAATCAAGATGATATTTAACTGTGGAGAGGCAGGGAGCAAACCAACCCCCAGATCCATCAAGCCTGAGCCCCGGAAACCACTGTTACCCTTAGCATTAGACATGTTTATGTTCCAGCTGCACTATGTGAAGCAGCCACCCACTCACAATGTATCTGTATGGGTGCCTTTGTGTAAGTATGGGTGTAGGAGTGTGAGTGTGAGTGTACGTGTGCGTGTGTGTCTGGTGAATCGCTGTTCTTCCTGAGCGGACGGTTTCACATTCACATTTTTCTGCTGGCTGATTTAACAGAGAAACAGCTTAATTGGGGTTAATTGTTCCAATCCATCTGTGAAGCTGTGTGTGAGTGAGAAAGAGAGTTTGTATGTGTGCGTGTGCAGTAACATGTCAAGCCCTGAAATCCAAATCCAAAGCCAATGCTCCCTCACTTTCATCTTATTCATACATTCATGAAAAAATAAACAGTTGGGCCTCAGGCAGGGGCGGGTGGTGATGGAGGGGGGGGCGCAGGCAGAGAGCTGGTACGACGGAGAGGCAGCTGGCTCTCTCTCTTCCCTCAGCTACCTTCAGACTCACATGACATCCACCAGCCGCTTGATTGGAAACGCTAAATAGAGGCTTTTCACTTCATGTGTGAAGTGAGTTAGCTCAGACATGTGCGTGCTTGTGTGAGTTAGTCACCTCTCTGGCCACCGATGAACTCATCTCTGCAGTTCTGCATCAGCTGCAGGATCCACTTGTGCTGTGCGTAGATGCACAGCCATGCTGGGTCGCCTGGAGCATGCAGGTCAGACAGGTACCTACACAACGCACAAAGCACACAGGTGTGTTAAATTTACAGATGAAGAAGAAAAAAAATAGGAAAACATACTCCTATTGTGGTGAGGTGCTGGCTTGCAGGTACAGTAGATATCAGAGGAAAGAGGAGGGAGCAGAACACTCAGAATTCTATGAAGCAACATTTGACTATCGACTCCTGAAGGATAAAGGCAAATAACAGCTTCATGCTCATTGGCAAAGATTCTCCAAGTCTCGGAAACTCTGCTCTCTAAGCTCATCACTCATCAGAGATACCTCGTGGCATCTGCATTTGCTACTGTATATGTCCACATTCATTTATATTCATTTAATTTGTCCTCAATCTGTATAGAGTGCATTAATTCACAATTAGCTCAGATATAAATTTCACAGAGAGGTCAACCTTAGCCAAAAAAGGCTTTCAGCATCCACTTATCCACATTTTGGATAACCAAAAAGGCTAAACCAAGTAAAGATCAAGAAGTAGAAAAACATGGACGCTTACAATGAAATTACAAAAAGAAGATAAAAATATCCCAGAGACGCATGCATATTCAATGATTATGTTAAAAAAAAAAAAAAAAAACTTCAACGATTAATTACAAATCAATATGAATCATTCAAAAGGTACCCTGTCAAGTTTTTGAGCAAGAGTTACGCTGTTTTGTATGTTATCATGCTGGCACACAAGCAACATGGATGATCTACACGTGCCGGTAAAGTGCAAAGATATGTGGCAAAGCACTTATCAAAGCAGTGAAGAAGAAGAAAACTAGCATGTTCAAGATTGAAAATACTTTAGAAATCAGCAGAGCAAATGTAAGGAAGTAAATCCACTCAAAATTTTTGTCAGATCTCCAAGACACACAGAGTGTATTTTGGTGAGTAGAACTGAAGGCAAATAAAAACTCTGCAATGCGCCTTTAAAGCCAAGTTTTCTATATTTGGTTCCCGGAAGTGGAAGCAGAACAAAAAAAACAGAACCATCAATACTTTATCATACATACTACCATTTTCAGCACGTACAGTACCTAAGTCAATTAATAACCAAAAATGGAATCACAGCTCCTACTATTGAGGTAATTAGTTGTAAAATGTGAATAAAATGTTTGCTTATGTTATTGATCTTCAACACCTGTACTGGCCTGGTATGTGTGTGATGTTGTAATAATATAGAGAAATCACTGCTCACACAGTATCAGACTTTGCTGGGGTCAAACTGAATGAAAAAAAGCATGTGTACACCAAATATGTGCAGGATTCGAGTGTGTGGATGTGTTTTTTGAATTTATGACATAATCGCATAAGAATTCCATAGGCGTTTTAAGTCAGTGTTTAAATATAGATGCTATCAAACTCAAAGCACAATTGAATGTTTTTGCTCTCTACATAAATGTTGTAAAAAAGGCTATTTCAATCCTCTTGAACACTTCACCTTCTCATCCATCTACCGTCTCTCCTTACCCTTTACTTCCTGGGCATCAGTCAGTGACCTGTGGGGTGACAGATGACTCACTCTCTGAGCTGTGGGCTGGCTCCCTCTACTGTCATCCTCTGAACTGACTGCTCATTTGTTTCTTATTAGGTGGCATCTTTCAGAGGTCTGAGCACTCAAGGGCACAAAACATACACACACACACGCACACAGCTCCCACCATTCACCATCCTTTGGCAAGAGTAAACAGGAGCTGAGTGGGCGTTCAGAGCCGTGCCTAATGCAGCAGGATGAAAGATGTTGCCGTGTGGTTGAGAACTGGTCTCTGTGATCCTGACGGGTCGGTCTTAACAATAATAAATCGGGAGAGACCACAAGTATGAATGGACAGATGGATAGAGGGCAAAAAGAGGGAAAGAAAGGCAAGAGAAGAGAGAAA
Source organism: Pagrus pagrus (assembly GCF_965226575.1). Taxonomy (NCBI): domain Eukaryota; kingdom Metazoa; phylum Chordata; class Actinopteri; order Spariformes; family Sparidae; genus Pagrus; species Pagrus pagrus. Next base: position 30,506,856 of record NC_140190.1, on the reverse strand, counting down.
AATAGAAACAGAAAGAAGAGAACGGGACAACGGAAAGCTGAGAAGAAGAGTGAACATTCAGAGAAAAGTGAGAGGCAGACAGACGAAAGAAGTTGGAGGTTGAAGTTCTGGTAAACGATGACACAGACAGACATCAAAGAAACCAAAACGAGTCTAATGAAGGAGTATCAGACTTTAAATTTAATGTACACGGACTGTTCGCAACGTGTAGGGAGCGTGTGACACGTGTAAAGACTGTGAAATGTGGAAAACACTGCTTACCATGTAGATTACTGTTATCAAAGAGTATGAGCTGTGTACAGCAAACAACATGACAGCTGGAAGGAATACAGATGAAATAACTGTAAAGAGACCTGATGTATCTCTTCTGGTCGTGCAGTGTTGATGGGGTCTGCAGCAGTTTCTCCAATAAGAGACTCCTCAGAGCTCCGATCCTCGTCTCAACCTCGGCATACACTAAAGTGGAGTAACGGGAAAACAGTTTTATTCAAAAATAACTGAAAAAACATTAGATTTTACTTAATTTCATTTATTTTTTAAAATAAGAACAATAAAAAAAATTATTTACCTTTTTTGAAAACAGGGACCTCGGTATTGCCAAAAAGAGACTTGGCTTTTTCATAGTCATTGATCACCACGTCGTAATCTCCCTGAGAGAGAGAAGTCAGCTAGGTTAATTACTTCAATTTAAAATAACTCATCAGTCATGACAGACACAGAATATTCAAGCCTCTCTAGGTCCATCCTCTGGCTCACAGCAATTCAACATATGCCATAAAACAAATACACTTAAATATAAATTCTAGGAAACACTGCATTAAAGAAAACTTTAACTTTGAAGTAACAATTAATAATTAAACTTCACAAGAACCCCACAAAGTTGAATGTTCTTTTGGTCATAGGGCTGTGAGATTTTCAGACAGTGTGCTCAACCAAGAGACCAGCATATTTTCAAACAGTTTTTGCCATAGGAGCACTGCGTGAATCAACTATGCTACAAACAACAGCTACACGGGCTGACAGCAATATAATGTAATATTTTGAAGCTCACAAACAGAGACACATGAAGTGTTTTTAACCTTTATTTATTCGTTTCACTAAGAGCAATACTCTCTTTAGGAACGCTCCAATCACATTCACACCAGGAGTGGTTGGGGTTACGGGCCTTGCTCACTTCCCCCAACCAGTAAATTCTAAGACAGAAAAGTGGCAAAAACAATTACTAGAGACTCTATGATTTCTAAATGTGTTAAGTAGTTGTAGCTCGGATCTTTGTTTATAAGTGTTTTATGGTTGCTGTTTTTCTTGGGTTATATTATGTATTTGTGTGCTACTTTTTTGCTGTTGTATTTTTAAAGGCTGCTGTTTGGACAGCAAAGTTTCCCTGTGGAGGGACAATAAACTTAAGTAAAGTGAAATGAGGTGAAAGTAAACACACTCATGGACCTGTAATTGTTTCTCATGGGGGCCATTAGGTTTTATGATTGCTCTGCGGTGTTTTATCCTAACTGAGGAATATTAACCCACACATTCTGTGTACCCGACACCCAAACACTGTTCTCTGACAATATTACCATAACTTGCAATGACAATGTTCTGTTATGACAGCAAAATGAACTCAAGATTAGTTTCATGTACACCAAGTTAAAGACAACAGCTTCACAAATAAGAAGACCTAAACACTATCCTGAGAAAAGTTCTGAGAGTTAAACAACAAAACACATTTTCACCTCCTCTGTCAACTCACAGAGAGCTGAAGGCTTTCCCTGTTGATGAATGATCCAAAGTCTCACTACACACAGCTTAGGACTCAAATGACAGCATTACAAGTATGCTGGTGTGGGGGCAAAGGGAAGCTAGATTTATTTTGTATTGGGTACTTAATAGTCATACATGTGCTGGTGTTACTATTGTCATTCAGTACCTTTTGGATGTTGCGTTCAATGTTGAGTGGCAGGTTGAAGAGAAACTTGAAACGCTGCAGGACGTTGAGTGCATTGCGTGTGGAGTCGGCTTTGTCTTTCCGACCCAAGACCTCCTGGAAAAGAGTATCTGCAGTATCACTCGCTCCTGTGAGAAGGACGGAGAGAGACAGAGAGTGAGTGAGAGGGAGAGAGGCAGGAGAAAATGAGAAACTGGGATACTATAAAAATAAATGTTGATACCACATTTCCCTTTTAATGTCGGTCTCTGGTTTTCTTCCTGCTCTGTCTGCTATCTGACACAGTAGAGCTCCTTCTCCTGCTAAGGAGAAAGTGACAGCTATCTCTTACTGAGACAGCTTCGTGGAACCTTTGCACAGCTAACTGGCTTCGTGGGTGGCCCTGGATGTGCCGTCAAATAGGAAAAAAAAGTTCCTCTAATCAAAACAAAACCCCACCCCCCAAACAAAATCCCTGAAGGAAAACCAGCATGGGACTGAACAGAGGAATAGTTCACATTTTTCACTCGCAAATCTGAGTTGTCATGAGAGCAATATTCCTATTTTGTGATTGGCTGATTAGTGTTGCATGTTTGACGCATGGGTTTTGGGGGGTAAACGGTGGCCTGGGCCCACTGGGCCATGGGCCCACAAGTCTGGGGCTGTGGGGATGAAAGCTACGTCCGGCTGAAGGGTTTATTTACTCTAGACTCCGGGAAAAGGACCTGCTTATTGACCCTCCATTAGAAAAGTCACATTATCATGTATGAGATGAGAGGGTGGGAACACAGAATCTGCTTAGAGATCTGCTCGCTAAAAAGGGGAAGATCTACAAAGGCGACTGAATGTACACAGTATGTTTGGTCAATTGATGGCGTATCAGTATGTGATGACTGGTGGATGGTGAAATTAGATAGCACAGCATCAGACTGTCACTTTGACTAGTTTGCTCTTCGAGTTTTATTTTCATTTTAAAATCAAGATAAGGACATACTGTAAAATATAACAATTCAAGGTAATGTGCAGGGAGCGAAAACAAGCCAAAGTGGGCTTTTTATTACATCTACCTAAAAACGCTGAATTTGTGTCAATATTGAGTGAGAGAGTTTAAAAGTGTTTTAATATGTATGGTATGAAAATGTGCTCGTCCATTCTATGTTGCAGTATGAATTGCAAACATAAATCAAAGATTGATAGATTTAGTTACTTTTCAACTGACATAATTTGCTCTCATCAGTGAAAATTGGCTTTTTTTTTTCTTCCTCTACTGGAATAGCTTTCAAACTAGTAAAAATCTAACTGCACCCAAGATGGCAGTATTTAGCACTGTGTCCAAATTCAATCCTGATTTCTCAAACCAACTTGGGATTCAATAAGATGTCTTTGTCATTATCTTTCAGTGTATGAAATGACACATGAAATGGGGCCTTTATGTGCTGAGAGAACAAAAACCCTTACAATAACATGCAATACAAACACACCATCTGCAGTTTCTCTTGTTGTTGGACTGTTGTTAAATGAAAAGATTCTTACTGTTGAGGATGTTTTCTAATCGTTGGGTCATTGATCCCTCCACTCTCTCTGTACCATCAGACTCCAGCTTCTGGTGGATGGCTGTAACATAAAAGTCAGAATTAATAAGTACTGTAAAAGGCTGTGATGGACAAATCCACTGAAATAAAATCAGATAAATCACAAATATAAGTATAAATGTTGAAGTGGGAAAAATGTGGGAAAAGAAAAAAAAACATAAAAAGGTTCTCTTAATCGTGGAGAAACCAACGTGCACTCCCCTGAGACAGGAACATTTTCAATTTCAGGAACCGAAGGTAAAACAATAAACAGGCCCTACCCCAGTGGTAGATGGGAGATAACCTTGCTGATCTCCGCCCACAGATGCTGCTATTGAAGCCCCCCCACCCCCCATGTGCTGGTTCCCACGCAACAGAGGACCTGACCTGGTTCAGCGGTGACTGTACTGGATCAATTCACCTCAGCAAAGCCATTAGCAGCACAGTTTTGTGGTCTTGGGACATTTGGAGCCCTCTGACCTGGAGGTAATGCGAATCTAAAATGTTTCAACTCTCTGAAAAATAACAGTTGGGAGAGCGGAGCAGGAGGTCTGGATGCCAAAAATGACTGTTGCTGAGGGGGAAGTGGGAGGAACTCTCTGATGGCTTGTATCCATCACTTAGCGTGAAGAGCTTTACGCGGGAGAGGGAATTTGAAAAGAGGGAATGAGGGGAGAAAACAGAGAAAGAGAAAGAGAGGCAGAGCGAGCGGTGTGGCTGCCCCAGTGGATAAATAAATGGTGTGGGGTAGTGGGCAGCTGGGTGCTGAGAGCTGCAGTGTGGGTTTATTGACAGAGTGGAGGAGAGGTGGAGAAGGCTTAGCAGACCTTCTCATACATACTTGTGGAGCGATTCAAATATGCAACAAGCAGACATCTCAAGAATGAAGTCAAGAGACAGAAACATGGGAAAAAAAGGATAACAATCCTCTCTCTTCTACTCCCTTTACTTGCCTGCCTTCTCTCTTCTCCCGCTACAAATTCTGGCTGTTAGCAGAGCTCGGACACAGCAGAGGGAGGCAAAGTGAAGGGGGAGAGTTCTGTAAATAAATATGTGGGTCCATTTTGACAGACAGAAGCCTCAAGGCAGAGATTGAGGTATTCCTAAAACACACTGTTCAAACATGCTTTGACGTCGCCGGCCCTTGCGAGGACCTCTCACTGCTCGCCGATGCAGGTTTGGACAAAGGCACGTAGACGTGGGAGTGTATATGGGAGAGCACAGGATTGATAGGGCTGAACACACAGGAAGACTAAGTCTCACACACACACGCACGCACACACACTGCAGGTCTGCTTCACGTCTCCACGCTCCCCCTTTGCCCTGTTGCCATCTGTGTGTCCTCTGCATCTGTCACACACTGAAGGGCTGATGACGCAACAGCTAACCTAAACATCAGGTCAGAGTCCGGATAACACACGCAGTCAGGACCTGAGGAAGAGCTGCAGCTCCCACTTCACTTCCTGGAACCATCGAGGAGGAAAAAAAATGAATAAGAATAAAAATACAGTGTCCCTGGATTCTAAAGCTGGAGATGTTTTGACTCCTGCCGGGGCTGGGGGCTCAGGGAATAGGCCCTGGGAATCTGGCATTTTTGGAACACGGTAGCCGTTCCGTTTCCTGCATCACTGGGAGACTTCCTTTTCACACAACAATGAAAAACCACAAATTTCAACATTTCAGAAGAAACAAACCCCGGACTCCCTGACTGACCGTCAGTCAGTCAATCAGCCGGAGCATCTCGGTCTCAGCAGCGTGGCCCGATTTGTCACAGAGGCTTCATGACCTCAGTCTCCATGCCCAAAATCTTCCATTTCTTTCACCAGTCTGTGGTGGTTCACATGGACTGTTTACACGACCACACTGCAAAAAATTCCTTTCTGCAAACAATTAAAATATTATAACAAACTAAAAATTTGGCGAACGGAAAAAATGACTTGATGGGATTTCTTGAAACTTACATAAAAAGAATTAGACCCACTGCAAATGTCTGACCTCAAAACTAGAAGGACTTGATGTAAGCCATGACACTTGATTTAAACTACATTATTGGATTAAATGCCCATCTGGCCTCAAAACATACAACCTCAACTCCAAAAAAGTTGGGACGCAGTGACAAACATAAATAAATCAGAATGTGATAATGTGCTAATCCTCCTTGGCCTATACTCAATTGAAGCCAGTACAAATTATTTAATGCTTTAACTCATCAACTTCACTGATTTTTGTAAATATCTGCTTATTCTGAATTCCATGCCAGCAACATGTTTCAGACAAGTTGGGACAGGGGCAACAAAAGACTGTGAAAGTTGTGGAATGCTCCAAAAACACCTGTTTGGTACATTCCACAGGTAAACAGGTTCATTGGTAACAGGTCATAGCATTATGATTGGGCATAGAAGCGGCATCCTCGAAAGGCTCAGTCATTGACAAGCAAGGATGGGGCAATGTTAACCATTTTGTGAAACGCATACCTGTATAAAGGATATTATTACATGGGCTCAGGAACACTTTGGAAAACTGTTGTCGTAAACACCGCTCATTTGCAAATGATTGCATTCTGTTTTTATTTATGTTTAACACAGCTTCCTAACTTTAATGGAATCAGGGTTTTACTTCCGACTTTCTACCTCCAGTAACGAGACACGTACATCCATCATGTGAATGAACCCTGTCGAGACCTTTTATTGTGTCAATAAAAAAATGATTTGCGTGCAGAACATTACATTACCAACATTTGAGGCCATGTAACTTGATGATGCACTTCTAATCCAGCCTTGAGAATACAACCTTGACGTATAAAACTGCCTCAACTCCCCAGTCTTCATTTGCCGAAAGCCAACATTAGCTAACGAACCCAAACAGCACTGTAATTAACAAGATTTGTGGTTTGCAGATGCAAAAGTCTAAACTGTGTTCTTAAGCACTGAGTTCATAGTTCATCAAAAAGAGACATGGGATTTTGTTTTTCTATTTCCGTCAGAGACAGTTTGCTATACTGGAGAGCAATTAAGAGGCAATTAGCAGGGACAAGAAAAAGAGGGAGAGAGAGAAACCCCACATACTGAAGTCAAAGTCCTGCTGTTTGCTCTAAATATTTTCTGTCCGCCTCATTTCTTTTCCCAGATTTGGCTTCTCTTCAATGTTTCCACCTTGCCTTCAGCAGTACACTTGCATTAAAAATAACTCCAGACTTCTATTAAAGTCATCAATAAAAATCTCACATGCAAGCAGAACTGAAAATAAACACGAGAGGAGACAAAACTGACTTGATGATGATTGAGAGGGCTGGAAGCACTACAGCAACGTCCAACAAGGCTAATTCTGAACAAGGAGAACACACCAGCCTGTTAATTTCTGTTTTTTCCACAGCTCATTTCTTTTAAACTTTCACAGCTACATCTCAGGTGAGGTTCATTTGGAACGAGTCAGAACAACAGAGATCTGCCAAATGCTGCTGAGGGACAAAGAAAGGATTCACGGTCGCTCAGACAGCTGTACTAACTAGGCCTGGCAGTGAGCTATTGCAGAGCTGTCTTGAGCTGGCTGGCTGCTGGCAGCATGCCGGCTGGTATGTCGGTTTGGCTGACCATCCCAAGTGTACAGAATATCTCCACTTGAGCTATCCATTCTGGGCTACCACTTCATTTTCTATGACTGGGAGCCAAATGTTGGCCGAGAAAGGATGTTTTAGTGCTGTAATGAGTCATGGTGAGAAGACGGGAGTCAGGAAGTTTAAAAATGAACTTTTAAGCCAAGTTGCTGCTCCGAACACGAGAATGTGCTTTTTTTTAAATGAAAATTCCATTTAAAAAGGGCAGTGGTACGACTCATAAACATTTAAGCAAGATGGTTTGCTGCTTACAGATCACATCATTGAAGTACAAATAATGACAATAAAGCTCACCTTCGAGTGTAATATATTATATGTTATTGTGATTAGAACAACGGTTACCAACATAATAAAAGATATAATCAAAACGTATTCTTACTGTGGGGCAATTCACTCTTGACTTTAAAACTTTGTTAGTGTTATCGCCATTTCCCTGGAAATTCAAGTGGTCCGAGTAACAACATCAGTCACATCAGTAGACTCCAACGTAATGAAACCAAGTTTACTACTCCAGCAAGTAGGCTGACCCTTAGTAACGACCTAGCAGCAGAGTTGATTTCTGATCCATGTTGAGTCAGCCCTGTGCTGACGTTAATGCTTTCCAGAGATCGTGGGATTTCCCAAACTGAATAAATACCACTCATATAAACACAACTGCCCTTGTAGCTCAATGTTGTAACGAAGATATCTGCTGAAATTATTTTTTTTTTGCTGATTTGATCATGTGCTTAATATGTAGCTGACCAATCAGATTGATTGTTTGGAACTACTTATTGTAATTACAGATTGACCCTAACAAATGTTACATTATCATGATTTTTAACGTCAACATCAAAGTTATTTTCAGTAAATATGAACATCTTGATGAAAAAATGATCAATCCCTCTAATCATGAATCATATTGCTATTGCGATAGCTGCCAAAAATAATGGCAAAATTATTTCTTTTATCAAATAGTGCAGCCCTACGTGTAATATTAATGTTTAAAGCAGGATAAAATGATTTTTTGGTTGCTGTAAACACCATATGAAGTTTTAGTGGTGTACGGTTGCATATATTTCTATATACTATTGTTATGCTGATTTATTTATAACTGTTCATCCAGCTGACACAAAACAATGTTACTATTAATTTGGAGTCATGTTCAAGGCAAAATATTAACTCTCCTTGTAAGCTCAGTTTTAAAAATTAAAAATAATACAGTATATTAGTGCAGCCTTAATTGAAGTATTTCATTTTCACTTTTGAAGGGGAAATGGCTGTAAGGATGAGGACTAACTGATGACTTTGACACATGTCTAATGAGCAAACCTTTTCAAAACATTGCTTATTTGCAGAGCTGGTAATAAGGTGAAAAAACAAACCTTCTTTCACTGGTTATTGTCGATTCTCCTTCAAACAATTCATCCAAATTAACTGTCTATCGTTTGTTGGTTGTTTTGTTTTGAATGATTTAATGAATTTTATATAAATTCAACACTACATTTAAAGTTTGTTAAATATGCTATATGTGGCAACCTTAACATAAAATAAATAAATAATAAAAAAATTATTATTATTACTAAGTGTTCTTTATTTTCTAAAAGTCTTAATCCAAAAAATAAGTGATGCAAAGCAAGTGGGGTTATTTTAAGGGTTGTCTTATATTCAATACATTTAACCCTGTCTGGTAGGACAGGTCAAACATCATTATGCCCTCTAAGTTCACAGGTCACTTGAGTTCTTCCATGCTGTACTGCTTCCTCCATCTGTAGCGACTGTACATTTCCCATTGGAGCAGCGGGCACATAGTAGGCACGCTCAGCCTGAACGTGAGAATGGCTGTTCATTGTTCCCATTGGTCATATTGGGTCTGTTATCAGCACTATCAGTCCTAATACTCTGGCCTGCATTGTGTTGGTCTGCTCCGTTTATTTAGATTCAGCCACTAACAATGAAAACATCGCCTCTCTCCCAACCGGGGCACAAACATACGGAAAGCAATAATAATAATGATGGAGGCAGAAAAGTGTACGTATAAATAGTAAGGGGAAGTAACTGAGCGGCTACGGCGGGAGGAGAGAGTAAACAGACAAAAGTATGAATGATGAAGCAAACAATTGATTTGAGGTACCTGGCAGAGGGACAGCAGTCAGTCTCTGCTACCTTGAAACATTTATGAGAGTCAATGTAGCCAAGTGTGTGCATGTGTGCGTCCTCTTCTTCCAGGCTCTAGAGAGACTCAAGTGAGACTGTGTGTGACAGGTGAGAGCTGATCTCATTTTGATGAAGGTGAATTAGCCGTGTTGTAGTTGGCTGGTGTTACTGTAGCAGAGAGTGGAGCGTTTTCACACAGCATCCAAATGAGCCTCTTTAATCAACCGCTGCTAAACCGCATGTAGACGGAGAGAAATACCCACGACATGAACATTTTCCAAAAATCAAGAGCTCCTTTTCTGAGCAGAGATGAAGAGTGATGATTTGGAAGTTTGTGTATTAATTGTGGAGCATGTGGTGCAGTTCCACAGCACACAAAAATGTGTTAATCCCTCTCACCTGCCAGAGCGTCCTGGGCCTCAAAGAACGTACTGAGGCCTCCTTTCACATAGGCCAGACTCCCCTCATTCTTCTTAGTGGCCTGCTTCTTCAGGTTACTGGCTGCCATCTTCAACTGCTCAAAACTGATGAAACAAAAACAAAAGGATCATGGCATTACATCAGCCGGCAACTTGTGATTACTTTTATTAGTGTAATTATTTGTCCAGTTAATTGATTGATTGTTTAATCTATAACAGAGTTTTCTACAGGTATTAGACACTTAAATTGAACCTTTTAAAGAAATTCTTTAACCAAATTTGAGACAGATCATTACAAAAATCAGCTTTTTCTTATTCAAGCATTGCAGGTAAATATAAATGTATTGTAGTATTATATATGTGGTCCTGTGCAGTGGTAGGTTTTACACAGGAATATGGTTATTAGAGTGAGTGGATTCATTTTTCCAACAGGTAAGTGCAAGTATATAGTAAAAAGACAGGATTAGGTTCAGTGGTATGGTAAAGATTTGTAAATCTAAATGTGGACTATCTTGCAGAAGAGCTTAACTTGTTTTGAGAAAAGAAATTAAAAGATGGATGAATTAAATTAGATGAAATGTTTTGTGGCAATTAAGAACTCACAAATTCAAATGTAGTAATATTTAATGATGTTTAAGGCCAATATTTATAAAAATGTAATTTAAAACATTTTATGACTTTTAAGGACCTAGAGACATCCTGTAATAAATGTCACAACATTTTGAAAACTGCCCATTACAAGGATCCAAGATCACGTCTTCAAATTGTCCAGTTTACAATGCCATACAAAGTGCAAAAAAATCATTGTATTTAAAAAGCCAGAACCCACAAATGTTTGGCATTTTTACTAGATAACCAGCGATTAATACATTTTCTGATTGAACTGTCTAATCAGTTAATCAAGAAGTCATTTCAGCACTATATTACATTCACAATATTTGGCCTTTTCTTTCTCAGGAGACACTTGTGTTTCTGCACAGCTCAAACAGAAGCATCTATCTCAGAAAGACAATCATACACACATTTTTGGCCAATGTGAGTGCGTATGTCAGTGTCCTGACTGAGGTTTCCTCCGCAGGAAGAAACAGTCACCCGGCGAGGTCCAAACAGAGGCCCCTGGTCATGCTGGATCCTGGGGTCTGGGTTATTGAAAGGCTAAGAAGGGGGAGAGGAAGCCAGGAGAGTCCAAAATAACTCTCAACTGTCAACTGGGCTCAGGGCTGATGGGTCAGCGGGCTGCCTCGTCTACATACTGAACTGTTTTCTGAAGGACCAAATGACCATGTGAAGATTCAGCCAAGAAAACTACAACCTCAAAATGAACGCATAACGTCATAATGTCTTTCCCGCATGCATTCTATCTTACTCATTTTGACTTTCGATTTAGTCATTGCCTTCTCACAGTATGTATCATACAGTAGGGCTGTATGAAGGCCTTTCACGATAACTACTCTTGTTGGATTATATATTGTCCAGAAAATAATAATATTTTATTACCATTTATGCCACTGATATAACGACAATATAATAGCATATTGAAAGTACACTTTAAAAGAGCAATGAACTTTAAATTCTAACAAATATTCAGATACTGTAATTGAAAAATTTAGTTGCGACAAAGTAATTGCATGTCTTGTATATAATATGCTGCTGTCGTAATAAAAAATGAATGACAAAAAAAAAAGATACTGTAATTGGAATAAGAAACAAATATTGAAATATCATAAATAAATAGAACATAAATAAAACAAAACAACATAACCAAAACAATAAATAACATGGACTCTTGGGCTCTATTAACAAAAATTGCATGAAAACATAATTGGCAATATTGAGGTCATGTTTATTAATAAGTCGATGACATAATTATCATGACAGGCCTAGCTATAACAATCATATTTCATGCTCAATTAATCTATTGATTGTTTTCTCAATTAATTGACTATTAGCTAGGTGTTTGGTTTGTGAAAAAAGCCCATCAGAATGTGTCAGAGTCAGAGTCTCCAAATATATGCTGGATCATAATCAGTTCATCTTGAACACTGTAGAAGGTAATGTCTCTTTTATGACACCTGGGTTCATCTCGTAGTTGGCTGGCTTGGTTGCAGCTCTGTATAAGGATTTTCTAAAATGTAGATGGAGTGAATGAATGGGAAATACACTTAATACACCGGAGAAGTTCAAAATATGGGCAGTCACTGCTGAGCTCTATTGTTTTCCGGAGAGCTTGAGCCAAAGGGACGTTTTAAAGTGGTATAAGCCTTGCCTTTTTTCACTCTTCTTACTAGTATTTATGAGGGATAGTAGCAATCTTTTAGTGATAACAAAGGAAGTACCTGGAGCCTGAATGGTTTTCGATGAGGTACCAGGTGGCAGAGAAGTTCTCACTGGTGAAGTCTCCAGTCATTCCAGGAAACGTCAGCTCCATGTCTTTCTGTGGGATTTTGCCTCTGGGAGAAGACACATAAACAAACATGAACACAAGAAAGAACCCCACTGTAAAAGATGCACATTGTACATATATACAGTATGTAAACAATAGAAAAACACTAAGGATTACGTAATTACACTAAGATTAAGAAAAACGAATGTATAAATTTATTGTACTATATGACAACTTGTGAATGAGGAGGCCATGGCAAAATAATTTTTATGTCATGTTGGAGTCAGATGTGCCAGCAGGGGGCAGTGTGCAGCCAAAAAGTACCCAGACTGGGAGAGCTTGGCGTGGGAAGTGCAGTGTGTGACGCCTGGGTGCCCCTGGAGGACCCAGCACTCATTAGGGAAGCTTGATCTCTACTAATGACCCGTGGCCTACACAAACCTAACCCCCCCACCACCACCACCCACTCTGCAGTTACACACACATATGTAGAAAAACTGATGCATGGACGGTACAGTATTAGGGTCTACGGTCTGTGTAACAGAAAATCCATATAAAAACACTTGGTGATGTACGCACACACAAACACAGACCAGAAGCACTTAGTACGTTGTTAAGCACAACACATACTGTGCACTGTACACTCATTCATATTACATTATATCATTTCTTCAGAGTTCTTGAAATTGTAAAATGAGACTATATCATGAGTGAAAGTGCAAGTTTCCTCATAATTACAGGAAATATATGCAGGTAGAAACACACATTCACTGTACATGAACATATAACATTTTGGGCACTGAATATTATTACTACCGGGTAGAGATGTTGCAATCAGTATTAAAGATCACACTGTTAATTAGTGTTTTAAAACCCTTCAGTTTTTTATGTGTGGTGAAATTTATGCTCAAGAAAAAGTGTTTTTGAGGGAAATACAGGATAAAACGCTCCTTGTCGTGTTTCCTTTGTAATCCTCATTGTTTTCAGTTTAGCTCGGGAGATACCAAACTAAGACTATTACTGAAGACAGTACCAAACAACAGCTGTCAACTCTCTAATCTTATATTTAATGATCCTTTTCTGCACCTTCAAGTACTGTGATAGAATGAAAGTAAATGAGGGTAGCTGAGGGATCTCCCCTGCGTCCTAATATTATTCTCTTGTCTCGGTAAGTGTTCAGTTTGTAGAGGACAACAATCAGACAGGTTTGTAACTCTAACAGAGACTATACCTACAGTAAATAAAAAAGTACTAACCTAGCGGTGTGATTCACTGAAGTGGGTTACACTGGTAAAACTTCAATTTCTAAGCTGAAAAAGCCCTTAGTCATGCGTGGCTGCTAAGAAACACCTATGGCGCATCACAGAGGAATCAACAATATAAACTCTGTCTGTAACAAGTAATTTACTTAAGATAACCAGCATTATCTGGGTGTATTGTTTATATATATTAGATTTCTTTTTCCATATCTGCCAATCAGGCAAGTGGTAAAAAAAAAAAAAAAACAGTGAATCACCTTGTATATATTATATATATAGTATAGGGGCAAATTAAAATTGCCTTTAGCCAAGTAGATTCAAGACCTACTTGCCCAACTGGCCAAGTGAAATAAAACATTAACATTGAACTCAGCCAGTTTCTTAACACTGCTGGAGGTGAGTTACTGTAATCACTCACTGATTTTGATGAGTTTGATGAGTTGAGTATTACATTAATCTTCATTTAACACATTTATTATTATTTCAATTCGTATTTCAAAACAGTTGTCAGGTCAAATATGATATCTATGATAATGATAGCTCATTGTAAACGCAACAAATTCTGTTTTTGTGTTTTATTTTGTCAGCTGCTTAATTGTTACCTTGTAGGAATTATTTAGTTACAATTGAGCTCTACATACAAACTAGTTTGTGTGGTACAACCTGTTTTGATCTAGTCACTTTTTAATCTCCACTTATCGAACAACTACATCATATATAGGCCAATATGATGTTACAAACAGCTGGTGCAAATAGCTACAGCTGAATAACTATCCAATGAGATCATCACACAGATACGCGCAGTGATGATCCTTAACAAACCGCTCCTATGATTAAATGCTTAAAGGAGTATTTTATTCTAAAACTCTCCCTGTGTCACATCAACACAAACTATTAAGATGCACAGATGAAAGTGTGTTCACATATTAGTTTCAAATAGAATAGAATAGGTAGACTTATGCTGGATGTTTAATGCAACCCTGAGAGACGGGTGAATGGTACAGTTTGTTTATGGGGGTCTCGTCTCTGGCCACGAGCGGTCACTTGCCCCCGGCCCCTCTAAACCAAACAAACACTAAGCTAGAAATGCCAGAACCTGACAACACAAACTATATATTACAAGTTCTGCATTCCCTGCCAGGCGCGTGGGAGGCAGCACCACGCTGCCTGCTCTCAGGCCGTATACAAACGTGTGTGTGGGTCGCTGCTTTAGTTCTTTCCAAATCCCTTCCTATCGTCGTCCTCTCTGCTTTATACACAATTATTCTGTTTCCACTCCCTGTGAGCAGCGGTTACAGGCAGTTCAGCCATCGCTGTGTTGGCATAATATTTCAAATGCCTGCATATGGGGAGAGTTTGTTTCTGTTTAGGGATGTAAAACATGACTCAATAACTAGAGCGCGTGTGTTTATGGTGGTGTGATTGTGCTGAGCGATTTTTTTCTGCATGTGTGTTCGTATGTTCTGGGCCCATACTTGTCTAACTCGATGCCCAGTGGATTGCTGGGTCGCAGGGAGAGGGGGGAGATGCCTTTGTTGCGGTCGGTCCTCATGTCGTAGTAGTTCATCTCATCCACCCACACAGCCGACTGGTCCAGGATACCTACAGGACAGGAGAGGCAAGACACACGTCACTGAGCTCGACAACACATCCCAGATGTGCACTCACACACACAGACGTGTACCCTCTCAAACAGGCACTATCCACACATATACGGGTATTTCTTAAAACGGAACCTTTTCCAGGCATTTCGGGTTTGCGTACACACTTAAAGGCCATTTTAGGAAAACTCTTTCCAGTGTAAAGATATTCAGAAATGCCTTATTCTGTTTTACATTTAGATGGGCAGAAACTGAGGTTTTTGGAAACGATGATGGAGACATCCATGTCCGCTTCCTAATTGGGTCTTCTCAGTGTCTTAACGGAGACAAAGATGGCTCTTGGCAATGTTTTAATAAAAACAGCATTACCCGGAAAGATTATGTGAAGAGCAGTCACGTTTTACTGCCAAATCATTTTGCCCTGTTTTCAGGAAAAATGACCTGCTAAAAATATATAACAGAAACAAAAATAGGTAAGTTAAAAAAGTTAAATTTAAAATTGTTCATAGTGTATATGAATGGTTATGAGTTTCAAGATGCATTTGTATGAATGGAGATTATTGTATTATAGATCAGTGCTAAAACGCTCTTCTGGAAGGAGATCGTTCCTGCTTTTGAACCCTGTTTTCCAAAATACCCATGTATGTGTGGACTAGGTCATAGTGTGCAAACAAACCTGCATGTTCAAGCAGCACCATAAGTTAGACTTTATTTTATCTTTATTTAATATTTTAACTGTTTCTCCATATTGCAATTAAACTAGTAGAAACTGTACATGCAGCACCTATTTCACGTTTGCAAGTCCTGGTAAAGTGCATGTGTTTTCTGTAATTTCAGAAAACACATCCAACTGCACAACTTTTTGTCCATCAATAATTTTCTCTTTTAATCAATTAGATGTTTGGTGTATAAAATGTCAGAAAATGGTGAAAAATGTTGATCAGAGTTTCCCAGAGCCCAAGATGACATCCTCATTTGTCTTTTTTGTCCACAACCCTGCATAAATTGCAGTGTGTTTCTTTTTTATATTGCTGTAAATTTAATATCTTTTAATATTCTATCTTTTTAGATTATCTTTGGATTCAGTTGTTGGTTGGAAAAAAGAACATGAAGACATCAGCTTTAGCTCTAGGAACTTGTGATGTGAAGCTTTCACAATATTCTGACATTTGATGCATTTTATAAAATGCTCTTGTTATCCATGATATCAAATAAAATATATTTTCACTCTCCTGAGTCTTACCAATCCTCTCTGGCCGGAGCAGTTTGAATGAGACTGTGGAAGTGCCGAGACCTCCAGACTTGGTGGTGACAATGATCTCGCCCTTGTCATCTTTGGCAGGACCCACGCGGCACACTATCTTGCTGGCTGACATCCACTCGGCTGTCAGCAGGCAGTTATGGCCGCAGATCGACAGACCTGAGACCGAAGAAAGAAGGAAAAGGTGAAAAGGGTGAGAGATATAGACACACAGTGACAGCACAAATAAACAGACTGTAGCACCGACACACACACAGACAATCTATAACAAGAGGAGCTCACTCAGACTGAATTGGCGTCTATTAGCAAGTTTAGTCGAACTGTCACCTGGGGTCAGAGTTCAAGTTGGGGTCAGGCCGGGTGTGGGTGGCCGTGACCTTCCTTCCTCTCACTCAGCTCCTTTAAGCTAACGTGTGTCACTTGAGTGCTAAGTGGCCCATTACTGGCACAATGTACACTCTGCCTCTACATCTGTCGTCTTCCTTTTAAACCCTCTTGAAAACTATTTGGACACTAGAAGACAGACACAAAGATTACTTTGACATTTCCAGCTGAGGGGATTCAGCAAGCTTCATGTGTCTATAATCAAACATCATAAAAGCTTGTGAAAGCTGATCAACAAATAGCCTATAAAACCGTGAATAATATGCCCATTAGAGCCCCATTTCCTGCCTCTGTTCTCTACTGGCCACTTTGTTTGAATACATAAGCACTCAAACACATTTGTGCATATCTAATTGTCTAATTCCAGGCCCCAGGGACATTCAAAGTCAGGAATAGACCTGCATCATGGGCCAGAGCACGGCATGCCATGGAGCAGTAAGAGAGTCCAAGAAATTGGACAGAGGAGGAATTGGCCAACATGAGGGAAAATATCAGTATAGAAAAAGTGTGACGTTCAAACACATAATGAGAACAAGATGGCGGAAGTCCATCTGTGTGGCTCTTGTAATTCTTAAAAAAAAGACACAGCAAGAACCACTGTATTTTCACACTAATGCATGTTGATAAGCTTTGGAGTTTCTCAAAGTAGACATACAGTAATCCAAATATTTACAGAAACATTTGTGTCTTCAGTGTTTTGTGGAGAAAGTTAGCAGAATTTAGCAGCAAAGCAGTAAAATATCTCAATATTTTATTTGGTTTGGTTTTTTCCTCTAATAAGTCCTGGAGGGCTTTTATTTAGTGTAACCTTTAAAGAGCACTTCAAACATAAAATTTACATGTACAATAAATCCACAATGGACATTAAATGTTTGTTTGTTTTATTTTAAAATGAAGTAACTTTTAAGGACCAAATTGCCTTAATTTAGAAAACACTTATTTTAACACAACACTTACTCGAACATTTTAAATATTTCTGTATGCAGTCAAGTTAATTAGAGTAAAAGATAAAGTTAATCATTGCTGAAATGTGAAACATATTTTCTCTACAAAATGCTTGACCTTATTTAGTATTTAACTTGCTTGAGTTCAGTTTTTTCAAGTTTTTTTTTACTCAACTTATTTAATTGTCATGAAAATAAAACCTCAATAGTTAAAAAGTGATGCAATTCTTTCTCCAGCGGGGCAAAGAATCAGGCGTCCTGTCCACTTACGAATCATATAAACAAAAACAAACTTTACACCAGCCTGTTTAAAAAAGGGGTCGCTGTGGTTTGTTGATGGATGAGTTAATAAAATCAGTTAATACAAAATACTCTACATACAAGAGCAGAAATTAAATAACAAAATAGATTTACATTTACTCAACATCAGTCTCCTTCTTTTAACAAAGGTGACTAACACAGAGATGTAAAATTAGAAAAAAATCATATTGAATTATTATTAAGGATAAAACAAATAAATGATAAATACATAATGTGATGACATCTTATGCCGGTATATTTCTGTTTGCTGATGTAAAAAATATTTATATACTGTATATTTATCTTGATGTATTAATTTATGCCTACGTGTATTTTCTTAAGAAAAAAGATCAAGAGGGGGACATGTGAAGGATTAATACGGAGGTCTTCATTCTCCATTAAAATTAATATTGCTACAGAGAAATTTCTTTGAAAAATTAAACAAACATAGAAATGACAACATTTTACTGAGACAGAGCTGCGTGTGCGGTTAGTTATGTGGTTATAAATATATTACCGATGAGGTCGGCTGGGCCCGTGCCCAGGTTTTCTCCACGAATGGTGACTTTGGTCCAAGCCGCACCTTCCTTGGGCGAAATGCCCGTGACCAGCGGGGGCTGACGGGCACGAGACATGGTGGCCTAGGGCAGACAGGAATGCTGGGTCAATCTGTACCTGGATGTGGAAAAAGATGGGCAGACAGAGGTATACGTTAGAGGACATGATGACTAACATAAACCTCATCAAACTCCATGCACTGACAGTAAGGTTAACAACATCTAATGATGAAGCATTTTTTCCTAAAATGATTAGAGTATCATTAGATGTGTCTATTTACAAAGAATTAATGAAGGGTTTTTGTAATCAGATAAATGAATGAAGCATTTTTAAACAGTTACACATTACACTGATATGCTGCTGTACTGAAAACAGTACCACCAGGTCTTAAAAAGGGGATGAAGAAAAAATCTTTATGTCAACATGGAACCATAGCTGGTGAACCCACAAACCTCTCTGAATAATAAATATGGTAAATTATTTTTTAAAAGTCACCATACACGTTTACTGAATTTCCAGACAGCCTAATATTCCAATTTCTTTAATTAAATGGGGACAGCAAAATATGAGCAGCACTTGGCTGGCAGCTAGCGTTAATTTCCCACCCTGTAGGTCTCCAAACAATGTATGCATTGCAGCAGTTATCTCTCAGATAATAGGAAAAATAGAGAAGGGAGCCAAGAATGAAGGAGCAGACAGAGAGCAGGGAGGAAGGGAAGAATGTAAACCTCACAGCGAAGGATAAATAAACCTGGACTCCCCAATCATTCCACATAAGCCCACACAATACTGTACAGATTATGGTACCAACGAAGGAGCACCCATGCAAATCAGTTCATGTTGGGGCTGAGAGAAGGAAGAGAGGGAATCGTTCCAAATGAAAAAATGAAAGGATGGATTTCAGCAGCACAGATGTTTGCTAATAAATTACTGCCAGGTCTCAAAAAGGCTGACCAATCGAGACTCTCTGAAGCAGTTTGAGAGAGGCTTCCGCCCTTTTGCTCCGCAGCCAAAACACGTTCTCCACAAACAATGCAGGAGTTCACACGGACCAGACCTGCAACAAGTTCACCCTTCGCACAGTTATATGGTCACTAATTACGTGTAGGCGTACAACTGAGGTGCAAGATGACTTCCAAGAGCCAACGGGGGCGCTGATATCAAAGGAAATCAAAACTGACAGAGCACAACATTGATTAGTCTACTTGTTAGAGAGACCTTCCTGGAAAAAGAACCTCAGTTTTAACCCCTGCAGCAGCCAGTGTAAGCATCAAGAGTTAAAAACCATCTTATGAAAATTTAAAAAAATAATTGTTTGGAAATTTCACAGTACATCTTCAAATTGGTAGTTTGCAGTGTAAAACCCAAACATATTTAAGTTTAGATTGTCATAAAAACAGAGAAAAGAAGATAATCATCACGTATGACGAGCTGGGACATGTAGCGTTTGGCAGTTTTCTTTGAAAAGTAACTAAAACAATTAGTATGTCCTTTCCCAACCTTGGGGTCAACACCCTCATGGGGTCACCTGATATGCAAACAGGGTTATACGAAAATTACTGAAAAGATATTTTAGCAGTAAATATTCAGTTAACTTGAACTGTTTTTCTTTTTTTTTTTACAAAGTCTCACTTAAAATTAAAACAAAAATGTAAAAACATGTTTAAAAACATGGTTTACTTGAATTGCATATGTTGCATGAACCTTGAGTTTAATGGACCTTCACCTTTATTATAGATTATATATTGATTAATCTATTTGACAGAAAATTAATTTAGGCATTTTCGCTTAATAGTTTAAGCAATTTCTGATGCACAAACGTTTAACTTGGTCTAGTTTTAGCTTTCACATCCGTGTTTTTTTTTATAGTTTGAATATTTTGGGGTTATGAACTGTTCAGTAGGAGAATCAAGACATTTAAATACGTCATCTTGGACTGTAGGACATCTTTCTATATTTTCTGAGATTTTATGGACCAAATGATTAATTCATTAATCAAATTATTCTCTATTCGATAATGAAAAAAATCATCAGTTGCAAACCGTATTTCACAGGACAGCACTTTGATGTAACCTCAGTGAACTAGGCTGCAGCGTTGTGCGCAAAACACAAGTATCTCAATTACCATGGTGAGTTCAAATAAACAACATTGTCGACATATTATGCTTTACACTTAGTGGGCACTTAATTAGGTACACCTGTACAACCTAATGCAACTGTTGTCCTATGAAGTCTACTTTTATGATGCCTATAATAATCAGCTTTGGTTGACATGGTCATAGAGGTTTTAACTGAAAAATTTGTTTTTGACATTGAGGTCATAGTTAGTGATGGATCATGGGAAAAACAAAGAATAAGGAATATCTTTTGATATAATGTAGTCTAGTACAACAGCACCACCACAAACATATGAAGTTACACATTTTTTCTAACATCACAGAAAATGTAATATTATAAACTTTGTTATCGTAGAATATCACATTGCAATAGATTGTACAGGTGTACCTAATAAAGTTGCCACTGATTGTAGGACTCTCAGTGGTCATTATTGAGTAAAATTTTGTTCATTAAAATACATGTTGCATCCAAAAGCAAAGACAAAACTTAACTTTAAATAACTGGGGCCACAAAAATAACAAAATAAACTAGTGTCCAGAGCTAAAAATGTTTTGAAACATCTCTGGATTAATCAGTTACCAGACTTATTGTCATTCTCTTAAGAGATGAAAAGTTTCAGTAGTTACCATGTAACCTCCTGAGCACTGAGGTCAATCAGCTCACAATTGATCAGTTGCTCAATATTTGCCTCATGGCACCAAGTAAAGATCACAAAACTTCAGAACTCAGATTTTCAGTACAATTTTGTTGAACAATTTTGAAACTGTGGAAATTTACTGAAGGAAAAGTGGCACATGGCACAACAACAACCCAGAAGCATAAAAAGCTACACTGGGACAGGAGCACATGTATTGACCTAGAAACCTCAGAGAGGAGGAACCTTTCTGGGAAACTTCTCTGCCACAGGGCCCCCTCAGTCGCCCTGACATCCCGGAGTTAACAAGAAAACTCCAACAGGATTTACCTCATGTTGTTGCTGCAGCCCTGCGCTTGTCAGAGGAAATGGAGGGCCTATGTATGTGACATGAAGAAGATAAGAGGTTAACAGGCCTAAAACAAGAGCTTGGCATATCCTTCATCAATCCCATATGTTTAGAGTGAGAGCGGCGAGGGGCAGAGGGATCTTTATTTTCTACAATTCTGATTCTGCTTCTTCTAGGAGTGTTCCTATCCTACCCCCCCATCTTGGAAATACACGTGCATAAACACACAGATAGCCTGCCCCCCCCCGCCACCACCACCACACACACACACACACACACACACACACACACACACACACACACACACACACACACACACACACACACACACACACACACACACACACACACACACACACACACACACACACACACACATATACACGCTGGGCAGAATGACAGCTCAGCTAGGTTGCGTGCGAGGGGCCCGAGCTGGTGTTGTGTGGTCTGTGTGTATTCGAGTATGTGGAAGGATCTGCGGAGAGGTCTGGGCAGTGTGTGTGTGTGTATGTGTATATGTGTGTGTGTGCGTGTGTGGTCTGGGTGTGTGGTCTCTGGCGCGGGCCTGGGGAGAGCCTGCTGACGGCTGGGATGAGAAAAGAGCCGCTGTGTTTACTTTACTCTGGGGGCTGTGCATGGACACGGGAACACTGCCCAGACCCCTCTCTATAACACCGGCGCACACACACACACATTCACCAAGTCACGCACAAACTAAGGGGACTCTTGCACAAGTTTCATCTCACACACTATAAAAAATACCCTGTAAACTAGGAAAGAGAAACTATAACTTTATGCAGACTGAATGAATGAATTTTTCCTTGAAGTTGCATGAAGAGGAAAACAAAAGAAGACATTTCTGAATCTCCAACTGGAAAATTACAAGGTAGGCTGCATTTTCCACAAGAGGGTTAAAGGTATTAACCTCTAGGGGGCATCAGAGGATCCCCATAAGATCACTTTCTTCCAACATGTGTTGAGCCATGTCGAACTGTGAAGGCTAAATTTAATCAATGACAACACACAACCAGATTTAGCCTTTTCTTTCTCGCTCGATTGTCTTCCAGCCATGATGCTGTTAGCCCCCAGCCCCAACCCCAACCTCTCTCTCTGGTAATGGGGCTAAAAAGGCAGGTTTGTTTTCCTTGGAGGCTGACTAACAAACAGCAGGGTTGGCTCTAATCTGTGTGGTAGCTGTGGAAGTCTGAGGCTTGGGGATCTTCTTGCAGCGCTGCTAATAAGTGACAACCCCTCCTTGGCTTTTAGCTGGAGTACGAGGGCACAAAGGAAAAACTTTTCATTAAAACTCTAAACAAATCTTTTTGTTACATGAAACCATTTAATTTCCAAATACCGCAGAGCAACCCAAAAATGTCCAGTGCTCTGGGCTAGATGGCAATGGATTTCTTTTTCATAAAAAAAGGAAAACTGAGTTCAGTACCACTGTGCTTGCTGATGACTGGATAGTGTCATGGAGACAGATTAGGATATGTGGTTGATTTCCCCCCTACTGGGGTTTTTAGACATACGGAAACAGCACACATCGGTAAAAGCTACAAAATCATTTCAAATCCACAATTATGATTTTACCTTGAAAAATTAATTAAGCTTGTGATATGAGTACATGCTCTGATGCATCAAATCAAGGGTTCTCGATTCACTGGTACAATCACCAATCACAGGTGTTTGTGTCAAACACACAAAAATAGCAAATAAAGATTTACTGATTAGAACTACTGAGAAATACTAAGGAATCAATATGACCATATTAAAAAAAAAAGAATTGAAATCAATGCCAATAGGAAAAATCAAATCAAATAATATAAAACACATTGACTGCCATTAATTGTGTTTCAGACAAAATCCACATTAGATCATTTGTAAAGGGTTTTACAAATCTGTTTGTAATCATTAATTTGGACAACAGAATTTCACAAAAACAATAACGTTATCACGAAAATATGATTCCACTAAAAATTAATTAATAACATTAAATTATCTAGAATCCCAAAACACACAGGAAATTAATCATCATTTATTAGTCATTTAAAAGGCAAAAATGCAAAGAATTTGCTGATTCCAAATTTTCCAATGTCAAGATTTTCTACTTTTCTCAGTTCTATATCGTTGAAAATTAAGTATTTTTGCTTGCCAGACAAAATATCTGACATGAGAAAGCATCACATTGGGCTCTGACAAATTTCAATTGACATCTTTTACAAAATAAGTTATAAAGAAAAAATATTCTTCAGATAATCATTAATGATAATATTTGTCAGTTGCTAAAACTAGAATGGCACCCAGTAGAGCGCATACCTCCATCAAGGCCCAACAGTCCTCTTTAATCAATCAGGCCTAATCCAAAATCAAATAAATAAATCCAATTGATCTGTTTTATGTGGATCAACATCAAATTGTACTCACTCACAGATACCAGCCACCTAAAGCCACCTTTTTATCATCAAGATCCATGCATTATTCCTTATAAATAAACAAAATGTTGAAAAATGCCCTACGTCACATATCTATCGCCCCTCACGGATCTAACCCTTAATCTGGATCTGTACAAAAGTTAATGGGGCTTATTCTGGGCTGAGACTGATTCTCCATCCAAGTTTTGTGGAAATCTGTTCACTAGTTTTTGTGTAATTCTGCTGACAAACCAACCAACGGACCTGGGTGAACATAACCTCCTTGGCGGAAGTAATTATCACCTCACTTCATCAAAGACTCAAGCCACGAAACTGCAATGTCCTAGTTCAAATCAGGGAGCTTTGCTGCATTTCACACCTCCTCTTTCTCCACTAACAAATAAAGGAAAGGACATATACCCAAAAGAAAAATCTGATCTGGAAAACGAAAATCTTAATTGTCTTTAAAATCATGTAACAAAAACAATTGCCACGGGTGTAAACCCCACTTTGATCACACCCAAGTTCCTCCAACTCTGATCTTTGGTTAGCTTTTTAATTTTGACAACTTCAAAATCATGCCAAACTTCCTGCAGCACCACAGACATGAGAATCTTGTCGCACCAGATCAACACACACAGCATCACATGACTATCTCATGAATAAGGCGTTCATACCTTAGATCATATGCCGCTCTGAGCTCAAAGGTGACTCGCATATGGCAGTGATTGGCAAGTATGTGTGTGTGTGTGTCTGTATGTGTGTGAATATGTGTGAGTGTAATGGGTTTAGGGGGCACAAAGAGACCCATTTAGACAGTTCATCACCCTCACCCACTCCGTCTTCCATCAGAGCAGCTAACTCGCTATGCCGGCGGCTCACACTAACACCATTTCACTCGGTGCTCCCCAACATTACACAAACACCAGATTCCATCAAAGATCCCCCCCGGCTCCTCTGAATGGACAGAGCGAGCCAAACATCAGCCAGCCTCAGCCTGAGATGAGTGGTCTGATCACAAGAGCTGGGTGAAGCTCTGAACAATCCTCCACAGTGTTCGCTCACACCCAGACCACCACACGCCTCTAATGTGGAGAGGGCAATGAAGACATGAATCATAATATGTGTCAACTGTATCATATTTCAAACAAATGGATCATAAATAACATGAACCGTGCCGGTTCTGTTTGAAAACAGATGCTGCGACCACTGTCCAGTCAGTTCTCCCACAATGAGTCAGCTTCTCCTGCGTTCACAGAGTCTTTCGTGACAGAGAAGGAGGACAGAGTGATCAGATGTGTGCCTCTGGCTCACTATCCGACCATCATGATGTCTGCCCACAGGCTTTGTTATCTTTAGGCCTGTCTGTTTGTTTGTTTGTCAGTCTCCAGTGCTTTTTAGAATAAGGCCTAACGAAGTCAAGTCCCCAATTTCCCATATAAAAATCCTGCAACAATAAACAGAAATATGAAGTATCGGCCTGCAAATGCAGGAAGATGTTTTCAGAGGATTAAGAGACTGGAGACAGGCGGCTTTGCCCAATGACATGGAGAAACGGAGAGATTTGAACCTTCATGAGCCAGGCTATAACACTGCTGCCCCGGCTGCTTTACACAGAAAACACATCACCAGCGTGAGAACCATCCTCACAGTCACATACTAGGAACACTGTGACGTGCAATCAACCATTCAACTATAAATTAATCTACTGATTTAATTGTTCAAAGTATGCAAGTAATCTGCCAATTATATTCCCAATTTATCATAAATTGCTAATTCAATAACACTTAAAAATGCCCATGCTGAAGTTGTATTGTCTGGCCAACAGTCCAGAACCCCAAAATCTTCTTTTTACTATCACTGAGGACCCAAAACAAATTTCGATAAGATATCTTAACTTATTTTATCTTATTTTAGAAAAGACGTACCTTTACTGATCCCCCATAGGATAAATACAATTTGGCACAGCAGCAAAGGGAAACAATCAGTGTGCAAACAATACAAAAAGTACAAACAACACATACCAGAAGTAGCAGCACAGTAGGTGTTATAAAATGCCCATAAAATAGTACAATTTAATAATAACAGAAAGGTGACATTTTAAAGTCCAACAGTCCAAATCCTAAATCCAAGAAACTTGGGCTTCTAGTGTATTAATCTTGGTGAAATTAGAAATTGCTCTTGACAGAGAAATGTAATATAAGACCATTATTTTCCTGAAATCAAATATGTGAAGGCATATGATTGCTGACTATATAATTTTAAGATGGTCAATCACAGAGAGAGTTACATTTATTACCATTTATTACATTTATTTGTCTTCATGCAGAAACAAATCTTTTGAGGAATTGTGGTTGATTCATTATTTTGTGTTTACTGAAAGGATGTCAATGTTGTTCCTCTTCTGTATGAACTATAAATTTGACGAAATGAGCCTTTTGTTTGTTGTGTTGTTTGTATGTGGCTGTATTGTGTATAAATGTGTATTACTATATGTGGGGTGGACCCCAGGAAGAATAGCCAATGCTTATACAGGTGCTAACAGGGATCCCAATAAAAAGATAGATAGCAATAGGACAGCCCTGATAGTTAGTTAAAAGTTAAAACATTTTTAAGGGGAATTTAGGAAGATTAATCTGGCAAAACTATGTGTGTTGTAAATGTTTTTTTTTTCCTCAAATGGCTATCAGGGCTTCCATACAGTAATATTTTGCACCTTACATTAAAATATGTTAGGTGCTTGCTTTTAGTCATTTATGATACTATACGAAGAATCTTTGGGTTTTGGACTTGCTGGTTGGACAAAATAAGTAATCTAAAGACGTAACTTTGCACTATGGGAAATTGTGATGACCAATTTACAATTTTTTTTGTCATTTCATAGATTAAACAATAAATCAATTAATCTTGAAAATGATCGGCAGGGTAATCAATAATGAAAATAATCATAATTGCAGCCCTAACAGTCTAAAATATTCAGTTTATTATCAGATATAGATCCGATCATCAGACAGAAGTTAACAGCAGGAAAATTAAGGAAAAATGTACTTAAACAATTAATTGACTTCACATTAATTTTCAAATAGTGTCACTTTATAATCAACTAGTAGTTTTAAGAAGTCTTGAAGGATCCACACTACATACACTGACTCCATTAGTACTGAGCTTGCCTCTTCGAGCTGTGCTGCGACCTGTTTTCCCAGCTCAGAGCTCCTCTGTCTGTCCAGGTCTGACTGGGTCAGAGAAACCATACTGTGAAAACCAGTGGTCCAGCAAGCCTGTCAGCAGGGGGGAGGCTACCAGGTGGGGCAGACTGCAGAGAGCAGACAGGGGTGAGAGAGAAGTGCCGCTTCACAAACAAGGCTCGGCCTGACCCCCGTCACTCGACTCACCCCGAAAGTCTATGGAGCAGCGGCACTGAGGACAAGCCTCTAAAAACACAACCCACCACATTCCACCAAAACAAACAAGCAGGGCCACCCAAATTTTTCAATTAGAGCCCTGAGAGGGGGGCAGGAAATGGATCAGTGTAGCCTGGCCCCCGCCATCCCCCAGCCAGGCAGTGCTGACTCTGGGGAAGAGAAGGAGCAGCACAGAGCTCAGCAGGCTCTCACTGAAAGCCTGACGACCTGCTAGCATGGATGTCGACACAAATGATGGAGGAGCTCAACGACAACTTAGTCCTGCGACATGGCGCCTGTCCTGTCTGCAATCCACCTGTCAATCAATTGCTCTCATTCGCTCTCTCATATAATCAATCAGTTGAACAAACACAAAGGGTAAGGTACTGTTTCCCCTGAAAAAGCCTATTTAAAGGAAGTGTGTCATAATATTTGACAAAAGTACACAAGAGTCGGGATTAAAGAGGCTTGGACTCTGTTCTGTTTGAAAACACTCCACTTAATGAGGCTGAGCTGAGAGAAGGATCTATGTCACAATGAGGAAGACTTAAAGTTATTTAAGTAAGTAACATCTTAACATTAAGATCTACTCGAAAACAACTGTATGAGCCACCAGAGCAGAAATTGTGCTTTCCTATGTGAGAGTAATGTAGGCTTAGTCTAACATTTCTGAAACTAAAGAAGCTGATCTCACATTATGACTGTTTACTGCACCTAAATCTGGTTTCTATCAAAAAGAACTTTAAGGACCAAACGCCCAATGTGACTCTGATCAGTTCCATCACAGCCTGATGTCGGCCCGGATGTTTCAAATCTACTTGCAATATTCATAGCTAAATGATGGAATCACTGTATTTTTCATAACATATCACATTTTTGCATTAAGTTAGTTGTTGATGAAGGTCAATCAAAATCATGCTTCACAAAATGCGACCACTCACTTCAGTTCATCCTACAATCTTATCAGTGGGTTTTAAAGAGACAATGGAAGGAAAAATTAAAATCCATTCATTTCAAGCAAAAAATACCAACCATAAATTTGTTCCAGCTTCCAGATTTGTTGCTAATTTGTCATACATGACAGCAAACTTATTATGTTCAAATGGTCAAATAAAGTAAGCAATTTGATTACACCTCCTCAAGGTGTAAGGAATAAAACAGGTATTTTCATTATTTTCTGTCATTTAAAGACAAAACTATCAACCGAATTGATCAATATCAATAATCAAAAAAGTCATCAGTTGGTCATAAAAATCCTGTAAGTCTTACAGATGCAGGAATACTGAAATCAGAATTAATGGGAACTTAAAACAAGAACTATAGAGATAATACAGTGTCTTTTTCTACAATTCTAAGCTTTTTCACTCAAGCATCAAACTGACATTTAATTCTGCCTCTTCAAGTTGTGCATGAAAGAAATTAGCACACTGTGTGAGGGGAAAATAAGGGATATCGTTTCCATCTTAACATAGCATAAATCAGATGACTAAGAGAATGTTACACTTAAAAATAAGAAGGTGATTCCAGAAATGAGGACTGATACCCAGTTTGCAAACAGACCAACGAATTGATGGATCAGTACAGATAATAATTTATCTCTGTATGACAAAATCATGGCAGTGAGGTTGAAAACCTCTTTGCTTGATTAGACCTTAAATACCAAGCAATAATTTGTCATCTACAATAAAAGGATTTTATAAACTAACACCTTTTGTTTTAGACGTAATTTACAGCATTCTCGGCTAATGTTTACCTAAAACTAAGTGTTTTCCAATCAGCGGAAGGCTGCTCATTTGTTTCTTTTTTGCTCATTACCGTCTGTATACATTACAGTTGATGTTTTCCAAGTATAAGCATGGTGTAAAGTTTAGTACTTTTTCTTTGTTTTTATAGAGCCATTCATAGGCGCTCATTCTGCATTAAAAGCCAGTTACTTAATCTAAATACTGGAATCAATTGCACAGTGTTTATAGAAATTGGGAGAGAAATCTTGCCACCTGGCAATGAGTAACTACTGCAGGTTTTCTCATGCATACAACACTCCTTAACTGAATTGTGCTGTTTAAAGTTATCACAAACATATCATTGTATTGCTTCACTTGATGTGAGACATGTATCCAACGCTGGTTAGAGGATAGAGGATTCTGATTTAGATTTGGTGTAGTTACAAGGAATGCCTTCATTTCAGTTTTAGGAAAATACCAAATGTTAAAGGTCTGTGGATTAGCCAGAGTGATCAGGGCATAGTTTTGGGAAACGCAAGCTGCTGTTGAGTCAAGTGCTCATTTTGTAGTCCTTTGAGCTTCACAGATAATGTTTGATTTCACGCTTACTATATGAATAGCTCCATATAAACTTACCCGAACGGACCTATCCCTCTATATGTAAACTCCCACCCTCTATATGACTCGTAACTTGAAGACAAACAAAAAACAATGACGTAAATACAGAAAAGAAAGATGAAGAGGGATTTGACTTGTATACGTTTGTCAAAATTAAGCAGTTATGACCACAATTAGACAAGACGTTAGTACCATTGTGGAAATGACGGGCATAATTAAACAGAAGAATTAACTAGAAGTAAACGGCTAACCAGAGGTTTTTAAATATGCTCCACTCCACAGACAAGGCAACATCAGCTTTAAATTAACAGATATTTCAATGGAGTTTCGTTTAACTAATCGAATCTGTTAAAACGGTGCAAAATGACAACATTAAGTACGTCTGTCAGCTGTTTCTATCATCGACTGTCGTTCCTTCGTTACAGTCGACCGTTGTAAGATACAGAACAACCCATTAGTGATTTTAGAGAAAGGAATATCCGCTTTGTTGACAAATTTGACATCTGCAGTTAGCCTTTGCTAACCTCCTTTCGCTAGCCAGCTAACGTTATTCCTTCCTCCGGAAGGGTTGGGAGTAGCTGTCATTTGTGTTCGTCTCAATTTTACAAACCGCCTATATTATCACTTGTCCCACCACAGTTACGTTGACTCTACCGTAAGCATTTGGGATAAAAAAAATATCTTAAAGAAAAGGGTAACTTACAGTTTACAGCGGCTGGACTGCAGCGATCGTTTCCTGTATCCTGTCACTACTTCCGGCTTTCCGTTCGCAGCCACAGCCTTCAGAATAAAATGAAATGAAATACAAAATAAAATGTATAATAATGATTTCTTGTTATATTCTGTTTTGAATTGTGTCATACCCTTCTCTTCTGAAAATAAAAATAATTGATCACAAAAAAAATGTATAATAATAATAATAATAATAATAATAATATAATTAAAACTACGAAACAATAAAACAACACAACACAAAATAAAATAAAATAAAATAAAACAAATGAGTGATTAAAAATGTTGATTTGGTTATTTTGCAAAATTTTAACTAATTGATTATGATTACACATGAGTGTAGTGGAGTAAAAAGTACATTATTTACTACAGAGTGTAACAATTATAGTTACTTTGCAGCTTAAGAATTAAGGTCTACATACAAAACATGATCATCTCATAAGATATGACGTGCCATTACCAACAGCAACAACATTAAAATGCTGCTTATATGTTCATGCATCGAAATAATAATCCAACAGCACAACATACATTATAAAAGGACACACTGCAAGGCTGCATTCTGCAAAAGCAGTACCTAAAGTGCATTTTTCTGGTAATGACAATACTTCTGGACATTAACATTTTACTGAGTGCAAATTTTGAAAATTGGGCTTTTATTTGTGAGTGTATTTTCGCATTGTGGTATTGGTAGAGATCTGAATACTTTTTCTACTGGAGCCTGTCTGGAGCAGACATCCTTCTGTGCAGTAGCCCAATAATTACCTGAAAGGACTGACTTGACAGAATTTCTTGTTTGGTGTGTTGTTGGTTATGCACCTCTGTCTTGAAGGTAGAATTAATGCAAGATATTGCCGTGCTTTACCAACATCTAATGATCAGTTTGATCTGTGAGCTATCTAGTTTATGCTCAGAGTGGATGTAAGACTATATGCAGAAAAAATGCGTTAATAGCCTGTATCCTCCTCTGAAGTGTTGGATGTCCTTTGTGTGAGAATTCTGAGGCCCAGTGGGAGCTTTGCCTCTTTCCTCATCTCCCTTTTCACGGTGCATCACTGAGGTATTTCCACTTGTTCTGGGAAAGGCGCAGCATCATTAGAAATGCAACAGAGACCACCCAGGCACACACTAGAACACCGATACCATTACATTTATCTCACCAAATTGTGCAGGGCAGAAAGAATTTCTGTGATAAGGCAAGGCCCACTCCCCGGGGAAACCATATTGTCCAATTAGACGGGGTAATCTGATAATTGAGGGATCAAACTGTGACTTGGGAGTTTGCACAGATGCTGATGCAACACAGGGGCTGTTTGTCTGTATAAACATCAACTAACAGCAATGACGCTGGAAGATTTTGATCTCAGTCTCAGTGGTACAGCCTTTGCCACTGAACGAGAACATTAGTGGCATATCACACATAAAAACTGGTGAATCTACAAATCAATAGGTTATTCATTTTGAGAGATATTAATGTAATGCTTAGGAGAATATTCATGCGAGTCAGCCAGTCAGAGTCTTGTTTTTAGTTAAATCCACAGGATGTCATTTCTGCCACAAGAGGTCTCTAAATCAAAACAAAAAAACAAAAGAGTGAGCAGCGTTGGATCATGGGAGTTGCTGTCTACATTGTTAAAAAACCATCGCTGTGAATGAAGATCTGCAGACGTAAGAAGATAATGTTTTAAAGCAGGGGTCTTCAATGTTTTTAGGCCAAGGATCCCAAAGCTGATAGAGAGATAGAGCAGGGACCCCGTCTACATACTGTATATTGTGTACATTTCTTGTCGCATTTTTAAATGGGCCTACAATACCAAGTAGGACGGCATGCAACACTGTGCCATGTATAAACAAGTCAGCAGCAGTTGTAGTATGGCTAATGTTAGGCCCATTAGCTTCACTTTCTGCAATATCTCTGGTGGTACGCTAGACTATTATAAATGTTGTTTAGAAAAGGTGTACATTTATTTTGCTGATAATATCTTGGATTCTTGGATAATTTTGTGCCACTCCTGCAGTAATTCTGAGGACACCCAAGGGGTCGTAACCGCCCTGTTGTCGATATTTTTAAGTCTTCAAGTTTGTAAGTTTTATTCACTTTATGGTAACGTTCACTGACTTCCTTCCTCACTCTCTGACGTATCGTCTAATGATTTTCCAGAAGTTATGGCATCTAAATTAAACACACTGTTTAAAACTTGCAGATTTCTCTGGTTTGAACATTGTTGGAAAGATTTGAGATCATGTAAGACCAAAACTCAACGAAATGTACTAAAAGATCTACTCATTTACAGACGTTTTAATGCTGAAATGGTACATCTACTACAAGGAATAGCTTGACAGTTTGGTAAAAGCACTCATTTGGTTTCTTGCCAAGAGTTATACAGTATGAGACACTTGTTGTTACATTTTCAAATCTGTTCATTAAATTTGAAGGTCAAGCCAGGAGACAGTTAGTCTAACTGAGCATGAAGACAACATCAAAATCCACCCAGCATCCCTAGAGCTCACCAATCAACACCTTTACATCTCTTTTATTTGCTTAAATTGCACAAAAACTGAAGTGTTACACGTGGTTTTACTTGGGGTGATGTAATGCACAATCTCTTGGCTAGTGGCACTTGCTAGCTATCCCTGTTTCCAGTCTTTATGCTAAGCTAAGCTAACTGGCTGCTGCTTCATATTTAAAGGACAACTATTAGAGTGGTATCGACCTTTTCAAATAATGCTTGGCAAGAGAGCAAACAATCAGATTTAACAAAATTATCAAACATTTCCTTCAAACAACCCACTGCTGAAAATATTCTCATTTAGCAGGAGAACACGAGAAGACATGTTGTGATTTAAATAGCACAGGCTGTCTGAGCAGGTGTCCCAGGTGTGCTCCTGCGGGACACCGCTGGTTCCTTGATCCTTGCTGTGACCCCCCAACCCCCTGTAATTCACATCCCGTAATGGCACATGCTGCGCTGGCACCATTGCTCATCCCTGAACCCCATTGTTCATTGTTTGTCTTCTCCAGTTTTTTCCCATGGGCCCCTGGCCAGTGAGAGGAAAAGGTCACTGTAAATATTGCACTGAAATCCTCCCTCCCTCCCATAGAGCTCCTGAAGATGGAACAGGCGACCAGTGGGTGAGCACTTCCTTCCTGCGCAGGGCATTTCAACTGTAAGACATCAAACAAGTATGAATCCCTCAATGTCAAAGATCGCTGCAGTGAGATCATATGCTCAGTGTTGACACTACAATAACCTGGGCAGGTCTTGGCTCTTTGTGCATCAGATAGCATAGTATCTACATATTTGGCTCCATGTGTCATCAAAAAGTTGCAATTTATCAAGAAAACTGGAGTAAAATATTTCCATGTTTTCTCATTAGAATAAGAGTAAGCACACCTGTCTGTAACTGTAAAATGAGCACTAATATGTTATGAATGAGTAGGCATGAATCCAATCCCTGTCTGTATTTTACATCTCATAAAGTACACAAAATATGGATTCCAAGGGAAATTAAGCGAGCAACCTCTGACCCATGTGTGGCTAATCACTAGCCTGTAGCACTGCTGTTAATATAAGACAGGGAGATCTTAAATAAACCCCTGATATTTGGGTTTGTTTTGCTTCTGAGTGGCGCTCCATCTCCCGCTGCTCCCCTTTCCCGGAGGAGTCCAGTTCCCGGGGCTCACATTTTGGGATCCGGAAATCCAGGCCTGTGCCAGGCTTAGCTTGGAAAAGCATCCAGATGAACACAATGGAAGAGGGAGAGTTAAGGGGAACAGAGATCCTTTCAGTTTGAGTGCTGACACATTGCTTGACACAGCGGCAGGATAACATGACCGATAAATGGATGGAGCGATTAAGGGGGGGATGATTTTACAAGGTGGCGAAAAACAATCTGATACACCTCAGATGATCTCTTCCATGGCTTTCGAGGTTAGTTCACCAAAATTACGTGTAGCATGCTAACATTTGCCAGTAAGCACTAAACACAACATTCCCAACATATGAGGAGAATGTCATCAGTTCTGGAGGTATCTGGTCATGAACCAAAGTTTTGAACAAATTGAAAGTTTAACCAAATGAAACGTTAAGGGATCACCAAAGTGATTATGATTCATTCTGAGGGAGGGTATAAATATCTGTACCAAATTTCATGGCGATTCATCCTATAACTGTCACTTAAAACCACAACAGTCTACCTCATGGCAGCATGAGAAGAAGTCAGGTGATCACCATATTCATAGATGTTGACCTATGAGTAACAACGATTCTCCAGAAACAGTGCCCTTGTTACTGTTAACAGCTTTCACAGGAACCATTTCTCCTGTTAAAAGTAGTTCCAATGAAAACTATTTATAGCTGTGTCTGTGTACAAAGACCATACAGACTGCTACCAATGAGAACACAAGACAGATCTTCCAGGTATTATCTTTGGAAATTTCAGAGTTTTAACCACCAGTGCATTAGGTACACATGGTGAATATTTGCCTAATCTTTAAAACTGTTCCAATCAATATTAATCAATTTGAATATGTTTTCATATTAACAATGGATCAACTGATTCACTCGTAGGAACAATGTCACAGAGACTAATCACCAAACTCTGCAGCGTGTTTCAGTGTCTTTCAGCTCATTTGCTTGGTTTTAGGGGTTATGACTTTACTGTCTCACTACTCCCAGAGGCAATTTTCAGTCACATTAGGCAGCTCTTTTCAGCAAAAAAGCTAATGTACAGCAAATGTACAGAAAACATAAAAACTAGCTGGTGAACATAGTGGAGTATTTAGAGGTTGTTAGACTTCCCTCAGAAGTTGGTGGAGAACAAATTCATCAGGCCAACATAAACCTGACTTCAGGCGACTGCTAAGGTTGCTCTTTGTCTACTTTTATTTGTAAATGTTAACTGCCTGTTGTGCTGAACCAAAGTGCAATCAATTCATTTGAGAAAAAAAAAATGAATATGTTAAAAGACCAGTATGTAATTTCTGCCACCAGTGGTCTCTTAACCAAAACAAAACAAAAGATGTAAGTAGTGTGGGATCATTGGAGTTGTTATCTTCATTGTCTTCTGACATGACCCAAGCAGAAATGTTTGCGGCGATGGTTTAAAGTTTTATTCACGTTATGTTCAGTCTCGTTTGCTGACTTCCTCCATCACTTTCTTTTTCACGAAAGTTATAGCAGCTGGAGACCAAACGAAATGCACACATACCTAAAATAAAATAATGCAATTCTCTGGGTTTGAGCATTGTAAGTACACAACTCAACAGAATATATCTAAAATAAAAGATTTACAGTATATTCTGGGCCCATGCAGATTTAATGGATCTGAAACAGCATTAGATAATTGTGTGTGGAGATTAGATAAATTCAACAGTCAAAAAAAATATTATTATGAAAGTTGTTGATGATGTTTTTGATAACGAGTCAAACCTTTCTTTGGGTAGACTACACACACACAATGACAGAGATGTTGCTTCTGAAAAGACACTTCACTCCAACTGAATTTCCATTCACCAAAACTATTAAAAAGGCTAAAAAATCGCAAGAACAAATATGTTTTTACCCTTAAGTATGAAGACATGGGGAAGATTGGAGAATTCCCACAGTTAGATGTAAGAATCTAAGGATAAGGAGTGGGTGTGACAGGGTATAAAGGGGCATTTTCCCAAATATGTCCGGGCTTTTACCACCCAGGTTAACATAACATGTTCCTTGCCTTCTCATAACATGGCTCCTTCAGCCCCCCAGGCCAGATAACAGGCTACTGTGTCTCAGGAGGCGCAGACAGGATTGGCCCTGAGAACTGTGGAGAAACACTCTCTGGGAACAGTCTGGAAAGATCCACAAGGGTGCTGAAGGAGAACCAGAATGACTTCCTCTGACACATTATCTTCCAAAAGGTTGTTGTGTAACACCGCCTTTTACTTTACTGTAACATGTTCGTCCCTCCTTGAACGTGTAACATAACTTTGAGAGGAAACAGCTTTGGTCCACAGAGGCCAGCTGAAGCCGTCGATGCATGCTGCACTGTGTGTTCTGTTTCTGATGAGATGAGACAGGTCAGAGTGTGTTCAGAACTGTTTGTGTTTATGAACAGGTGGAGTTGGTTACAGCTCGGGGTTATTTGTGTGCAGGATGGGCCCGAGCCAATCGCAATCAAGAGGAGAACATAATAAAATCATACACTCACCCGGCTGATGTTATACGCTCTGTTCTCTGTCGTCATTGGTCAGATGTTTTGATCCTTTGTTATTGGTCTGATGCAGCCACATTTTCATTAGTGAGATTATATCATTGTTTTGAGACATTCCCTCACAATATAACCATCAAAAGACAATTCATCACACTAAAATTAAAACTTTATTATTCTGTTTGACCTCGGCTGCTGATTGTGTTTTTATGGTCTTTAGTAAAATATATTTTTTTAAAGGTTATAAATATGTGTTATAGTAATAAAACCTATCCAAAAAGAGAATACTCACATTTCCTTTATGAGAAAATACATTTTATTTAAGTTAAATTCAAATTAAATGCTGAGAGAAGAGAAAGACATGTATGGAAGATTTAATAAAATGTTACAAAGTGTGAACAAGTGACGAGAAACTCGAACTAAACCACACAGAACAGTATAATTTGAAAAACATGGGACCTATTTAGAAATTAGGGGTTTAAAGGAGACATCAGGGATTAAAAATACCACGTCACAAACTGAAATAACATTAAATCTTATTTTCCACTGTGTGAAAGGAAGAGAGGGTC
The DNA here is from genome assembly GCF_965226575.1 of Pagrus pagrus. Classification (NCBI taxonomy): domain Eukaryota; kingdom Metazoa; phylum Chordata; class Actinopteri; order Spariformes; family Sparidae; genus Pagrus; species Pagrus pagrus. The sequence continues at coordinate 30,469,758 of NC_140190.1, read as the reverse complement.
TTAACTTGAATGAGCCCCTCTAATGCTACACATGGGTTTTCGATCCCACGGATCAGTTTGTAAGGATTTAACACACTCAGGAGGAACTCATTTGGCCTCAGTGAATATTAACTGGACTTAATGTTGCAGCATATTGGCCCACAAATGATTTCATAATATGTCTTCATTTCCTTTGTTAAATCAATGACAGTGAGGATTCAGGCCTTGGCCGGCAGCCTTTCTGTCTCCTCAAGTTTTTCCCTGCGTCTGTGCAGTCCAAGTATTTCCAGACAGAAAAGGCTGAGGCTACAGCCCAGAAGGGGGCGCCCAAGAATGTCATTTATGAATTTGGCCTCTCTGTGGTGTTGTTTGCGGAGGAGGATTGATACAGATGTTCAGTTGCTAGAGGTGAGCAGTGAAAAAGGAACGGTTAAAAAAGGCAAATGTGAATGAGACACTGATGACTGTAGGGATGAGAACTGTATCCCTGTATTTACATCTACATTTAAGTTAAATAAAAGATATATTCTTAATAGGAAAATATATTTATTTTTGCAGATACATTTTACCTCAGAAACAGAAACATAATAAAAACCTCATAAAAACATTCTAAAATGAAAGACAGCTGCCTTAATAAAACAGGACATCAGCTGGTTGGTATGAAATGAAAAAGTGGTGATCTTTCCTAAAAATAAAGTGTTTAATATTTAATATTATAGATATCATATTATGGTTACATGCAATTAAGTTACGTAGCCTCAGTGGGAATGTCTTAAAAAGCCTACACAAGGGGGTGGACAAAAAAAAAAAGGACGCCTTACAATGAATTAAATTAATTAATAAAGGCTGCTAACATAAGCACCACAACATACCCTCAAAAATGGCCAATCAGCAGTGATTGAATAGAAGTACTTTTACTGAAGTACTGTACAATTTTGAGATACTTTTTCATTATAGTTACTTCATTTATGCTTCCACTCCACTTTTATTTCTTTTACTCCAACACATTAATTTGATAACTTTAGTTACTAGTTACTCTGCAGATTACTGCTACATCACAGCCAAATTAGCACATTTTTAAATTAATTGATCTGATCTGCAATCAGATAAAAGGAAAAACTGATTAGTATTTAACAACACTGACATTTAGTGGGTATTGTTGAGATGTTTGTCATGTCATCAGTTTGTCATGATACCAAAACACTATTTTATTCATAAATTACACTGAGAAATATAAACATCGTTTGACAAAACCTCTCTTATAATATTCGATAAAGAAGCCAACACTCTAAGATTCTCTCTAAGTTAAAAATAAAAGTCCAAATACAATAAAATAGTCCTTAGTTAATCAAAGTATGTGAAACCTACTCATTTACACATTGCTGTTAGTTGCAAGTGACTACCCCTATTTGTTACCGTAAGGTGGCTGGAAAAAAAGACTACCTTAAATAAAAACCTACTTAAATCTACTAGAATCCGGATTTTTATGTGGCTCCACATCAAATTGTACACACTCAAAGATACCAGCCACCTAATGTTTCCAGATTTTTTTCATCATGATCCATGCATTATTCCCTGAGAGATTAACACAAATGTCGAAAGACTATCTAACTCATAATGTTTAAATGAGTGAAAATAATTTGAATCCGGGTTAATGAGGTTTATTCTGGGCCAAGACCCATCCTCCATTCTAGTTTTGTGGAAAACTGTTGAGTAGTTTTTGTGTAATCCTACCTACAAACCAACCAATAAACAAAAACAAACAGACATCTCCTGTGCGGAGGTAATAACAAGATAAATGGTACTTGGAAGAGTAGCATCAAAGTAAAAGGGGAACAAATAGAAAACAATAACAATTCAGACACAATTAAATGACGGCAACAGAAATATATCTTACCAGAAAACAAAACAAAACCAGGCTGAAAGGTCAAATGATTATACAGAGCAAACAATAACCACACATCTCTGATGGAGACTAGAAATTGAACACAAAGAGATGATTTTAACCGTAGGAATGCTATGTTTTTGTCTATTCTTTTCGTTAATTCTTACATTTTATTTCACGTGATCTTATGTAAAACATTCAGAGGTGTGTAGGTGCTTATTTTTGGTCTCAGAATCCATATTTTAAAATAAGCAGATTGTCTGCAAAAGAAAAATAATGCTAACACACTCACTTGCCTTTAAATCAGCAAAAATAAAAATATCTGTCTTTTATCAGGGTCCTAAATATAAATGGTTTAGAGTGTGTGTATACGTGTACACAAATACTGTATGTGTATACATGACAGTGTGTGGGTGGGTGGGGAGTTGAAGCAGAGAGGCTGTTTGTAGTGAAAACAGTGAGAAAGAAGACACAGAGAGGAAGCTAAACACAGGCTGCTCTTTGAAGTACAGCGGGCTAACACTATTGTGAACAGGTTATTTAACCAACACAAACACAGCTTATATGTTATCCTGGGACCTATCTGATCATCTGTACATCTGATAATATGTGATATATGCTGCAGTACTGTATAAACAGTGCAGATTAAAGGTAATATGTTAGTGTTAATGGGGAGGCTATAAATTGTCCTATTAATGGCTGGAGGCTGCAAGAGATTTCCCGTGTTAAGTGGATGAGGTAGTGTTGCATACAGGAAGGGAAATAGCTTGTGTGTAGTTCAGTGGTAGGTGGTGGAGGGGATGTAAGGAGAACTATAGGTTGTGTATGTTGGAGAGGTGTGGAGTGCGCAGCAGTGCAAATTGAGGTCAGTTTCAGCCGAGTAGCCTTTTAGCTTTGATCCCTCAGCTAAACTGGATGAAAGACATCCTGCTTCCCTCGCCAAGGAGGGGAGGAAGGGGAGGCGAGGAGCAGAGCCGGGGGAGGACCTCAGTTTTCCACCTGACAAATATGGCTTGATGCAGCACAAACTGTTTCCTCTATTACATAGATAATCTCTCATTTTCATCTGTCTCGCCTCTCCTCTGCCAAACTCCGGTCGCGTCCTCGCCCACGCCTTTCTGTAGCTTAAATCATCCCCCTCTTGTTCCTGCTAATATAAATCCTGATGGGCTTTATCAATGCTTTGTCTCTCTATCTGTTCTTCCCTGACTCCCTCTCTTCTCTTGTTGTCCTTTATAGAGCATTCAAAATCTGAACTTTGATCCTCCCACGGCCTGTCAGACAGCAGACCTGAAGCCTGGAGCAATCGGCTGTTTGCGTGTGTGTGTGGCCTTCTGCTGCAGAAGCACCTGAGTACATGTCATTCACTGTGGTGTGATCAAAAAATAATTACTTAATGGGATTATGGTGTTAAGACTTGATTCACTGTGTCACTTCTGTGTCTCAACAGTGTATGTTACATAGTGGCGCAAAAAAAGTTCTATTGTGGATTGCTGCTGCCAGTGAGACATTGTAACCATTATGTTCATGAGAAATCTGGTGGACTATTGGATCATTTCAGGTTATTACATATTGGGTCTTATGTCTCTGGTTTTGAGCATCATTAGTTAGACTTCATTAGTTTAGATTACATAATACATTCTGAGGGAAGTCAGGGACAGACCAACATGGCAAGAAGCATTCAGAGGGGTTGGGTCAGATTACTTGAAATGTGGTCAGTAACTAAATGCATCGTCATGGCAATATTTGCGTTTGGAATTAGCAACATTATCCATTCGACTGTGGAAAAAAAGGAATCTTATCTGAATATTTTTTAATTACTTTAATATCTGACATTGAATATATTGAATCCTATACAAAAAATGGACCCAAAGAAATTTAGTTCCACAATTTATTTTTTGTGTGTAAAAATCTCACATTTTTAGAGCAAAACAAAAAAGAGGAGACAAAAAAGAAAAATGGGGATGCATGATATGGACTTTTTTCAGCTGATACAATAGCTGATAACTTCCTGACTCTCATGGCCGATACCAATAACATAAAGGATAATAGAATATAGAATATAACAACTTTATATTTGAAAAATGTATCACTAACCTGTACTATATGCATACCTGAGTGTAAGAAAGGCTAAAATGTAGCCAGCAAAGATGGTTTATTTGATATTCCATAGCTGTGATCAGACTTTCCCCTCGTGTTGTGTTCTTCTTGTAAAACAACGTTCACAATAGTGACGACGTGTGGCTCATGTCTACAATGGCTCTACACAGGTGCAGCAGTTTGGCGTTATGAGCGCAACAACATGTCTGTGGTTATTGGCTGCTCACAAAACAACTTTAAAGGTGCATACCACCACCTACTTGTGTGTAGATGCTGCACTTGTTAAGTCAACAAAAGCAATTTGGCTTTGTACATTATTATCGGCTAGATTTATCAGCTATAATTTCTTTTTCTGCCGATAACTGTGCTTCGAGGCATATATCGTGCGTCCCTAAAAAAAAAAAGCATTTCACATATTAAGCACGTACAGCTGGTCAAATTGAATTAGCCTTACAAAAACAGCACTGACACAAACTACAATTTGTATTTCACAACATGTGGGAATCTTTTTATTTTGTGTTTTGTTGCTGCTGTTTTTTTTTTATCAAATGCCACATGGACAATTTTGCTCTTGTAACACAAGAGGAGATGCTACTCAAAATGATCATCTTTCATTTTCAATGTAAAAAAAAAGAGGAATAAAGACTTGAGATTTGAGAAAATAAACAAACAATAATTAAGTCACCATTAACAAAACAGCCGCCCTGAGAGGAGTAACTAACTTTGATATACAGAAGAACATATTTGGCAGATTCATATTCATGAATAAAAGTTAAAGACGTTTTAAAGACAATCAAAATTTCATCAAGTAATCCTTGACAATGTAATTATAATATACATTTTTATAGTCCGTTTTGATAAAATCCTGTTTACATGAAATCTGTTAACCAACTCTGGCAGTCAGGTGATCGGAAGAAGTTGAAGATAAACCCAAACTTATTTGGGAGACAAAATTGTTGTCCAAAGTGTTTGTCGAAAACACCCATCACAATTTACAGACTGGCTTTCAAATTTGATCTACTGTACTTACTGTAGTTCAATCAGCAGAGACAATACAAGTGAACCAAAATGCAGGAGCTTCATGGGATAAAAGACTTTAATAGCAGGCCATACATGGGGCACTGACACTGATGTTGGTGAGGTGATGTGATACAATACAAATAAAACAGGGACCCACTCATAAAAACATTGCCTGTTAGTACTACTAGCAATCAAAACCTCCACAGTGTACCTTTAACTTAGTGAATAAAATGTTATTATAATGAATATCAATAGAGATGATGGCTTCAACTATAAAACTGTCCAGCTCTCACCTTATCTTGTTTTCAATTAGCTTGTTGTCGTTTCCCATTTGACATTATCTCTTTGTGTTCACATTTCTGCTCTGAGCTGAAATACTTCAAAGTGTTTCTTCAGGCTGGAAAGTGCAGACACACATGGAGAATAAATGACAGGGTGGAACTATAAGTTCAAATGCAATTGAGCTCAGGAACAAAGAGGATTAATAGAGGGACACTTTCCTGTGTTTGACACTGGAGCAGTATGTTCTTCATTTATTTATTCATGTCAGAGCGGAGTGTGTAAATATAGAAACAAGGAAAACTGTGAACTGGAAATAGAGTTTGGAGAGCTGAAGTTAATTTATCACCAATAGAACAAAAAGGAGATGTACGGTAACATTTCAGGACATTATGGGAAGTGTGCGTGCCAGCGTGGAGGTCCATTAGAGAAGTGGGAGGATGCAAATAACGTCTGTGAAATAAAATGGAACTACAAACGAATCTGAAGAGATAATCTGTGCTGATGTGTCAAGATGGGAATAACCGAGTTGATTTTCCACCCAGTCAGCCTGAACCCATTAACACTGGGAACACACATTATCTTCACAGTGCATCAGTGACAGAGCCTCTGAGAAGAGGCTGATCTCCTTAGATTACTTTGTAAATACCTGTTAGATAACCTGGTTATACAACAAAAGCGACTTTAACAAACCTTCAAAGTACAGATGGGTCACATGCAGTATGGACACATGCACACGTGGAATGTGATTTCAGAATAGTCTCCTTCACAATGCATGATTAGTGTAAGCATAAACAATCCAAATCAAGACGAACGAAAGCAAACAAGATTTATAGTTCTGAGCTGTTTACCAGGGTGCTAATTCAGAGCTCAGCTTTGATTGATGGGCAGGTTGACGTCTCACACCCTGATGCTAATGTGCCACCGCTTCTTAGAATGGAGATGGAATCACCACTGTATTGCATAATGAGACAAGATCTGACAGTTGGGGATCTCTCTGACTCTCTAAACTAATCTTCCCTGACAACTTCGCAGTCAGGAAAACACCTTATTCAATGAACTGAGAAACCGGTTCTTCTACAACGGATTAGTAAACAAAGATAAACATCAATGCAAAAATATTCCATAAAAGTTGAAGTCAACATTTTATGTAACAGTTTTTATTTTCGTTTTTTTTCCAATACGGACAAATCAAAGTGCAGAAATGCCCTCTCAGAGAGTTACTCTATATGCCTTAACACATGTTGTAGCAGGTGGAGAAGACTATTTTAACCACTACGCAGTATATGCATAATATTCGGGCACTTAAAGGATAACTACCGTTTTTTACAACCTGGACCTTATTTCTAGCATAAAATATGATCATTTACTCACCCAGATAACTTTGGTGTCATTTGGCGTCGTTCGGACGAAATTAGATCCAGTGGAGCGCCGGTATATCCATATAATGCGAGTGCAGGGCACTGAAACACAGCCTCTGTATAACGCATTATCTGCCACGAAACTAGTTCATTTCACCAATATTTTGTCATGATATGCTAGCGCTATTCCCCTCTGAGTCTGGGCTCGTCTGTTGTCAACATCCGGGGTCAAACTAGCAGTAGCAGCTACAGGTAAACAAGCCGGGCTGTCGCGGGTGCGCGCGCAGCTCAGAGACGACATCCTCCAGGTCAGAGGTAGTAGATCAGCCTACAGACCCCGGATGTTGATAACAGACGAGCCCGGACTCAGAGGGGAATAGCACTAGCGTATCGTAACAAAATATTGGTGAAATGAACTAGTTTCGTGGCAGATAATGCTCATAGAGGCTGCACTTCGGTGCCCGGATCACTCGCATTATATGGATATACGCGGCGCTCCACTGGATCTAATTTCGTCCGAACGACGCCAAATGACACCAAAGTTATCTGGGTGAGTAAAGCATCGTATTTTATGCTAGAAATAAGGTCCAGGTTGTAAAAAACGGTAGTTATCCTTTAAAGTGATAATCTAATAATAAGATTTTCATGTAAATAAACATGTGTTAAGTCACTATCTATCGCCGAATGAGGTAATAATGATGATTGAGCCCATGGCCCACTGATGAAAGCCCTTATATTTGCTGTAATGGCAAAAATGTACACTCGGTGTCGGTGGCGACTTTCCTGGAAAATATCACAAGTGGCGCACAGTTAGTTAGAGAGTAGGTGGTTTGCATCATAATGGCCCGAATAAGTTAGCCTAATGTTAGACAAAGAATGAGTATGTACTAGGGTTGGGTGATGGCTGACAGCCATGGAATACTAATCCCTGACCATCGTAACATCCTGATGTAAAAGGCGTCCCACCAGAGACCACAACGAAGTGGCGTGTCCCCTCAGAGTTGTTGAGGACAACAGTTGTTGTTGTTTGTGATATGTGGGGAGAGGAAATGAAAAGAAGTACAGTATGTTGCTGCTATGCTGCTGTCTCCATGTCCCGTTTATTATTTTCTCATTTAACCAACTCATTTAGGCGAACCCAAGACACCTGGTTTAATTTGTGGCAGCAGTGTTTCTTTTCCCGTGGACCGCTGTTTCTCTCAGTAGTGCCGTTTTTACACACCGTTTTCTTAGCTTAGCTTTCTTGGCTAGTCAACGTTGTTTTATGCATATGAGGTTGAACAAAGGTAAGTTACAGACGTGGTGCAGAGACAAGGACGCTTTTAAACCTGGCACAGGGATGTATGTCGATGGTAACGGGAGATAGCTTCCTCTGCAGGGTGAGACAGTTGTAGATTCATGTCAGAGCAACGGTGGGAAACAGCGGTTGCTACAGTGGTGAGCTAATACGCAACTGCTGCCTGAGGGGACAACACTGACTGGACACGCTGCCTCAAATTCATAAACAACAATCGTCATATGCCAATTCAGTAGACCAACCCTATGTACGAAATGTTACTTTTATAGCAATCATTATTTATTCAGTAAATAGTAAGTGATCTAATTACCATCTCAGAAGACATTATTCCCTTTTAGCTTTCATGTGGTGTTGTTATGGAGTCGTGGCAAAGCTGCCAACTGACAACTGGCTGACGTCACACAGGCGACACTGGATTTCTGGGAAGCAGTGATGTCCAAAAATACACTTGCAATTGCCGCTTCCAGAAATCTTCAAGATGTGCAGAACCTGCACCTGGATTCCCAGCTAAGTCTGCAACCCAGCCACACGCCAGCCTCCGCTACTACAAACAAATTGTGCTTCTACAATAAAATCCTTTAAACCTTTGCACTGCCTTTGGTCTTCGCTTTGTGTCCAACACAATCATAAGCATTAAAGCTATGGTCTACGATGTGAAAGATTGATCATTATTATTAACATTATTTACATGGTGGTTATGGCCCAATAGTACGACCTACACAATGTGAAGAGCAAAAGGAACCAAATAAATCCATTCTCTCTAGCGCCTGCAAAACTGCAAAGAAATTGACCAATAGCTCAAATTTGCACTCTCTCTCTTGGACCCTCCATCCAATCCCCTCGCTCACTCCCCTGCTCCTGGTCACGCCTCGTCCCTGCCTGCTGCAGACTGTCTGGCCCCCCTTGCTCGAGCTCAGCCCGTGGAAGAACCCGGCACCGGAGACTCGGGCATGCTATCAGGGGAACTCTAAAAAAAAAACAAAAAAATAACAAAAATAACAACTTATATACAAAGAGTAATCCCGATACAGAAGCTTACGACATTACCTAATTCCTGCTGTAGTGACCGACATGACTGATATTGTTAGCTTTTCCCTTGTTATCCCAGTACCAGAGCTAACTTAGCTGTTGATAAATAGTAACTTATTACGTAGCTGTAAGGTAACGTAGCTGTAGCATGCTAATGACGTTACGCTAGCTTGGCTGTGGAGCTTAGCTGTGGACATTGTAATGACTTACAAGATTTATGTGAGTTTCAACGTGCATTGTAATAACTTTACCTGTGAATCCGACATCGTTACTGCGCATTCAAAGCTGGGCTGTATTTGGTTTCTGCCGGCTTGTTGCTCTTGGTGCTTGTAGCCGGAGGGGGTGTGTCGCCGGAGGCTCCGAGGGGAGAGCGATAGGAGCTCGGAGGGGAGGGGTTAAGGAGCACAGAGGGGAGGGGTGTGTGTGTGTGGGGGGGGGGATGCTTTTTTCAAACCTTTCTCAGAACGTAGACCAGAGCTTTAAGTAACTGTTAAAATGTCTAAAGGGTTTACATGTTAATTAAGGTACTTACTAATAATATATGGTTGAACTTCACAGCTAAGCTATTTCAATCAGAGAAAATTTTTTTTAAAGGTTTACTTGAGCTAATGATCTTTGTAAACTATTAAATAATGTCACATGAACACATTAGTAAACGATAACTACACACATTAGTTGACTGTTAATTAACTGTTAGCTGATACTCGTTACTGCAACCAATATTAATCAATATATCCTTATTGTTAAGTGTTACCGTGGTGTCTTTTACAATATTTGTCTAAAAATCAATTTTTACAAGAAGGCCTATATCTAATTATACTGGTCATTGTACTGTTTTACCATAGAATTTTGGTATTGGTATATATTTATTTTTTGCTGTCTTCTCTCATTAGGTTTTTACTGTTTGTTTGTTTTATCATAATCTTTGACAGACATATATAAAATGCTATATAAATAAATATTATAATGATTATAGCTGTTAAATAAAAGCAGTGGCATAAAACAGTTATATTAAGTACTTACTAACTAATAAGTACTTTAAGATTGAATGTTAACAGAGCACAAGACAGCCCAGTCTCCAGAATATTTTGGCAATCTATGTTACTTTAAACCACAAATACCCCCAGATTTGGATGTTTCATAAGTATCATTTCAACATTTCTACAATAACTCACATAGTCATATCACATCCATATTACAAGTACGTATATGAGTGGGCTTTAATGTCAGAAGGTGTAGGTGACTGTGGTGGTGTTTGAGATGGTGTTTCAACATTTGTAAGCATGAAATCACTGGGTATTTTTGGTGAGATACTGGGACATTTTCCAGCTGTGTCTGCAGCGAGAGAACCATGTGTCAGGTGGGATCTTTTCCTAACCCTAACCAAGTGGGGTTTCTGCCAAAACCTAACCAGAACATACACACAGCATTGTCACAACATAGAATTCAAAATTGGACCTAAAGAAATGTTTCAATTAATCAAATTAAGTTTCAACATATCTGTGGTTTGCAGAAATTCTAGTGATTGGGTTGAACAAGACCACTTAAGACTCATGTAAGTGTAGGTAGGATGGAAAGGGAAAGGTAGGAAACTCCAAAATCAATCTCCTACTCCAAATTTAATTACCTCCAGCTCCCACACACCCCAGCCCCAACCCCCCGGTGTGCAGCAGGAAATGGAGTGTGAAGCATTTGCATCGGTTAATACATTTCATAAGCGCAACAATCAGAGTATCATTGTAGATTAACGATTTCCTCAACGCACATCCATCATGGCTATAGCCAGTTGACAATGATCCTGCTCTACACACACACACACACACACACACACACACGTGGAGGCAAAACATATACACACAATCACACACACAATCAAATAAGTAATGTTAGACACTAGCACAGAAAATTCCTTAGAACAATGTGGGTGTAACTATGAGCATTCGGTTTACTCACATACGCACACACACACACACACACACACACACACACACCAACACACCAACACACACGCGCGGTGATACAGAGGCAGAGCCGTGTTGTGATCTTTCAACACCCATGGGTTGCCCATCGCGTGTGACTGCTGTGCAGAAGGTGAGTGCACAGGGAGGTTTCTTGGATGTTTAACATGTCATCCAACCTGTTTCGGCTCATAATGAGGCGACAGTTGGATTGTTATCAGGGAGCCAAACAAAGGCAGGATTGAGGCAGGCTGACACCTCAGTGGGCCGCTCAATGACCTGGGATCAGCCCGGCTTTTCAGCTCAAAATCATCAAAGAGAATCATCAAATCCAAACTGTCTGCGCGTGAGTGTTTAAACAAAAACAGCCAAAAAATACAGTGACTATCAACATGTGGTTGATCGGCCAGTATGACCATTTCATCATCATTTTGTCATAAGCATCCTATTGATTTCAACAATACATGCCATATTGGATTCATAATACATTTATATGAGCTGACTTTCATGTTTGGAAGTGGAGGGGATGTTGGTGGCGTTACAGGTAGGTGAGAAGGCTGTTAAGCCAGTGACAGTCGTTCCAGGTCGATTGTGAAAGCAGCTTATTATGACCCATATTGACCTGTGTTGTTAGGCAGTGACCTCTGGCAACTGAAATAATTATTATAGCAGCAAAGGAGGAAGTCAGGTGATGTAGTAAAGAGTGTGAAAGTCCACCACACCACAAGTCAATGGTGGTGTTTTAACTTACTAACATAGTTAAGTTATGTCATATATGTAACATAACTTAAGTTGGTACATTCCTGACTGAATTTACATAAGCAACATAGTTATTTTAACCCAAACCACAATGGTTTCCTGACCCTAACCAAGTAGTTTTCTTGCCTAAACCTAACCAACTGCAACTGTGGGACAAACTGCTGCTATGCAGTGGTCATGTTGTTTAGGTATGAGTATGTTGGCTGTTCAAGATTGCATTTAAACATTTGGCAAAATGTGAAAGCATTTGATATCTTCAACGAGCCGTCTGGAAATTTTTCAGCCCTGTTTGTGGCAACAAAATAGGTATTTAAAGCCACAACATGATCTTTTCCTAACCTAACCAAGTGTCTTTTTGAGCCTAAACCTAACCAGACCATAAGCCCAGCGTTGTCACAACACAAAATTAAAAATTGAGCCTTAAGAAACACAAAGATGCAACATATCCTTGGTTTGCAACATTGGCAATGGGGTTGATTGAATGACTACATTCAACTAGGTAATTTGTTTGTACAATATAGACCAAATGAATTTCATGAAGCAGTAAGCAGATACTGCCTTTAGTGTACATGATGGACATTCAAATGCAATAATAAATATTGAGCTGAAGTATGGATAATATTGAAAGTGAGTACTCAAAGCCCCCTTCAGTTATGTAAATCAGTTAAAACACCAGTGTCCCCAGCAGCAGAAGCAGCAGCAGCAGCAGCAGCAGCAGTGTGGGACTACAGGCTGCAGTTTCACCAGAGAGGCTGTGTGGTCCTCCAGTCTCCTGCTATTAGTTTGTTTACAGAAGTTAAAGCTGTGAGCTGCTGAGTGCCCGAGGCCAGCATTCCGATACAGTGGCTCATACAAGCATGCACAGGCACACTCTGCAACGCTGTTGTCTCTCAATACAATGTATGCAAACCCTCAGCACCGAGTAGCACGCCTAAAATGTCCCATTACGAGCCTTTCTTTTTCGGTTTCTCTTATCAAAGGATCCATCCCTCTTCTTCACGCATGCAGTTCCATTTTTTAGCTGTTTTTCTATCTATCTATCTATCTATCTATCTATCTATCTATCTATCTATCCATTTTTCAGAGGTCTTTTCTTCCTCACTTTGAATATATTCATCTCTCCATGGAGCCAAACACCTAACTGCCTTGTTTCAGGCATGGATGGAAACTGGGGGTCTGTGTTCTCCTGAACGGCAGGTAATACCTGTTGAAATGAGCTGTTAAACATGTATTTGAATGTACTAGTGAGATGTTTCATGCTGATAATACACGCCTGACATTAAAAGTGGGTTTGTGTGCATCGTATACAAATAATCCATGTACTGTGACTAACTGTTATGTAAAAGTTCAGCTCAGATCAGAAAAACTTGCAGAGATAATGAAGCTAACAGTTGATTGATGAGATGACATATGGGTGTAATTAGCTATGGGCCTTACAGCAACTTAAAACTTTTCAGTCTATGGGGAAAACACTCAAATATGCAGACATAATTCCTGAATGAGATCTATTTGAAGAGGCTGTCTATCCATCTATAGCACGCACTCCTATGTACCTGCACGTCAGCTGAAAAGAAAGGAATGTAAATTGCTCTTAAATGCACAACCATAGGAACAAAGCAATAATGACTGTACTGCAGTAATTAGCCAAGGGCAAAGGTTATTTAAGGAATGCTGGTTGTATTCAAAAGACTGTATCAACTGCCTTTAGAATAAAAATGGATGTCATTTCACATGCTGATAAGAACGCCATTTTCATCTCTCAGTCTTTGTCTGAAGATTTTTGTAGGTAAACTTTTGAGCTGCTCTTATCAGTACAGGTGTTACACATGTTGACTGGAAGCCTCGAATGTGAATGGTTACACACCTGAGTTGGTAATGGACTTGCTTTATCTCGTTTAAACAGTTCTGATTGTCGATAGACAGCCATGTTCACACCTAGAAACAAGAAACAACATTGATCCAAAGCTTATCTACCATTGTTCTCTTGAACTATAGTCACATATAAACTATTTTCTGCGTTGTGTTCTAAAGCAACAGTGGAAACTTGAGTAATCTCAACTCAATCCAAAATGTAGTTTCAGTATCAGACTTTGTTCAGTTCTCTGTGACAGCAAACAAAAAAGGTGATCTTTGGAACTACATAACCATTCCACCTGAGAGCTGTCGGCCACATTGCATCAATATTTTACCCTCCATTCGACAACCATAAAGCTGTCATTTAATTTAGGTTAATGTGAATGCTTAGTCATTCACACAAAGCAGAAAATTGGACAGTTTGCAGACACACCCTGCGATAATGGCCCAGAATGCCGTTGGCCACAGGTATTGCCGAATTCTCCACCACTTGGCAAAGGCCCAGGTCCTTGAACAGAGAGGATGACCTCAGTTTACAGTCAGAGCACTTCTAGAGTCTGCAGTCACGCAATCTGGAAAAAGGTGAACAAACTCTTTGAGTGGTCCAACCTTTGCTTTTGTAAACTTATAAAACCAATGCAGTATTTATCACATGTTGACAGATGAGGATAAAGTGCTTACGACCAAAGGAAACATTAGACGAATAAATTACAGTTCAGCATTTTTATTACATTATAATGACATTATTATTGTAACAGGTCTGTAACATGGTAAGTTAACCATTATGTCAAAAAAGTACACCCACATGTATTTGTTGAAAGTAATTCATACTTAATACCCAATACCCATATCATACCTTGTATGTGTTTAAAATTAGTAAACTGAAAATGTAAAAGTTTGTTAAAGAGTGTCACAAGTACATTGTATTAAGCACTGTGCTTATACTGATTATTAGTATACAAGGAGACCGATAATTGAACTTTGGAACTGATATTACATTGCCAGTAAAAGTGTAAATCTTGTATCTTCATTTAGAATAACAGTGATGGTGATGATTTAACTAAATTAAAATAACGTTTTTTTCGGTAACACTTTATAATAACGATCTTTAGTAAGTCCTTTATAAGACATTAGTTAATGATGAACAAAACATTAATAAACCTTTGTAAATGATTAGTTAATACTAAATTAACATATCACAACTATGTTGTAAGTCATCTGCAAATGACTTGTTAACCATGGAATATTCATGAACAATCATTAGTAAATGATTACTTAATGATTTGTTGATATATTATGAATGACTTGTGAGTGATTATAAGAAATTATTATTAATGAATGCTGTTAACAAATCACAAATATGTTGCAAGTCATCTACAACTGATTAGTTAATTATGAAATATTCATGAAATAATCATTAGTAAATGTTTACCTAATGATTTGTTATGTAATGAAAGAGGCCTGTTCTTCATCTTTTATATCTCATGTGTAAATGTATTACTGAATCATCTATAAGTCATTTACAAGTGCTTTTGCATCCCCCTAATCTAAAGTGTAAACACCCCTCGCCACACGGCTGTGTGAACAGGGCTAGTACGGTGGCCAGGATGCGAACCAGCGTCCTGTGGTTTAAAATGCAATGGCTGGCAGTGTACTTAACCACTCAACTATCGTATCATACTAACATTAACATGAGTATACTATATAACATATATCCGCTAATATTACACTTAAAAAAATCTAAACTACGATAACTCATCGCGATGCGGACGTGGAAGATTCTGCATCGATGCAGAGACAGAGCATGATCGAGAATCTGCAGCTTATGTTGATTGTTGATTGTCCGGCCTCAGCTGGACTATAAAGTTATGTTGTGGTGTTGCTCCCATGCTTTGAACTGTGGGCGGACATTAGGCTAACGTTACTTATGTAGGAGGTATGCCGGAATGAGGCAGAGATCATCTGCAAGTGACAAAAAAAACCTTGCTGAGTATTTTTTTTAAATAGACATCTTGGGGTACATGGCTGATTTTATTACCTTGCTCGGAAGTACAAGCTGGACATGACCCACGCTGAGCGTGACTTCTGCCTCACAACGATTACTAAAAACAAAATTTTCACCTGGAGCTAACTCTGCAGCCATAAATAATAACTGTTACAGCAAGCCCAGCTAATCAGCCAAGATCTGAGGAGGCGCTGTCAACGCTGCTGTCCAACTCTGAGAGAGGTGTGTGCAGCAGAGTCAATAAATGCTTTATCTTAAAGCTGCCATGTGAAAACAATATTATTGTCCAATATATGTATTATATACTACAACAAACATGTAAGGCACTGCAGATGGATACATGTATTGATTTTGTAAAGTTTATGTACTGAAAAGATGCAGCTTTTATTTTGTAGACCGCTGTAATCTGATTATTGGAAGGACTTTCTGAATAAAAGGAGAATTTAAATGATGAAAAAGTAGCCATGTGCAGTAATATAGATCACTGAGGATGCCATACACTGAGATACATCGAGATGCATCACGATGCATCACGATGGATCAAGAATCATTTTGCATTTGAATCGTTGACAGTTGAATAGTAATCGAATCAAATCGTGAGGCCAGTGAAGATTCACACCTCTAGTATCTAATCAGATAGTGTTGTGTCAGGTGGCAGGCAAGTGGCATCACTCAGTACATTTCCATGCACACTTAAGTCGCGCTACGGTCAGTTCAATTAGGCCATTTAATTGGACCACTGCCATTGTCCCAGTATACAAGCACCAAGGGACAATCGATTTATTGACGGAAGTATGTCCGACTTCACCACAGTAGGTGGCGATATGCACCATTTCAGCTAGTTGCCACTGGACCTTCATCCAGTTGACCTATAACGTCACATATCAAACAGGTTAACAGGCTGCACAGCGAACGGTGAAAACATGGATGACTTTTCGGTGCTGTGCATTACATAATATATATTGTATTAATACCTTTGACTAACACAATAGTCTGACTTTTTCTAAAATCATGTAAACGTACTGACTGACTGAAGACAGTGAGAGTGGGCTGCATCAGAGCATTGATGTACCTCAATAAAGAATAAAAAGCACATTGAGAGTGGCACTTAAATTTAGTATGTCAGAGTACAACGATCAAAGGGATCGTGTAATTCTATTCTGTAAAAAACACATTAGATTAAGCCTACTGACTGTCAAAATAAAATTTGAGAACTTAAGACATACCAAAAATATACTCAAGTTAATTGGAAAATATATATTTGGGAACGTGGTACAGACAAACAGACACACGCAGTATTAGAGATGTATTTTAAGCAAATCAAAATGTCCATCATAGGTCACAAACTGTGTTGCATTAATCTCAAAGACCTTATTTGAATTTACCAAAATAAAGTCCTGTTCTGGGTTAAATGTCATTTGTGAAAAGTTTAGCAGTCTGCGGATGGTTTTCATACCCTGGTACTTATCAGATAGTGACACCTACATTGTATACACATCACCATTAAGGCAGGGATAACCTACACAGTAATGGCTGTGCCTTTTTCTCATGGTTCACCGCCTCACCCTAAGGCCACATACCCATTAGGAGATAATTCTGCTGATGTTCTCATTTACTGATTTACACCTCATTCACACGTATGTACAAACACTCGTAGTGCAATTAAGGACACAGAGCAGCTTATACATGTAATGTAAATGAGAAGGCAGCTTAACACGAGTCAGCTAATATTATCAGAACAGACATTTGGTTGCATTGATGCAAGAAAGAAAGAAACAATGAATTGATTAATAAACAGGAACCTGTAGATTAAATAGCTTGGTTAACCTGCCCGTGTTTGCTGTTGTTAATTGTATCATGGCTGGACACGAGCGGGCTGGGAAGTCACTGATTTCCATGACCTGTAGTCCTTGCTAAAATACAGACTATATCAGTAGTGGGGCCTAAGACTGGAATTATGGTATCTGAAGAGACACATAAATATTCCCTTGGTTCTAAGCAGAAAACATTTTAAAAGCACAATATGTCTTGTGGGGAAGCCAGATGGGCAGGAATAAAAACCTGTAGTCAGATCAGAGTCTGCTCTGATCCAGAGCCGTTCACCCTTTAAGGGGAGAGCTCAGAGGTTACTTTTTACCTTTTAGGTTTATAAAGTGGATTTATCTTCACTCCTGTTTATCAACTTGACTACAGCAGTGATCCATGGAGCTGTCGTTGAGCGAATAAATAGAATTTGCTGCGGTAGAGGTGAACACACCATTTAACAAACCAACGTTGCTGATGAAAATGTGACGTGACTCAGGCACAAATGTTCACAGAAAAGTTGGTGTTTTTAATTGTTTCTATTTGTTACATTCAGCCTCGTTTGCCAGCTTCCTTCCTCACTCTCTGACTCTCTCTGTGAAGTTACAGGCGACCAAATGAAACGCATCATCACCAAGAACTTGTGGGTTTCTTTGGTTTGAACATTGTTGGAAATATTTGGGATGATAAGTACACAGCCCAAAAAAATATATAACACAGGCCTAGTCATTTTCTTATGCAGAAATGTTAGATGTTAAATCATTAAGGGTAAACTGTAGGTCACAGGGGCTTACAGAAGATGCGATGCACACCTGGTTGGTTGATCCCCCTCCAGTTGAGTGGTTTGTAATGGAGTACAGTACAGTACTAGAAACAATATGTTGCACTCAAAACACATACAAGTATAAAAATGGGGGAAGCCACAATATGTCCCTGAACAATGAACACTCATTTACTGTCGGTGCAGCTTGGAGGAGATTCAACCATAACTTGAATCCCTTAAACTCTTTAAAGAAATTTTGCACACTCTTTGATTTTTTTTATATGAGTAAAAAAAAAAAAAAACTGTCGCTTGTTAAGCACATAAACCTTGCACAACAAATCTCTTACATCTTTAAAGATTCCTAGTAAAAGTTTATGGTAAAAAAATAAAGCACAGGGGTCCACTGATGATTCTGTCCCTCATGAGCAAAAAGGCAAGCTGCAGATCTACTGTACATACCAGGACACTAGTTTGGTCAAAGTTTTGACTGAGTTGATCCAAAACAGCCGCCAAAGATAGACACACAATCACATTTACAGCTGCACTGCATATTGCGCGGGGAAACATTTTTCTGATATAAAAAACTCTTGTTCTCCTGCTGCTTCAGCTTTTGCAACAACTGTTCACTGATTAGTGACAGATAAGTTGAGTTAGTAAGAATGTTAAAAAAACATTTTTGGAAATAATGATTGGTGTGCAAATTCCATAATGTATTACATTATATATAGTTGTGTCACCGTTTGTGATGATAATATTTAAAAAGCAGCAGATCTTTATCACTGACACCTAAACCATGATGTGTTTATGGTGTGAACAGGGTGAACATGATACTGTCAGATCACCCTGATGACGCCTTATTGATTCCCCTGGGAGTCCGTTTGAGTTGGGTGATGCTCATTTATGTAAGTCAGTATGTTAGTGATATGGTAACGTATATGACACAGTCTGTTCTCAAATGTGTTGTTTTTTATGTAATGGGGATGATTTATATAACCATGTACACAATATGACATGTAACAGACACCTCTGGAGTCACTCAGGAGCTGGATTGTGTAACTGTCATGTTCCCAGAGAGGCTGTCTTTGCTTGTAATGTCTCCTGAGAGTGTCTGTGTCTGTAGATTGTGTAACTGCCACATGTCCCGAGGCCACCACCTGTGAAATAACCATTTCTATTTATATCACTTTCTCCACAAACCCAACAGGCATCATGAAACAAAGACAGGAAATACTTTTTGTCTGGGTGACATCGAGCAGTGTATTCAGATTTACTGCATTTCAATAACATACATTTAAAAATAGTAAGTGAATTAATTGAATTCCAAAATACCTGAGCACAAGCCCGTCTTTGAACACATGACAGTCTTTTACAAATGGCCCCGAAGGAAAATTGTTGATGTTTTACATAATCTATGAGTCGAGGTGGAATGTGTCAGGGTTATTGCTGTTGTGGTCTATATTCCTCTTCTCTTTTATGTTGCTTTTATGTACTGTATGTTTCCTAATGTGTAATTGTTCTTTAAGTGATTAGTTTTTTTGTTTTGTTTTTATGTGAAACTGCTTATGTTTGCGTCCAGGGCTACCTGGAAGAAGAGATCTTGTATCTCAATGGGACCTCCCTCCATGAATAAATAAATAAATGACATGATGAGTTGTGATGTTTTTTAAACATAAAAATGCCAAAATGGGGAAAAAACAATTTTCAGCCCAGAGTTCAAGTTTTCGGTGTTTGCAAAAATTGAATTTTTTAAAAAAGGTTTACAGTTGCACTAAATTTATCACACAATTAGGCCTTTTTTAGTTTCTTGATTAGAAATGTAAGAATGCTAATGCATTAAATTGATGTGATTTGTTTGATGTGATTTTTTTATAAGCTCTTGCAAATTCTTTACTAGCAAAAACATAGGTTTTACCTTCTGAAGGAACTTAAATATGTCAAATAATTTGAACAAAAATATGTTTTACATTTATAGAGTCCTGCATGGAGCAAACATCTAAAATTTTATTTTCAGAAGAAAAGCCAAAGTGCTTTCTGGATATAAAAACACAAAAATGGGGAGAAAATGTATTCTATTTTCACGTACAAATTAACTTTTATTTGTTTCCAATAAATGAAAACAACTAGACCTTTATTAATTTCTGTAAGAATTTCAAGAATTGAATGCCCTGACTTGCTAAAAAATCTGTAATTCTTTCTCATGGCACTTACATTTGGCAGTAGGTCCTGTATCCTGTAAGAAAAAACTGTAAAGTTAAGTTTTCCTAATGCTTTGTTAAAGACTGTCAAAACTTTTCAGGATCTTTAAAATTAATCTTTTGTCTCTGGTAAATCTCCCAGGATTGTTACTGCTTGATGCTGATTCGTAATGCAGCAGGATTACACAGTAAAGACTGAGACTGTGTGAGTGTGTTCGGTCTCTGCTGGGTAACCACTGCAGGGCAGGTGAAGTAATGCATGTCAGTGAACCCACGCAGGATGGCGTGTCTGGCAGAGCCAGCTGCTTTAGAGGTGTCGAAAAGTTCTCTCTGCTCGTTTTTACTCCGTCCCTCCCCTCCAGCCTTTCTGCTTCTCTGTTTACCTCCATGGTGTGTTCTACCCAAACATTGTGAAACTTTGTACTTTTTACTCTACTACATTAATTATCAGACAGCTTTACTTTAAGGTTTTACTGTCAACATTAGATTAGCGTTTATTGTAAATATCAGCATGATTTCCTTCTGTTTTTCCCCTTCTTTTGTTTGTTTGTTTCCTTCATCAGCTGATCTGAATGCAGAAAAATCCCCTAAAACTGTGGAAACAAGTTTTTTGTGTTACTGCAAGAGCAAACTGTTCTCCTTCACCATTAGTATTTTAGACTCTTTTTACTGTGTATTTTACTGTAGTAGTCACAGTTAGAAAAATAGATCCTTCTGATTCTTTATTGTAGTTAAATTACCACAATTCAATCTAAAATGATTATGGATTCATTATTTGATTGACATATAAAACAGTTGTATACAATCAATTTTAAAATGTTTACAGAAAACACTCACAGTACATTTTAAATGTACTGTAGATGAAAAAAACAAGTTCATAAAGTCATTGAATAGAGAGAAACTTAATTACATGTGACTACTGGAAGTATTCTTGTTACTTTTACTTGGAAAAGGGGAATAATTCCTAATATGATCAGGTTCATGTAGAACACACAGACAATCTTTTATTTCTTCTTTTTGATTCCTTCCCTGCTCCTCTTGACCTCCAGCTCCACTCTCCTCACACTCCTGGCCTGAGGGTAAAGGGTGAACTTGCTGAACTACCGAGCTGCATAAAGGCTGGGACGACGTGTTCTCTCTACTGTCTTTCTCTGTCTGTCAGTCTGAGGTTTTCACACTCCAGATGCCCTCAGACACACCTAATATCTCTACAATGTAAAACACTCTCATACAAGAGCAGCTCTCATGGTTCACCTGCAGGACAGGGCAGCTGTGAACTTCTGCTCCTGGGTTGATCAGTCAAGAAGGGGGGAAATCAGGGCACCAAAACCCACATGTACCTCCACTTAACCTGCAAGTGTTTGAGTGACTGGGCAAACAAAGGCTGGAGGTAACACCCACAGCTTATATGAAGTGTATCTGCAGTCATTACTCAGGCCTATCTGCTGCTGCTAACACAAGAGCCCTGACCTTAGCTGTTGTTACTGGGAGAATGTGCATGTGCTCATGCATTATATCACTGAATCCAGTCACGGAAGGATTGTTTGCGCAGATAAACAGCCTTCTTGTTTGATATCTCACTCTCAGCAGTCCAGAAAGCACCTGAACACATGCAGCTAACTGTGCGAGAGACACACAAATACCTGCTGGTTTTGGGGAATGCATGACAAGCTATATGTCCCTCAGAAACCTGCCTCTTATTGTGCGAGGTAATAAAGCCGTGCATATGCAGAGCGAGGAAGTCTAGCACCCTTATTGTGTTTTCTATACAGATGCATTCAAAGCATTGAGTAGTTGAAGAACAGGCCTGCTGTAGATTAAACGCCGTTACAGCGACCCTTGCGGCTAATCCTTGCACGCACGCCACCCGGAATGTTCCACTCCCAAGACACAGGCTTGGATTAAAGCTGGGAGTTATCGACATGTGCAGCACACGCACAAAGGGGGCTCGATTAACATAGAGAACGACACGAGCCGCTCTCCTTTGTGAGGGGCAGATGAAGCCGAGCCCTCGCTTCTGCATAAACAGAAGTCAGCGGCGAAGGAGCAGCGAGAGGGGAAACAGACAACAGCGATGACAACGAGTGAAATTTGTTCTCAAACTCCAAAACCCCAACACACACCGCCAAGCCATATTACAATGACAAAAGCTGCAAACTTGCTCTTTATGTTGTTGCCGTGATGCACCCTCATAAAGTCGGAAAAACATCCTTTCATATTTACAATGTGATTTTGGCAATTTCCTCGTGGGGATCATTAAAGTTTCATCCCTCTTAAAATGACTGAGTGCATTGTGGTGCTCCAACAACAAAAACTACTATTTACAGCTGTGTACACTCTGAATGTGCTGAACATCCGAAGCTTCTTGTTGATATTAAGTTGCTGCACCTTTTGTATGATCCAAATCTCATGTTTAAAAGCTTTAAAGTCCTTGTCTGTTTCTGTTTATATCCTCCTTGGTGGTTGGGAATCAATAAGAAGTAAAGAGTTGTGCACATTACATTAACTTCTAGGAGTATAACCATGCAGATAGTTTTGGTTTTATTTGTCTAGCCTGGTGCGACCGCTGGGAGGTGAATGTAATATAGTAATTGTTGGTGCTTACAGTGAAAATACGATTTTGAAAAAAATCAACAGCAGCATCCGTGTTCACACAGGGAGAATGTAACTGAGAAAAAGTGCTTCTGATCTCAGTGTATCTCAGTGAATGTGACTTGCACGATCATATAGAGGCAGGGTGGTATTGTGACATGGATGTATATTTTTGATGTGTAGTGCATGGAGAAAAATCTGAAAATGGATCACTAAGTAGACACACTGCAGATCATCCATCAAACCAAACAGGTGACCAATGATTCTGCCAATATCATATTTATCTCCTACTTACATTCATTTAAGCTTGTATGTTTGATGAATTCATTGATGTTTTATTTAGCTTTGCTTTCCAAGCCTGTTTACAGTTTGTGATCAATCTGATCAATATATTTATTAGCCACATCTTAATCAAGACATTAGGTATTACTTTTACTTTAATACTGTCAAGACGAGTGTTTAAATGGAATAATCAAACGACAGGCCCTTGATCAAGTGATGTATGTACATTGTTCTGTATCTATGGGTGTGAAAAAGTATTTCTTAATAATGAAAAGGTCAACATTTGTCAACAAGGTCAACATTTGTTCATTTGTTTGTTTGAATCTGTGCTTAGCATAAAGAGCAATGGGCTGGAGCATGTATTGAGAATGATATAACTTGAATATTATATATAATCTAAAAGGCAAAGGTCATTATGTGCCCAGCTATGGCATTTTGCCACTTATGGTTGAAACTGGGCGGCATGTCGCTCTGGAAGAAGAAATGTGGATTAGTTGAATGTGCTGAGACAGAAGATGAGTTTCATTTTTTGTCCATTTTACAGGGAACTGCACAGAACTACTTTGTTTCATAATATAAAAACAGATATTGATTTTATAATTATGGATAATGCAGGAAGACGTTGGTTTTACACATACAAATATTTGAATTAGCTAGTTACAGGACCTGGAGAAAGCATGGGAGATAAGAAAAAAAAGCTCTTTATCAAGATAAATTGTAAATTTGTAAAAGTTATTTTCACTGTACAGTTAATTTTTATTGTTGCACATATTTTACGTGGTAATTTATTTTATTTATTTTCCGCTATGGTGTGTTTTTTGTAATGTGATGGTGACAGAAATAAAAGTAAACTAAATAACTTTAGGGGTTAGGCAGATGGATTGTAATGTCACCATACCTTTCACCTGGATAATTCATAGGACATACAGTCAACAGCTTTCACAGGAATTAAAGGTGTTCTGTGGAGTTTCTGACCACTAGTAGTGCTATGGAGCAATGCTTTTACTAGTAGGTACCAGTTTTCTTTGTACAATGCATGTGTACGAGCACAAATAAGCGGAAGGAGATGGATGGATGGAAAGCATTCAACACTTTTCTAGACTTCAAGGGTACAGCGTGTTTTAGCGAAACACTAGAAGTAAACATTTGTTTGTTTTTTTCACCAGAAAACTCCCAATGAAAGCTGCCAACAGTGTGTTCTGTTGATCACACGGACTCACAAGGACTGTTTCTGAAAGGACACATATTATTTCAATTCTGTGAGCACCACAAACTATCTGTTAGACACTGCTTGGGTTAAGTGAGAATGTTTTTTCATAATTTGAGTGAATTGACCCTGTAATTGTTTACCCCAATTTACTTCACCAGTGTGCTTCTGTAGGAGCAACACAAAATAAAAATGTCCGTGTTTTCTGATGCAAATCTCTGCCTCTGATCACTGACCTCACAGTAGCCTCGGCTCTCGACGTGCAGTCAAACAGCAGCCTGTCACTGGCAGCGCCGGGCCAACACATGGAGTGTACATTATGAGTGTGTGCAGCCACTTTAACCAATTAATCAACCGCCCATGTTTGTGTCGAGCTCCTGCGGCTCAGAAAAGTTCCAGAGTACAGTGACTCATTCAGCTTGGCTGCAGCTTGATGCTTACAGTGTGTTTTCCTCTTGTTTTCTTCTGCTCAGGCATTCATATTCAATATCTAGCCAGGCATTGTGAAACATGGGAGTATCCCATCTTCATTAATCCAGCTCCCAGACAACAGCATGGAAAGACAAACGTTTGAAACACTTGTGTTAGTCAACTCGCTGACTGAAGTATCTGATTGACTCATTGTTTTGAGCAGAATCAACTTGACAAGAGGTTAAAGAAAAGTTCTAACAAATGCCAGCACAGCACCCAGTACCTTGACCTTATACCTTGTCAAAAATACAGTTAAAACATTTAGAAGATGATAAACAGCAACTCAGCAGATTTTCCACTGTTTTTTCACTAAACAGCTTTCACTTTATAATATGTACAATAACAGGAGCTTAACATATAAAAACATTGTGAAGAATACAGACAGACTGATAAAGTAATAAAAAGTGACCTTTGTTTGTGTCCTTTGACCTACCTACAGCAATGTTTGGTGTCTTGAACATGACAGCAAACTCTTCCTTGACCATGCTGGAAAACTTTCTAACTTTAACCAAGAAGTTTTAGACTAGTCCTCTTAAAAAACGTCCATAGTTAAAAAATAAGGAACATGTTGAACAAATAGGGGTTTCAACCTTGTTCTCACATGATAACAGATGGTAATTGGGGTCAAATTTTAACCCACATCTCATTTCAACCACCATCAGATGGTTGAAAGATCGAAAATAAGTGCTGCTTCAGTTAAAGCAGTGACAAGGGACTTTCATGTTTGTTGATTCTGGCGGCCCCTGTGGACAAAAGCAGTATGAGCACCACCACCTCATTTCATAAAGATCTTGATCTTGCTAGTGTGTGCATTTGTTTTTTGGAAGCAAGTGAAAGAAAGAGGTAACATTTTTATACTATTTTTCTTTATAAAGCACAGTTGTTTGCAGGATGCATGGTGACGAGGTAATATATTTATTTGTGGCTATGTAAGATTAGTAACTGCAATATGACGATGGTGAAACAAGTAAACTTCTTTTCAGCAACATTACCGTATCTAGGTCACATGTAATACTCCAGCTCACAGATGTTGTTGCTCAGTAACTGAGCTAAAGCTAAAGTTATCACCCTTCCTTATTAATTATTAATTGTATGTCCTAATAATAATTTGCCAACACAAGATATAGGCCGGTAGCAGGCCAACATAGAATGTAACATTATAAGCCAGTTGTTCTGCTGCCGTGTGGCAAAACAGAAATGTCCGCTGGCGGACCACCAGACTACAGAGCAGCTTCTGTCCTCAAGCCTCCTCAATTCAATTTATCTTCAACACTCTGCAATAAAAAATAGAATTCATTTTCAGGTTCTGACTCAGTAGCAGGCATTAAGAATAACTTGTTGCCTTATGTAGGTCATATAGAGGCTTGATTTCCCAATGAAATTAATTAATATAAAAATGTGCTACTTGGCTGAAGTAGCTACACAATGGCAGGTAACGGAAAATATTCAAGTAAAGCACAAGTACCTCAAAATTGTACTTCAGTACAGTACTCGAGTAAATGTACATAAATTCCATCACTGTTCCTGGGTCATCAGAACTAAAACTGGTCCCTGCGGCTAAAAAAGCAGGCAAATGTTTGAGTCACTAAAGAAAAGTTAATGTAGTGAAAACTGTAAAACTTGAACTATGTAACAAAACATAAATCTTACCAGCTGTGTGATTCACAGCTTGTGTGATTAAGCAGCAGCTGAAGTGACACTCAGAACCACAAGGCTCTTGTTACTTGAATCATCTCCCTAATGTTTGTCTTGCTGCTGATCTCTAGCAACCGAGCTTATGAATGAATTTTGCAACCTCGTCCCGTTGCTCAAGTTGTTTTGTTTACATTTTTGTGATGTTGCATAATAACCCAATTTTGCTTGAGATTTTCAAGGCCAACACTCACACCAAGGAGGCCAATTTTGCAACTGTTAGAGGATATGATATGAGCTGTAACCTCTGTCTGATTCTGACACTCAGTGATACATCATAATATAAAAATAAGTGCAGCCATTCTCTGCTCAATAAGCAAAGTTAACTATTAGTTATCCAGTCGCTAATAAATGATAAATCTGATTAAAGAATGACATACACAACAGCACTTTCCATCAGTGAATCACACCATAGTGAACTACACCTCTGATGATTCACATCTGACTACAATTTGTATCAGACCTCTACCACACCCTGATTAATCAAGCTCGTTTAAGCTGCTTTAACTTAATCATTAGCTAACCTTTTAATGGTGAATGTGTCACGTCCATTTTCACCTGTTATCATCACGTAAACCAATTTGCGGTTTGGAAATGAATGTTTGTCCAACAAACACCTAATCTGTGTTTAAGGGCTTGTGCTGATTGGAGCTGAATAGCTATAAAATTAATGTGATTTTAGTTGGGTTTTTTTTTTCTGTTTTAACCACCTTTAAATATTTCCCTGCAGTTCTGATGCCTTTGCAACTGTCTTAGTAGCATTAAGTACATTTTAAACTCACCACCCAAATATGTTCCGTGCATGTTGACCTTTGGTAAAAGAGGTAAAAGATAGTTTTCTTAAAGTGAATGTTATCAATCAATCTGCTGGCACAGAGCTACTGTGTGCCTTTGAGGTCTGGGTGTGTCTGGGGCAATAAGAGGGAAGAGGAAATTTAAGGTCAAATGCAACATGAAAAAACTTGCATTATTTACACTTGGAAACATTTTTAAGAAATTATAGAAAATTTCAAACCACCTAAAATGACCAGAGTTTTTATGTATTGTTGATTTTTTTGTCTGCATAGACTAAGAACTGCTGTTGTAAAGTAATATCACTTTTTGATAAAGTTGTGAACTTTGTCATGTGTGGCCTCAAGCTAATTCATTTACAGACAGCAATTAAACCCATTTATCATCCACAATCGATAAAGTTGACATATATCGTGACCACACAGTATATACATGCTTGTTTTATTGTACGACATATCTGTAAATTATCTCCTTTTCTTTTCCCCATCATCGACACCACCAATATTTTCATGCTTTTGAACTTTTAAACCAAAAAGGTAAAAAAAAAAAAAAAGGTTAAAAATCTAGCTAACAAGCTAGTTAACAAGCCTTACATTGTTAGTGCTGAATTGTGCTTGATGGTCCCGTATTTTGACATATTTCAATGTTAGAAACAGGATTGAGCCTAAATAATCTTAGGTCTAGTACAGTGCTTATGTGCTCTATAGAAGGCATGGAATATATTCAGGTAGTTGGCCAAGGATGTCTTGTAAATGTATAAATTACAGTGATGTTCTCCTCTCACTGCCAATGACAGCCACCCAACCTTCTCATAAAGTAAACAACAATGCAGTATAAAGCCATTCCTTATGAACCTGAGGGGGAATGACAGACTGCATGAGAGGTTTAACAGTGGAAGCAAGAGATTGGATATGTAAAGGAGGCATTTTATGAAGAAGTGGTGGTTGTGAAGGCTGGCTGTTAAGAAAGGTGGTGCTAAACCGCATTGCTGCTAAGTGTTATAATAATGGGGTGAGAATGAAGGATTCAAAATATACTATGGTCCGGGAGCTGAACTGCATTGTTTGAGATGGAAACTAAACTAAACTGTACTGCCGGTTTGAGTTTGTAAAGAGACGCAGCTGAAGGAGTTTGAAGACTTGTTACAGTGGGAGCGGATCAATGGCACTGGAAAGTTGAATAAATCTAAAACATTTTCACAGATGGGGAACATTATATTCAAATAGTATATCTGGCTTAAATTAAAAAAATGTATAGATGGTTGGAAAAGTGGGAAAGAGATAAGCGATGCAAAATGTACCATATGCTGGGAGCTAAATTGTGTGGCTTTGAGTAATGACTGGGAGCTAAACTGCATGTCTGACTTGAATTTGCATGCACAAGCTGATGAAGTAGTATGAAGAGCAGTAAAAGTGGGACAAAGTCACTTGCTATGATTGGGAGTGAAAAGTTGAATGAATGAAAATATCTAAGATCTGTATGTTTGTGCTTTCAGTATTCACAACAAATACAGTTTAGACTCATACATTCCATCAGTAATGTGTTCTTAGAAGCTCAGCTTGTCATCCGATGACAGACCAAGGTATTTCCATAGCTACTCTTTCAATTTATGTCCCTGTAAGAGTAGCAATAATAATTTCACTGTTATTCAGTGTCCCTGAACATTTATTTTGTTTTGTTTGAGTTCAAAAGTAATTTAAGATCAATTAAGATTTGCTGTACAATAAACCCACACATAAATCAATACCAGCCTTGCTATAAGCTTATCAGACCCAGTAGCTGTATATGTGTGTGTGCCATGGCTTTACAGTGTCAATCCTCTTCCGCCTGTCTCCCATTATGGACTGGTTGACAAGCGCCAGGCAGCTTTTGGCCTTGTGAAAACATTAGCTATCAGTGTTGACAACGCAACAGATGACCCACAGGCTCAGGCCAACACAGTGGCAACACACCCGCTGGAGGAAGAATTGCTCAATGAGCTGATAATGCAGCTCATGGTATCTCCTGCTGATTGCTTTATTGCTGTGTAATCCAGGGACAGTTTGTTTTAGAGCTTAGGTGTTCAAATATGGCTGAATGTCACTGCAGCCATCCATGTTTATTTTATCATTTTTTACAAGAGCATGAATTCTCATTGTGTATTGATCTTGTATTCTGTACAAATAGAAATGATGGAAAGGTTAATGAGTAATAAAGATTGTTTTAACAGCAATAAAGATTCCAGGTACAGTCTGCAGCTTTCAATACAAGCACCGGTTGATCACACTAATGTCGCTTCACAATAAACATCCTGGATTCACTGTACACTCATCCATACAAAGGATGTTGCATTACAAGGTGTGATATACGGCAGTTTATGTAACAGACCACATCCTGTTTTAATTGTGTTGCCGTGTGAAGCGGGACGTGTCACATACCCAGTACACACTGTCCCCAGAGAGCTCTGATGCCTATTATCTGAGCTGAGGGAAGAAATTAAAGCAGGGGTCGAAAGTGAGAAGTGAGAGTACAGTGTGTTCAGTGAATCCCTCATCCACTGCTGGATCTGGTTTCACCAGGTATTCGTCAATACATCATGAGTGAAGTCCTTTGTAGATTATTTTTACAAACTGATTTACTCAACTGGGTTGCCCCATAAAACCTTAATAATGTTTAAGCTAGTAAAAGATTAATTGGGCTTAAGCACTCAACTGTGGAAAGAAGAAATCATGTTCGCATCGTGAGCTGGAACATCAAACAGCATTTTGATCAAGTGTCGAGTCAGATAAGTTGCCCATGTTCCATTATGACTCTTCACTCACAGGTCATACTGCATATTAGCACAATAGCATTAGTTTTCTTAGTTGATTCATTCAGCCACACAGCAGTTACACCTGGCAGTTACAGGATGTACATATTGAGTAACAACTAGTCGCTACATAAGAACTTTGTGTTGTGCAATCCATCTGAATATAGTGATGTTTAAATCCTCCCTCAGTAAACACTTCAGTTTCAACCAGGCTAAATCTGACCCATGCAAAAGAAATATCATGATCACTGAAGAACTTCCTGCTTTCCAAGAGCAAACCTGACAAAGAGAGCACACTGCAGTGCTTTTTGTGTGTCTCTTCCCTTCGTCTGGGACCTCCATAATGAGCCACACAGTGTGGGACGATGTGCCAAATGGGTGGCCTGGGGCAAGGAACACCAAGAAACCATCAAGTTTGGTGGTTTGAGCGCGAGCAGGGGGAGCGATCGGTTTGGTTTACATTGAAATTAAGGCAGAGAAATGAGAAACTGCTGTTTACATTTTAGGTGGACTGTTCTCTGTATTTCCATCTACACCCAGGGAAAACCTAAGTCAAGGAGTTATGAAAAATGCAGCTTGTAATTGAACATGTGAAATGTGAAACAGAGCTTCGCCTCGCTTTAGTTTACAGTTCAAAATGCAGCCATTATAGATTCACTCAGGGTTATTATGACGTTCAGTCACCAGTGCATGTGGACTCTAAAAGGTTTCTGCAACGTAACATATATATACAGCAAATAGGCATATATACCGTATTCGAAACTTATTGTACTACCATAGTTATTTTGATGATAATGGAAAAAGTGGTCTATAGAAAGTAATTGTTTACATTATGAAAAAGAAGTAGAAGTAGTGAGCTGACACATTAAAGATTTCATTACTTACTAAACGTACTTACTATTCTTTCTATACAAATCATGAGTACTGGCAATTTCCAAATACATAGAGACTCAGATATTTTAATATTTTTACTCTATCCAGGGAACCATTTATTTCTTTTCCAAATATTATGAAAAGTATTTAGCAGACTCACAAAATTATTGTTTTATGACAAGCTGTAGGTTCAAATTATTTTTAAAAAGTGCAACACATTACCTGATATGACTGAGTCATGTGCCTAATAGTGTTATCAAAAATATTGATTTACTGAGGCCAATGGATTCTGAATATTGGAATTGTTCAATGCTCATTTTCTGCAGTATAGTGATACCAGTACCAGCTGCGCTTCCCCACTCTCTTCTGTCTGACAGCGAGCTGACACACATTCTGCTTTTGAGGCAAGTGAACAAAGAAAGGCAAAGGATAGCATGCTTATACACAATCGATGCTACAGATGTACCCGAGTGAACACTAAATTCTGCCACGCAAAGTGATGATGCCTTATCAACATCCGGCGGTGGCGCATAAAAAGGGAAGGAATTTGGGATGCGGTCCATTCAAGGATGTTTTATTACTGGACCGAATGGCTGAAGTTATGACAGTGAAACAGTGACGTTACGAAGATGGTATTGTAGTGGACCCAAAAGCGGACACCAAACAGGGAGATGTTTTACGGTTGAACTTATTGAACACGATGAGCAACAGGCCGGTAAAGGAGGTGAGCTCCGGCTCAGGCTGGTGGCTCCGCTGGAGGAGGAGGAGGAGGAGGAGGAGGAGGAGGGGGGAACTCACAGTTGTGCTGGTTGTATACTCAGGGAGTCCAAGAAGTGCAGAGTGGCAGAGGTGCTGGAGGCTTGGTGTTTGGCCGAGGAGCTGATCCTGGAGTTGTCCATTCACTGGGGAAGTGGAGAAAGTTAGATCACAGGCAAAACTTACCGGAGAGCTAGAGACACTTGAAAATACTAGAATTGCAGAGTTGTCCATGTACCACTTAGAGCTGGCGAAATAATCTGGCAGCATGCAGAGAGGAGACCAGGGTATAAGAGCAGGCGCTGATTACTCTAATGTGCTGCAGGTGTGTGAAGCGGCAACAGCTCTGACCAGCAGAAAACCATGTCCAGCCTCTCCCAGCACCTCTGAAACACATAGCACAAACACAACCACGAAAAACAGGCCACACCAAAGTCCAAATATGGGATTGTGAGGCTCAAAATAATTCATCAATCGTTTTACAGATGCTTCTTTCACAATGGCTCTATTGTTGTTTTCTCTTCTGTTACAACTGTTTCCGGCACATATGTGACGTGAAACATGACGTCAGTGACGTACAGCGTGATGCTTCAGATGAAAATCACAGACAGGCTGCCTTGCCTGCTGGAAGTGGGAATGGGGTCAATAGGTGATTTTTAGTGGGTTGACAAACCCATGTAGACCGGCTTATTTTGGTGGAAAAGCGGTATTAGATTCTGTTGTGCTTAACACACAGTGCACAAACCTTTTATGCCCTCATGGTGTCAAAATGCCCCAGTGGTATTGAATAGAAAATATTTCTTAAGGTATTATATCAAAGTTAGTAATTACACTATCCTGAAACTAGTGCCTAATGGCAAACACCACTGAATTTAATGTTAATTGTGATTGATTATTATTATTATACAACACAGTTTCAAGTGATATTGATATGTATGGAAGTTAATGACTGCCAAGATGTAAATATTTGAAAAATATAAAGAAATAGCTGGCTTTAAAGTAACACGTTACATGTAAAATCCCTGGTATGGTACTACTGCCTATCATTTTTTGTTTGTCAGATCAAAGGAACATAACATACTTGACTGATTTTCCAATTTTCTACTGGTCTGTTGGATGAAGAGAAAATTATGGCATGGGCTGACTGAGAGTGGAGGAACTAAAGTCTGGGTGTGACCTGAGTCAGTTAGGATTGCATATTTTTGTATTATGTTATTATTTATCTGTTTCTTTGTGTTCTGTTAATGAAAAATTAGACTGATAAACAGTGATGCAGCTGGTCAAAAGAAAATCAGAATGATTCTTTTTTTTTTTCTTTTTCATATGTATAGATTACACACAATTGTTCTTTCAGTGACTATATCTACATGCAAACCACACTTGCTATATGCTAACTACATGTGCTTATGCTTTATGTGGTCACAGGGGGCTGTATCCAATCCAAGCTGACATTGGGTGAGCTGCAGAATAACCAATGCATCTTTATAAACTTTTACATATCGACCAAATGTTGCCTGATTCATCCAAGGCATCTGTCTTTTAACCCACAAATCACCAGATCAGTGTGGAAGTGATGTGAGAGTTTGCCTGAGCCAGTGTTTACTTCTGTCAGCCAGCTCAGATTTAATGATCACTCTGGGTATGCTTTAAGTGAAGAGTTGTGTATCTGCTCTGGTTAAAAGAATCACGCCTCTTACTGATGTCCACAACCACTTTAATTCTCTCCACAAAGTTACGGAACACCGTGAAAACTGCAACAAAAAACCCATTTCACATACATCACTTTCAGAGATTATTTTCTCATACAAAAGTACACAAGTTTCAATATTCAGAATAATTACCGTGTGCGCCTGATTAGCCAGTAGTAGACAGTTCTCTCTCGTCTCTTTTCCTCTCTTCCTTAATTCTCACTCACAACTTCCGGCTCATGTCTCACGTTACTCAGACAGGAAGTGACATCTCACAACAATTTTAACTAACATTTCAATAAGGTCTGACAGCAGAACCATGAATTAAGTCAAAGTCAATGATTGAGTCAAATGTGACGATATCACCCCAACTTCCGGTGTTGCCATGGTAACACATAGCTGCTATGGCGAGCGTCAGCTACAAGTCGACACCATATATTCACACAGCCACATGAAACAAAGACATAAATGTCCATTGTCCCGGCATAGTCTTCCAAGGTGTGACTCAAGAGTGTCTGTCACAAAATGACCACAGGGCATTATGTACTCTCAAAAGGGATTATTATGCAATGACACTGGGGCAAACGGGGGGCCCAGAACTCAACTTCTGGAAACTGTAAACCTTGTCATCTAATCGCCAACAACAGACCAAGGACAAAGAGAGGTGATTTGATGTAATCTGCTGCTGTAGACGTTTTCTGTACATGTCAGTCTGGTGGTGAAACTGTCCCCCTGAGGATCTCACTGTCAGTCATGTGCTCAGCTACATCACAAAAAGCAGCAAAAGAAATTGAGGGGGAAAACAAGCATTTCTCACCATGTGTGTTGAGTGACGACAGACCAGACACCAGTTCTCAGCCATCGACTTTAATTCATTTTAAACTCTATGAAAATAAAACAGTTTCAAGTTCTAGTATACATTAATCCAGGGGTGTACTGGAGCTAGGTACTGTATGTAGCCATTACTGAGGCTGTCACCCTGCAATATCCATGTGTTTGAATGCAAATCAAGTGAAAAACAAGACATCTCACTCAGCAGTCCTTGCTACGTCAATATTAGCTGCCATGCGTCAACAATGTTCAGCTGAAAAAACATGCATGCAAGCTAAAATTCAACCATGGTCTTCGGTCTGGAGATGCAGTGCCTTAAAGCAATGGTAAGTAAGAATAAGTATAAGTAATATGAGTAATTTGTAAGGCTATGAGTAGAGGAAAGGTCCTGCTAGCCGCTATGCTAATTCATGCAGACATCAATTCATGTAAAATCCCATAGGTTCCACCAAATAATGGTGACTAGCAAAACACATTTGTTTTGTCTCCTTGACAGTTAATAGAAGCAGGTTTTATGGTCCTGTGTGAGTGGAGTCAGTTTAAAGTCATTTTTACTGCACTTTACCACTTACAATTATTTATGTGCTGTTCTTTTATGGCCAAAAGCAGGAAAGAAAGTGGTGGCAGCCTCTTCTGTAACTGACTGTGTTTAATGGACAGATGATATCATCTCACATCCATTACAGGCCTCTAAATTTAATCAAATCAAAACCGTATTGTGGCGGACTTTGTGATATTGGCAAATATCTAATTGCCAGGATGACATATTTTTGTAGGCTAACCCAGAAGTTAGCATTTTTCAATTGGATTTTAGATAGTTGTAGAATAAGTGTTGTGGTACACACAAGATTATGATACTTTGTGTAAATATAAAAGCATAAATGAACCCACCAGAAGTGAAACGCTAATGTTAGGCTATAAACAAACTATATAGTGGTCCCATTACGTCACCACCCCTCAGCTGTCTAATACACTATTCTATGTACACTTTACCATAAATTGATCTATCTACGAGTTGTAAAGTTAGAGTTGGAATAGTTTGTAACTTAAGTCGCCTTTAAAGTGTAACTAAACCCCTAGGTTTTGGCTGAGGTGCATCTGGGCTGGAAATTCAAAAAATGCCTTGATTGTGGGCGGGGCTCCAGGAGAAGTTAAGACACTCACACACGCACTCATCGGCCTCCATCTCAGCCAATAGCAAAATTCGATTGTAATAGCCGGGTTTCAACCCATAGAGGGCAGTCACTCTTACATTTTTACAACAAAATACACCAAATTGACATACTTTGACTAAAATGTCAAGAGTTGGACCAGAATACATCAACAACGCTACTTCTTACCCAAATACATTTGTTTTCAGCAGAAAAAAGTGGTTTGGGGGTTTAGTTACGCTTTAAAGACGAACTAGTGAGTAGATGAGTCTCTGTGTTCGCTGTGACAAACCCCGACAACCTCTGTAGTCTCATTTAGGCACGTGTTAAGCCTAGTTTATGCTTCTGCGTCGCGGCGACGGCGTAGTTACGTCGTCGACCCGACGCCGTCATTGAGCATTCGAAGTTTTGCGTCGAGGGAACGCGTTGGTCTGCAATTCACGTGACGCGTAGTCAGGATTTTTTGGAGGCGCACGTCAGGCTACGGCGCAGGGTCCGCGTAGGGGTCTGCGTCGACGACATAGCTACGCCGTCGCCGCGACGCAGAAGCATAAATCAAGCTTTAGCAACCGCCGTTTTTAAGACATGCAATTTATGGTGTATTTCATGTCATAAAACAAAATGTACAAACACTTTAAGCTTTCGTTAACCACAGACCTTATTTCAGGCATTTAACCGAAAACCCATCCAAAAAAAATCATAGAAGAGGGAACTGGATGAAAAAATGCTAACCGATTCCCAGGTTTGGGTTACTCTCTCCTGTGGCACTCTAAAGCCTATCATGACGAAACTGGTGATTTACACCCTTGGCTATTGTAGTAACCAATGCATAAAAGGTCAAATTTGAATAATGTTAATATCGTCATCAGTATAAAGATAGCAGTGTTGGCTTAATAAAGGATCAATCTTGACTTATTAGGTGTTTCTATTTAACATACAGCATCACATGGTGGCACAATAAGCAGCTGTTTTATTTCCCAGAAAGCTGCCGCTTTAACCAGAAACTGGTCTGAATGGGAAGTCATGGGGCTTTCCTAAACGGTGACACCCAGGCATGCTGCACTGCAGGTGTGCATGTGCATGAACCTTGGATGACAATGTCAAACTCTATCAAGGTGTTGAGTGTACACCGATGGATGGCACGCAAGTTTATTTATATATATCATTTGTCTACTTCTCTGTAATTTTTTTGTGTTGCACGTGGTTGCGTATGTGTGTATTTATGCGTGTGTGAAAACCCAGGTATGCTCTGCCACCTCTAATTAACTTGGTGGAGATGTGTATGACTCAGCAACAGTTGACAACATAATCACCCTGTGGCTCACCTGTTTATTTGCGCAAACTCACACTCATGCACACACACGCTGGCTGCTTAACACACACACAGACACACACACACACACACAGTCGTAGGCTGGCGAACCCTTTGTGAACCCCTGGGAGAGTTCTCGCTCTTCATCAGGGTGAAACTCTGAGTATTCCGTGGCAAAGAAACGCAACTATAAAACAGAGGCATGCCATAACTCATCAGCAAATGCCAGCCAAGGTGCATCCTTGCCAATGTGAGCGTGTGTTTGTGTGTTTGTCTGTCTGTCTGATGTAACCTGGCAGCTCAGGTGCAACCAGAGGGCAACATGCCGTTTAGAGGTGGCAACCTGCTGCCACAGGGAAGCATGACAATTAACGTTCAGGGAAGTTAAGCAGCAGCTATTTAAGAGAAACAAAACATAAACAGACACAAACAAACACCTTGGTTTCACAAGGCAGGAAATTGGTTTGATTTCTGGGTATGTAGCTTCTTCAATTAATCTGTTCGTACACGTTATTGACTTTCCACTGCCATACCAGGTGTGTCTTATTTCAGTCACACTTTCCACTGTTACTTTGGCCATGAAAATGTTACTCAACCGGGTTGTCACCACTCAAAAACATCTCATGTGGTTACTTACTAAAATGTATTTTAAGATTAAACTGAAGGTGAATCTATTCAAATTAGAGCTTGTCGTGGGTCCACATAGTGTCTAAGCCCTGACCCGGGATAAAAGTCAACCAGGACCTGTACAAAAATCAGCACCTCCTTAAAATCAATACACTAACACCATTTGGGCGTTTTAGAAATTTGATCTTCAACCTCTACTTGTAATTGTTTTACATAACTGTATTGTATTAAAATACAATTGTTTTAATTGTAACTGTTTTATATAACTGTCTTTTTATTTTAAATTTTAATTGAGTTTTTCTATTAAATTATCTGACATAATGTAAAAGTTTTGGACTGCTTTCTTTGACAGTATCACTTTTTGCTGTTTGTTTGTTTTTTTCTTCATTTCTTTGTTTTGATCTCCTGAGTATAAATAAAGGTTGACTGAATGATTTAAAATTGGTCCCTTTCAGATTGAGGTCACTTTTTTGAAAATAATTGATGCATTTTGGGTTCTAGTAAGTTTTCCATGGATCAACTGCTAAAGTTTGTACCAGTGTAGAGCTCTAATCCAAAGTGACCACTATAATCACACTGTAAAGCTCTTATATACATTCAGTTTTGTTTCCATTTCCAAATAACTGGTTCATTAATAATATTGTTAAACTGGGAACTTGTTTAAAATCCATCTCACCACTTGTTTGTCCAAATGGATGTGGTGACACAAAAGGAATCACATTCATATTGGATGATTCTGCTTACTGACTTCTGTCCAAGGCCAATGTTCAGTGGTAATAAAGGAAGTAGTGTGCTATTTATGTCGTGTGACCAAAGTTGTTGTTGTACAGTATTTGTCCATATCTCTACAATAAATCTGGAAATTTAATTTTTTCATAAGAGAAAATGTGAAAAAACAACTTGAATTGAAAATTTCAGTTAAAGGTACAATATGTCTGTAATAGGACTTACAACATGAGATTGACTGTCCACCTGAGACTGCAGCATGTATACTATCGTATACATTTTTCTTGGTTTCAAAGAGTTGGCTCTGAAACGGAGACCAAAGTGGATTTATCTTCCCTCCTGTTTATCAACCCGACTGCAGCAGTGATCCACAGACGTGACTTCCATTGTAAAGTGGTTATGTTCTGTAATGTTGAATGTTGTTGGAGGCGAAATGTATTTAAATCATGAAGGTAACATTATGGATAGAAGAGGGGCAAAAGTTGCTTGCTAGCATATGTCTAATGGACAGTAAGGTAATCTGGCTGTTCTGGGTGAATGAACACTCGTACGATTAAAGTAGCAAAGGCAAATGATCCCTTGGTCAAACTGACTTTGCTGGTGGTAGACACACAAGTAAATAACCACCATTAATGATGAAAATCTCTCTAATGTGACCCAGGAGCAATGTTCACAGATGATGTAATGTTTTGGTTTTATTCACGTTACCTTTCTTATATTTCACCATATCCCGTCATCACTCTGACTCTATCTTTATCTCTTTATAGTGACAGGCGACCAAATGAAACCCACCATTACCTTGAATACTTGTGGATTTCTCTGGTTTGAACATTGTTGGAAACATTTGGGATAAAGTAAGAACACAAATCAAGAAAATATTAAACAAATGTTTAGTTGTTTTTCGACATTTGAATGCAAATTACTCTTCCATATGTACAGAACATATTATTTTTTATACATATACTATCTCAAATGAACTTTCTTTTCCTTTCATATTTGCAAGTGCAAATGATAAGACAACAACAAATTGGGGTTTTTTAGGGAGCAGGAAGAACAACATAGAAAGTGAAAGTTACCCTCAGCCAAACATAGTTAAGTACTTGAATATGTCAATCACTTTTTTGGGAAAGTTCAAAAGTTCGTTCAGTTCCTGTTGCGCTGGCAGTCAATCAGTTGTTTGACTAGCAGGAATGACGCACAGCATCACCGACAAAACAACAGACAGGTGAAACATGCTAAAATTTTCCAAACGCCGTTCATGACCTCCACTGGCATGCTGCAACAACCACAGCCTCGGCATACTTTACCCTGCATCCTTTACGCTGACCTTTGAAAAATTACAAAACATTGTCATGTGCCAGGAAGCACCGTCAGCCCTGCCAAGCTCTGGTGAAAGGTGTGAATTTAAAGAGATGCAGGTGGTGGCACAAAAGATCTGAAAAGAGTGTGAAGATGTGGAGCGGAGGCAACTTAAAAGTTTACCACACTTGTTGTTAAAATCTTCCACTAATCCCATCAAAAGAGGAAGAAAAGGCTGTAGTCTAATCTCTTGATAATAATCAGGCCTTGTTCACAAAAAAGTTGATTAATATATGAAGTACGGCCAAAATAAATAAATAAAAAAGATGATTAACAAATACAGAGACAAATTCTAAAGAGAAAGGGAGGAACAACCTTCCAGTAAACAAATTCACTTTTCAGTTTGGTTGAAAAATCAGAAAAATCTTAGATTTCTGGGTTTCATTTAAAATAAATTTAAATTCCGGTACGTATAGTTGCAGCTCCTACTTACATGTTACAGGATAAGAGCGGTGTTATTCTTTGTTTTTATTTTTGTAAAACAATAATGTGTTATTCTGTCTCATAGGGTTGGCTGATGTCTACTGAACTTGCATATGATGATGTCCACAGTGAAACACTGTGATGGACGATTACATCAGTGGGGGTTGGGGATGTGTTCAGAGGTGTTTCTGAATTTGAGGGTGTTTCTCTCTGGAGTTGTGGTAAGGCAGGAGTTACCCCCAGATTCTCAACCGTGTTACGTTCGAGACAATGCCTGTGGCTCCACCGGCTGTGCCATGACATGTTTCAGCAGCAGCTCTCCGCTCTGCTCCGTGGAGAATACATGGCCAGTCTTTTTTTGACAGAGGCGGACCGCGGCCGTATTAATCTGCACAGAGCAGATTAAGCCAGACAGGAAGTCAGACAGCAGAACAGCATAGCGTATCTGGTCAATTTTCAAAATAAAATACCATGTGACAACTTAGGCACTCAGTCTCAAAATATTAACAATAAACACACTTAAAACAGACAAATAATGAAACAATGTAACTATGTAGCCTACTCAACCCCAGAGAATAGAGACATGCCCAGTGGAATCAGGGGGTTAGCTCACCACTGTAGTCACCACTGTTTCTCACTGTCGCTCCGACACACTGATCACACCCAGCAGAGGAAACTGTCTCCCATCGACACTGGCATACATGTTGGGTTTAAAAGAGTCTGTGTCTCTACGCCAGATGTCTGCAAGTTAACTGTGGTCAGCCTCAGAAGCTTGAAAAAAAGCTAGCCAGCTGGCTAAATATAGAGGAAGCTAAGCTAAGAAAATTCACATAACAACAGCACAAATGAAAGAAACACACTTACAGCCATCCACAGAGAAAAGAAACACTGTTGCCAACAATGTAACCGAGCGTCTTGGGTTCGCCAAACTTTGCAGGTTCAATGAGAAAATTAGTTAAAGGACATGGGGACGTAACATTAGTGCATTTAGCCAAAATATGGAAACAGATGGAGCCCTCTGTACTTGTTTTTCATTTTGTCCGTATTTGTGCTGTTTTTTTTGAAAGCTTAAAGATGTGTACAAAATGCAGCAGTACCGCCGGAAATCGTGGGGTAGGTGTAGCCAATAGTTCACGTGAGACAAGACAACAAAGAAGTCTAACAATGGCTGAAAACAGAATGTACTTGAAATAAGGTTCTTTGACACATCACAATGTATTTAATGGCCTCAGAGAGCCTCTGTCTACAACACTGCCTCCTCTTTTGCCTCTTTCTTAACAGGTACATTATCACAACCTCCTCTACCATTGCCAGGTTTGATTGTTGTCAGAAACTCTGCGCTGCCCTCTACCTCTATTGCTTAACATCCATGCCAACATAAATGACGCATGGAAGTACAGTATGTGGGCAGTTGTGGTTGAGATAGACATATCTATTTTAGTTCGTAAAGGGGGGATAAATACACCTTAACAAGCAGTCCCTTTGTTACTTTCTGGTGTGATGAGGAACCAATGTTAAAATCAGTGCTGCTATTTCAGAAAAAGCTAAAAATGTATTGGGCGAGGCATGACAGGATATAAACACCCTAAGAATTTAAACAACAGAACAATCCTGATCGTTAAGTGGAGCTGTTTGAATTTAAATAAAATAAAATCAATATCTGTGAAAACTAAAACATTCTAAATAATCTGATGTTTTTTTTGTTTAATCAACAGTCATCATGTTGATCATGTACAAGTATGAACAACTGGTCAAGTCCATGACTCAAATAAGATCAACACAAACTCACTGGTGATGTGTAACCTGCTTTGCACAGGTGTGCTGCACAAACATCACACTGGTTTAAATCCTCCCACGCGCTGTGATGGGGAGATGGAGAGAAAGATTTCTGAAGATAAATGAACGGACAATCTCCAGGGCAGGCGCTTATCAGTTACAATCAGATGGAAGCGGTGTGTAATAGTCTCTAATGAATCAAACTGAATCAAATTAACCGCAGGGCTCGAACACATCAGCCCTTGCAACAATAGAACCTGTTTGTTTAAGTGTAATGTGGGAGGTGATAACTCCGGGGCTGCTGCCTTGGAAACAAAATAATTTAAACTCTGCGTTGTGCAATGCCTCGACTCTGCATCGAGATCTATGATGCAAACTAAAGCCTTTCACATGCCAAAATCATCAAATAAGTTTACGAGTAAAATTGAAGCCGGGATGAGGAGAGAACCTGCTTATACACACAGAAACTCTTTATATTGTACAAATACACCTGGAACACGCCCAGTATACATGGCAACTGGGCCCAACAACCACTTAAAACACAACCACAGAAAAGAGGTGTTTGCAAGCCGCTGGGATTCACTACACCACGGTCAAGTCTGTCGACAATAACTGAGCAGCAAAACATGAGCCCACAATGTTAGTCTGTTTGATGTTCCCCGGCTCTTTTTTCCCCTTCTTTTTTAATCTTTCCTTCAATAGAGGGGAGTCTGAAAAGCAGAGTAGAGATGTTTAAGAACACGGGTTGCGGCGGTAAAAGCCGCGGATAACAATAAGCGTTTTACACGGAGCAGGAATTCAAAGAACTTGAGGGGAGAAACACAGAGACAATACTTGGCTGTGAAAGAGTGACGATCACTCTAACATGCTAAATCTCTGCCTTTGTGCCCCGAAGCTTTGATCCCAAACTTCCAGCGAGCCTCTTGTTGGGTCTGTTTGCTCTTATTCAGATATATTAAGACTTTCCATTATGTGCAGACTTCAGAAACAGCCTGTGGTATTTGCTCAAAGATTAGTTTACTTAAAAGCCCAAAAAAAGGTCCCAAAATCAGAGGGGAAAACCTTCCATTGACAGAGATGAGAGGTAATCTGTGCGTGGCTGTGTCATTTCAAGGCTCTCATCGTGTGTGAATACAGATCGTGTGTGTGCATATGGCTGTTTCTGTGTATTTCACAGTGTCTTTTGCTGTTAGATAAATATGTATTCAAAGTGTTGGGCTTAAAAGAACAAGCGACAGGAGCATAAACTTCTCCTTTCATACCCTGAGTTCAAAACACTGTTTACTGAGACACACAGAGGTTAGAGCCAAACAACCTCTGAGGAGCTGACGCAGACCTGTCAAGCTTTTGTGTTTGAGCGAGTGTGTGTGTGTCTGCAGAGGGTGTGTGTATTTTTAAGGACATGTATCTGAGGGCTTGTTTGGTTGATTTGTGTGTTTGAATGTTGTACCACTGGTGCCGTTCATGTAGTGAGCAGGGTCAAGGTTCATCTGGGTCACTGTGGTTCCCCGAGGGAAATGACAATGCCGGCGGCCGGTCAGGCCAGCGAACATCGCTGAACTTTGACCTTTACCCTTGCCACATGGCTGACCCTGACAGATGATTGACTATAGCCTGGGAGGTATCTGAGGCACCCATGAGCTTCAACGAAGTAAACAGATGACCTAAAAAATATCAGAATATTCACATCGAGCCTGAAGGAAGGTGACACAACAGGAATTACGATTCTGCTTAATGACTTGTGTTAAAGGCCAGTGTTCACTGGTGATGAAGGAAGTAGTTTGGTAAAGGTTATGAGTGTGTGGGTCAAGATGATGGATGGAAATGTGAGTATGACACTACATCTTGTGTCAGACCACAGCCAAGTGTTTGATTAAAGCTTCAGTAGTCTAATATTTTTCATATTAATCATAAATTAATGTGTTTGACATAAAAGTGGTCAATCAGAGAAATTATACTTGTTTTTCATCAAAAATTACATAAATTCATCAATCGATTACA
Organism: Pagrus pagrus; assembly: GCF_965226575.1. Taxonomy (NCBI): domain Eukaryota; kingdom Metazoa; phylum Chordata; class Actinopteri; order Spariformes; family Sparidae; genus Pagrus; species Pagrus pagrus. Next base: position 30,426,124 of record NC_140190.1, on the reverse strand, counting down.
AAAATAGTTGTATAGTTGAATTTAAAGGGGAACTACAGTTTTTTACAACCTGGACCTTATTTCTAGCATAAAATATGATCATTTACTCACCCAGATAACTTTGGTGTCATTTGGCGTCGTTCAGACGAAATTAGATCCAGTGGAGCGCTGCTATATCCATATAATGCGAGTGATGGGGCACCGACACACAGCCTCTATATAACGCATTATCTGCCACGAAACTAGTTCATTTCACCAATATTTTGTTACGATACGCTAGTGCTATTCCCCTCTGAGTCCAGGCTCGTCTGTTGTCAACATCCGGGGTCAAACTAGCAGTAGCAGCTACAGGTAAACAAGCCGGCTGTCGCGGGTGCGCGCGCAGCTCAGAGACGACATCTTCCAGGTCAGAGGTAGTAGATCGACCTACAGACCCCGGATGTTGACAACAGACGAGCCCGGACTCAGAGGGGAATAGCACTAGCGTATCGTAACAAAATATTGGTGAAATGAACTAGTTTCGTGGCAGATAATGCTCATAGAGGCTGCGCTTCAGTACCCCGATCACTCGCATTATATGGATATACCGGCGCTCCACTGGATCTAATTTCGTCCGAACGACGCCAAATGACACCAAAGTTATCTGGGTGAGTAAATGATCATATATTTTGCTAGAAATAAGGTCCAGGTTGTAAAAAACGGTAGTTATCCTTTAACAGTTATCGACTAAATGATTTAATAATTAATCATTGCAGCTCTTATGGTTGTATGTTCATTGTATTGTATGGTCTTAAGGCTCTTATAAACTGCATTTCTTGCAGCTATTTCTAGAAAGAAATGGTAAATGGACATTCATGTACACAGCACTTTTCTAGTCTACCAACCACTCAAAGCACTCTACAGCATTCACCCATTCACACACACATTCATAAACTGATAGCAGTGGCTGACATTCAAGGTGCGAACCTGTTGACCAGCAAAACATATACCCAAACACACAGTTATGGAACAGCTATCAAGAGCAATTTCGGATTCAGTACCTTTCCCAACGACAGTTTGATTGAACAAGGAAGTGGTAGAGACCAAACAAGAGCAAAATGGAATATATTCAATTCATCGGGATGATAGAAATCATACTCCAAATGAATGCTAATGTTGCTCCCTGTCTGCTGGATGTGTAGGCAGGGAGGCAACTGTTTGGCAACAGGTTAGTCAACAACACTACGATACTTTACAGTTCGTCCGCCTAGTGGCCCAAAAATATTCAATTTACAAAGCTATATTTACTTTTTGGTTAACTGCCTTTTGAAATTGACAGATCCGACAGATTGCTGATATTTTTGTTAATTTCTGAATGCTTTAACAAAAAAATCTTACATATTGTACCTTAAAGTGCTTTTCCAGATGATCTTCCTTTTTTTAATTCAAAACTCATTTCCCACAAGTATTGTGGAAATAAATCACCTCCAAATAACTGCCATTAAATATTCTTAATCGTTTTCTTAATCGTTGAATATCAACAAATGTTTTGGTTTGGTTTGTGATATAAACTCAAACATGCAGAAGTAATTACAAATGCTCAAACTAGAACAGTCATGAGTCATCTGTGTGGTATTAAAATCATTTAAAAAAAAAAGGCAGGTGAAGGGAGTGTGTGGTGCAGTGAAGTATGTGTTACATGTTCATTCTACGTGTCTGTGTGCATTTGAGCAGCTGACTGAGTGACATAAATGTACGAGTGTGAATGTTTGTGTTTGACAGTTTGCACATAGACAGACACACACATACTCACCTGTACCATTAACCCCCCGCCCCTCCCCCTCCTATCAGAGGTTCTTCGGAAGGAATGTGAGACAATCAGTGACGTCTCAGAAGGTTTCAGTCTCTCAGGACCTGACATGCCGTGTAAAGACAGCAGGCAGGTTGGAGGGTTCAGCGCTCCTAAATAAAAGACTGCTGCTGTAGATCACATCACTTCTGAAGGAAAAATTCATCATGTACTATTACATATACCACATGTACAGTACATGCCTGCTGCAAAACTTACAACTTTGACGAGAATAACAAACAGAATCATAAAGACACATGAGTGTCCAAAAGCATGTTATTTTAAGACATGCATGGGTTACATTAACTAAGCCCTGACACAAGTTCAGTTATGTCACTTGCATAACTTATGTGACCAAATTTACGTAAGTTACCTTACTTATGTAACATAACGTCAAAACAAAACAATCTCGACATTTGATCACAAACTCAAACCCTGGTGTCACTGGGGAAAGTCCTGTATCCAACCACACAACACTGACTTTTCTCACTTTTTACTACTACAGTATTAGAGGAGCGCATCCAGAAATGCCGCTAGAGGATTAACCACAGTGTCATACTTAACAGTGTACGCATAACATGTGAAAGGTGTCATTTGTAATAACATTGATCACTGCAGCTTTTATTAGCTCTTGTCATGAACATAAGAGATGGACAAATTGATAAGTCTACTGGAAACCATGAGTATGTGTACAGTACCAAACCCCAGGCAATTATGGCAACAAAAAAAAAGAGATTATAGTGACAATGAGCTACCTCAAGACATACAGTATACTTATATTATAAAGGTTTACATGCAAACTTTGCTTTGCAATATCACATTTCTTCAAATTTGGTACACAAGGTCAGAGATTTCAAGGAGGATTTCAGTTTTGAAAACAATTCAATTCAGAAATTCACAATCCAAATATATATTTAAAAAGTACACAAGATTTTAAATTGCTGTCACTACCATTTGGATTTTCATTTTGGGAATAACACTAGACAACAACTACATCTAGATTACGAGTGTTTACTCATGCTGTTGAGGGTTTGTTTATATCAGCGAGGCTTGTATACACAACTGTAAAACAGGCCAGCATATTGAATTATGATCAAATGAGAAACATGCAAAACTCTGATTTTCCATCAACAACTAAAATTCTTCAATTATGTGAGTAAATAGGACTCAACTGAATGTGGTCTGAAAACTTAAAGGTTGGTCCTCTGAAACGATGGTCACTGGACAAATGATGTTATCTGACAGACGTTTCTGGCTCACAGGGCACGGAGCGGTCACTTTCAGCAGTCATAGTCAGGTTTTAAGGTCCCAGTGATGCTAATCTGCTGTCATAATTACCATGACAGTAACATTGCTCTTCTAACTGCTTTGAAACAGGCGGCTGACCCCTGACCAGAAGATGACCTCTGATGACCCCTGACTCATGTTATGCTCATCTCATTCAACTGTTCAGGAGCAGGAGGGGAAAAAGAAAACTAAGAAGGGCAGGAAATACAAAGAAAAGAGTGATACACAACTTGAAGATGGATGGAGGATGAGGAAAGTTCTGTGGCTCCTTTAGAGACAAACACATGAACATCCAGTTAATTTCTAAATCTGTTTTGTAGCGGTTGACATGGGAAATGGCAAAAAGCATCAGACAAACAGCTGTTAGCTAGCCTACAAAAATGTCAAGCCACTTCATGCCTTAGTTGGGTTTTTCGTATTTTGTTATTCTTGTATTTATAACTCGTATTTATAGCAGATGAGGGTTTTTATGTCTCTCATGCACAGTTAAACACTTAAATGATCCCTTGGGAGTTCTCTATAGTGTTTTACAGGAACATCGAGATCCTAAAGAAGGTAATATGTGCCAAAAATGGTGATTTACAGAGAACAAGTTGCCATATCATGTATTAAATAGAAGACAAGGGAGGTTTGACAGTACTTTATCTCAACTTATTCATCTACCTCTGAGCTCTGGTCATCTTTAAAGTCTAGTTGGTGTCTTCCAGTGTTTGTTGTCAACACACCCCGAGCAGGGTTTGAGCTGCAGGGAGCTGAAGGATCGAAGAGTTAGAGGTTTGACCTCATGTGACTCATATCTGACTCCACTGAGAATCTAAGACCATAAACACTGACAAAAAAAGTTGTACAATGAAAGAAAAAGGACACATTTGTTTTGAAAATAAGATTTTTAACAGGTGTTTATTAACAGGCACTTAATCTGCCTTTATTTGGCCAAATGCATAACTTTTAGTCCACAGTAAAGGTAAGTAGTTTCTGATAAGATACACAAGTTACAAATTTGTGCCAATTTCAGTGGAATTGAAGGAACAGTTGTGTGGGGTGATCCAAGGAGAGAGTCAGGTTCAGAGCCAGAACACCCAGAATCAAATGGGATTCTGCTCTGATCTGGAGCTGTTTACCAGCAAGAGGAGAGGTCAGAGATGACTTTTTAACTTTTGGGATTAAAAAGTGGATTTATCTCCACTCCTGTTTATCAACATGACTGAGGCAGTAGTGATCCGCGGAGGTGAGCTCCATTGTCGGGTGTTTATGTTCTGTAATGTTGACTGCTGACTGGAATGTACTTTACTCCACAAGCGTAATGTTACAGATTGGAGATGGTAAAAATAAGAGAGAGAACTAGAGTGTGCGGTGAGTGCTGAGTTCATTGAGAGGCTCAGCTGATTTCAAACACACAGACATACACACTCTTGATCTGTGCTGTTGCTCACTAGCTTATGGCTGATTTCCAGTTAAGCAATCTGGCTGTTTGGATCGAGTAACTCAAATAAACACTAATAATCCCACTGTCAAACTCGCCCTGCACATCTATCTGATGTGACTCTTGCACAAATGTTCACAGATGAAGTAATGTTTGAAGTAAAAGTTTTATTCACATTACGTTCAGTTACTTAGGTTTAGAGAGGAAAGAGCTAGCTCAGTCAGACATGATGTTGGAAATAGCACTATTGGTGTGTCCACAAAGCACTACTTGGTACTGAAACACCCGGACAGCACTGGTGTGCAGCCTCGGCCGACACTGTTTTGTTTTTGTTTTATTTGTTTTGTTTTACTGACTACAGCCTCCCTACACCAAAACTGGGAATTCACAGGACTGTAGAGCTCAAGGACACTCCAAACTGTGGAGAAAAAGGAAAAAAGAATGTAAATTGATAAAAAAAAATTAAAAAAAAATTGTTTAAAGGTAAATTTTGGTTACTTGAAGTAAAACTGAACTTCTACAAGTATAAGAGGTAAACAAAGAAAAAAATACATTGATGCAGTTGTACTTAGTAGTACTTAAATATACTCCAACAGTTCAGATTCTACATTACTTTTTTCCCAGCCTAAGTTCACAAGCTGAACACTGACTCTTAAGCTTTCTGAAAAATTGTGCATGTGCACAGGTAGGAGTGTCCGTGTGTGCAAAGTGCAAATGAGAAGATAAGCGATCCAGTTGGAGGCCGAGCCAGAGCTCCATCCTGTGATGTAACAGCTAATGACAGTAAACGAGTTGAGTTCTTTGCTCGGGCAGATCGGTGGCTCCCAGAGGAAAAGAACCGGCGGTTCACTCTAAGTGCCGTGTTGTTATTTCTGAAGTGAATGGAGTTTGTTATCACAGCTTGGCCCCCCGCGCTCCCCCTCCGTCACTCTGCAGAGCGACAGAGCAAAACCCCTGCTGCGTTTCTCATGCTACACACCACATGCCTGCACACACACACACACACATATATCCACACTTACATGAAGAATGAATGCATGCATGCACGTTTCTGCTGCATCAAAAGGAGACATGTAGAAAAGCAACTGAATGTAAAGAGTTTGAGGTGAGAGGTGCTCATGGCGTGCGACTTGCCTGCTACCGCCATGACTCTGCTTACAAGTTACTAATCTTATCTGCTTATCACGTTGGCAGACAACAAAACACACACACACACACACACACACACACTCTTTTTGGTATGTACCAAAGTAACCAGTATTTTGGCAGGTGTTCCCCAGTTTCCTTAATCAGGTTAAGATAATCTTCTCTTTGAGTACACAAACACACACACACACACACACACACATACAAACACACACTAATGCAAACACCAGAGGAAAAAAAGTTCAACTTTGAATGTACTTATAAACATATTTCCAATTCAAAAACAACTTTCCTTCTCACTTGTCCCTTTGCCGATAAAGATTTATAATCAAAACTGATTTTAAAAAGTATATATGGAGATGTCAGACCCAATTTTGTTTCCATGCTAACTCATTCCAATAATTCAATAGTCTGAAAGAGCCCATTTCTCATAAACACTTTTACTTTCAATACTTTAGGAGACAGATGCTGACAAAAGAATGTACTTGGACAGCTGTGAAACACGCTCTGCCCTCTAAGAAAATAAAAACATCAACCAGCAGAGCAGGTGAGTGTTTGTTTCGTGCGTCACTCTGCAGCTTGGCTTCGCTCCTCAGAGCTGCAGCGTCAGACGTGGGCCGTCAGTCGACAGGACGGAGGAATGTCTGGCTCTGCATACCAGCCTGAGCCTGCATACGTCAGGAGGCTGGAGCGACGGCTGGTGTTAATAATGATGTGCGTGCATGTGTGTGTGTGTTTGTGTGGGAACATGGCAACTGTAGTGTGGCCAGTGGCATGAAACACCAGATTACATGATCAGAGGGGAACACACTGTACAGGAGATCCCAGAGACAGAATCTCTCAGCAGTTTGAGCTGCATCTGGGCTGGTCGCAGTGTTAGTGCTGAGACCTCAACTCAGTGCTGATACAGGGTTTACCACAGGAAGGCAGTAAGCTCGGCCTTTTCCAATTACTAAGAATTCAGGTTTTCTTCTTCCAGACATTGTGATAACAGCAAAGCGATCATATGATAAGACCGATCAATCACTGCTGAGCTGTGTAAGACAGATCCATCTCATCTTGTTATCTTTGTTGTTACTCAATGTCTCATTCATTAAATATGTGACTTTTGGTATGAGATGTAGTAAGGTGGGGTAACTTCAATCAGAAGGAGAGCGCGACCACCTGCGGAGCCAGTTGGTGAATCATACTCTTACTGAAGTCAGCCGAAAGAAGCGCAAAAATGTGTTTTCAATCCATAAGAGCTATCAATGCCATTCTTTGCTCTTCTTCCTATGAAATATATGCTCCAGTCTAGATATAACTGATGCGATAGCAGCTACGCTAACCTCTGGAGGAGCTGCTGATTGGTTCAACCACTGTGTGTTTGGCACAACTTCATAACCTGAAGCTTGGCAAGATGGATTTGTGATGATCACGTGATCTTGTGAATCCAGCTACCCTCTCTCCTGAATCCTCAATTGGGATAAGAAAAAACTCCTCCTGGGAACCCTTTAACAGGGAATTCAGTCTAATATTCTGTGCCAGTCAGTGCACCTTCACAATAAAAAATTGTTTGAAACCCTTTGAGGAGTCATCATAGGACTAGGCCTGTACCCAGGCCTGTACTGAATGAATATTCTGCCGGATCAATCTTCAACAGACCTCTTGAGTGAAAAGCTTGGGGATATTTGCCCTTTAGGGAAATTTTAGTGCAAATACCTGCAGGATTAACACATGCTCTGTGAGCTCTGATGCAGGACACAGTGATGTGGGGTATGCACCTGGCCTAGACCATGTGGATCAGCCGAGAGTGTTTACAACTGGGAGACAGGCTCAGGTGAGTTTGGAGAGTCTATCAATCACAGTGCTGCCCCCCCCCCCCCCCCCCCAATTGACAGATTTTCAGATTTACTGCCCTGTTTGGGTTTAGACGTAAGCTCCTGTTCTGAGATCTGTCCTATATAAACATGCAGCCACATATTCTACACACTTCTATGAGTGTGTCTGTGTGTGTGGTATGTGTGCACCCACAGACACAAGCATGCACAAACACACGCACAGATTATCTTGGATGTTTATACAGAATGACTGGAGCACAGATCTGATAAGACTTATCTGATCCGAGAGTACAGCTCATTAAATCAAGTGTAAGAAATTCTCACGCACCTGTGTGCTGCAGACAGAATGTGTGTGTTTTACTACAGCCAGAAAATGTTACATATTTTTCTCTGTTATGCAAATGACTTTGCATAACGTTTCTGCTCTTTCACCAGCACATTCCTTAACCAACACATCATTCCTTTAGTTCGTACATGTTTGTCCCTACAAGGTACACTCACACAAACATTAACAGATTACATGGAAACATTGGCAGCTGTTTTGTAGTGACAAAAGGACGATAAGATAATAGTGGCATGCTTTGAGGTCTCTGCCCATCCAGCTGCACCTGTGAGTTAATCTCATGTTTGTTTCTTGGATTAAACTGCCGATATTAACAGTTTTTTGCGTGTGTATTTTTGTTTTTACAGGTGTATTTTTTGTAAAGTTGTCTGATGGAAAACATCAAAATAAATTGCAGCATGATGAAGGTCACAAGACTTGGATTATTTGTTAGATCTAAGACATACACAGACTTCAGAGATGTGTTGCACAAAGCTGTCCAGTTTTTTACTCTGCTGTTTCCCATGCTCATTCTCTATTGTGGAGAAGCGCTGTGTAGCATCAACAGGGAAGCAGAGCAATGTGCTGCTAAAATAGAATTGATAGCAAGACGTATTTTAGCCACCTAAAAGAAGGTACACCTAAAAATATATATATCCGTTTAAGTGTATGCCGAACTATTACTTTAACAACTTTAGCTAACAACTTACTGAGACACTGTGGGATTCTTTGCAAAAAAAGGCAAATTTGCAATCACTTCTGGGCAAATTCTGGCAGAAATAGAATATAGTATCCATAATTATGTTTTTTATTAGTGTATAATCACCTGAAACTAAGAATTGTTGTGTTTCTGCTACCTAAAAATTAGTCTTTTATATCCACAGATGGAGCGGGTCCTCTTCCAAGGAGTCACGTTGCATCCGTGGAACTAACAAGGGAAATCTGGATACAGCATCAGATGCAGTATAGAAGTACCTAGGTATTCTATGTTGTGCAACCTAAAGAGCGAGTGTACTAGAGACTCCTGTCAGCCGAGTCAGCTAAGTTCCAGTTTAGCAACCGGCTAAAATCAACAGGGATAAAGTTATTTAATTGTGTAGCTCTGACCAAATGGATCATATCATGAAAGTGAAACGAGTCATTTCAAGGGGGTGTGACACAAGCTAACATCTACAGTTAATGTCCGTACAGTTGATTCATGGTTGTTTGTGGTGAATGAATAGATCATGGAAAGACTACAGGAAACGCTTAAAGACATACACACAAATTCAGCAAACCACAAATTGCAAGTTTTCCGCTTTTATAAACAGCTTGTGAAACTGGTTAGCACCTGTCACTAAGGGCGCACTCACACTAGGCAATCCATACCATGCCCAAGCACGTTTGACCCCCAAAGTCTAGTTTGCTTGACTAGCGTGAGTGCTGTGTACCGTGCTCAAGCACAGTACACTTTCTTGGCCCTGGCACAGTTGGAAGAGGTGTGCTTCTGCACGGTACGTTTGCTCTTCCACTAGCACACGAGTGCAGGCCAGCGGGGGACAATCGTGCTTCGGCACAGTAAGGAGCAACCGGGCCAAGTGTGAGTGCATCCTTATTGTTACCATGCAAACACAGCTTGTACTTGAGCTAGCTTTAAGCTAAAAACCTGTATTTATTTTTGTGTCAAGATTACAATTCATTGTCTGTGATTGATATTAAAAGGTGATTAAAACTGTATGTACTGATGTAAAAAATGGTCATTCGTGGATATAGCCTACTTAAGATTTGTCTTGTGGCATCTCTTAAACATCAAACGTTGAACAAAGATGTTAACATTACCATTTTAGGTCATGTTCTTTTCATTTGTGTACATTATCAATTCCACAGCAAAAATGCATCATTTGCATTGTGAAAAATTACTTATTTGTCTTTTTTTCAGTTTGTTTCTCCTGACAAATGTCGGAAACCATACATCAGTTTAAAACTAAAAGCAGCTTTATAGACCAGTCTCACATGTTGTGGCAGTAATATTTCCATGTTCATCGGGTTTAACAGATTTACCATGGTAAAAAAAAAAAAAAATATATCACTCAATAGTTAATCAATAGAAAACAATGCATATAGATGTCTTAAAAAAAAATAAACCCAGTGTCTGCCAAGTCTGGAAGCCCACTCTGCACCGATTGGTCATTGGGTACATCTTCATGTAGTTCTCATGTTTACAAAGGATGGACAGACAGGATTAGAAATGAGATGTGTCTAAAATATTTAATGATTCTATCAATGCATACCATAAGCACCTAATAGCAGTCGCACTTTTGTTTCAGTTGTTAGTTCAAAAGGTAAAACATTAAAAGGCGAACAAAGAGCACAATCGTCACTTGATGTTTTTGTCATGCAAAACTTCATTTGAAGATCAAAAGAACAAAAATCTAGTTTGTCTTTTCTTTGAAGAGTTAAGACCTCTCAGGGAGTTTGATGTTCTCTTAAAAGGCACACACATGTTTGGCAAGGTAGTAAACAGCTTCTTTAAAGCTTAGTGACACTATCTGATTGATTGTTTTGTGGACTGTTGTCATGCTATCCTCTGCACTGTACTATAGCAGCTTGGCTCAGTCAGATCAGATCTGCAGCCCCGCCTCCATGACGTCACACACCTCGCTGAGCGTGCTAACAAACAGACAGAAGATGCCCGCATATGCTGGCACGTTATTGTCACATGCGTGATAATGTGGTTACAGCAGAAACAGTGTGGAGATGAGGCGACTGATAGGCAGCAGCCAGACACTGATGGAGCTGCTTCACTGACTGTGCAGAGGAGGTGAGAAGGAGAAATGTGATAAGATTGTTGTAACATCTCAGTTCCTGACCCCTGCTAAAGCACAAGGCTCTGAGGAAAACACATGAGCCAGATTTAATAAATTGCCTTATCAAGTTACATTTAAAACTTGGTATCACATTCAGCCATTTTTGATCAAAGGGAGACATGCTGGACATATCATATGGAAGGGAAGAATGAGGAATTAAAACAGTGCTTTTTTTCTTCACTTCTTCGAATAACATCCTTACTGGGAATTCTCATCAAAAACTATCCCTTTTCTGAGTAAAAATACCTGAAGGAAACCTGGGATTCTTAGCATGTGTGTGCTTCTGTATCTGTGTGTTCCCATACTCCAAACATCATCAATGCTGCAACACAGCTCTCAAAGTGAAACCCAATCACCAGGAAAAAAATTGACAATTGACTTGTCAGTCAACCACATATATGTTGAAAATTATTTTTTTTGTGTGTTCAACTTTCAGTTTGTCTCTACAGGAAACATTTAGACTCTTTCTTCCACATTGAAAATGTAATCATTACAGTGTCAAATTACAATACATGATATATACATACATCATTTTATATTTTCATAGTATTGCATTATATTTAGGTTCTGTAGGAAATAGGGTTGGGCGATATGTTAAACACACATGAATAAAACACCACATGAATGCAGCAAAAAAGTTTAGCGTGCTTTGCGGGCGCAGGAGGCGAGGTCTCAGGCTACTGCAAAGGAGGAACAGCTCGTTGCGAAAAAGAACACAAAATCCCCTATTTTGGATTATTTTGGATTTAGACCTGACGCAGCCAGCAAGCGAGTCAGGTAATTTGCCGTCTATGCAAACGAGTGGTGCCAGCAAAAGATTCTAACACCCCCATTTTGCGCGAGCATTTGCGAATACATCATCCTGAAGAGCACGGCAAGCTAACACCAAGAGAGGCGGCTCCCTCAACTGCCACTGGAAAAGCCGCGCTTCACCCGTCTTGTGAAAGACTCGTCGGAAATCATGTGTGAAGCTGCCGGTTCCAATACGCGCACACTTTGAATTGTGCTTTACATAGTAATTATGAACTATATGTACTGTGTTGAATTATGGGGAGGCAGACCAGTAATTAAGCAAAATGAAATGACAAAAATCGTCCAAAAAATCGCCAAAAAAGAAACCAACCGTGATGGACTCAGCCGATGGGCAATTGGTGATATATTCGTCCAATCACCCAAGCCTAGTAGGAAAGTGTTTTAGCAGTGCATTGGACTAATTGGTCCTATTGGATGGAGTTCATTGAGATTTGGCACATTCATTGTCACCAGAGGATGAACCCTACTGACTTTGGTGATCCTCTGACTTTTCATCTAGTGCCACCATGAGGTTGAAATTTTTGGAGTGACATATCCTGGCAACTATTGGATTGAATGAATGATGAACTCCCATTACTTTGGTGATCCCCTGATTTCCTTTTAGACCCTCCAATAGGTTTGCAATTTTAGAGTTTTAGGTGAAATTTCTTGCCAACTACTGGATGGATTGCTGTGTACAGATATTCCAGGTCCCAGTGGTGATCCTCTGATTTTTTTCCTTTCGATTGCCATTACCAGCTCAAATTTCAACTTGTCCAATACTTTGAATTAAGACCATAAACCTGCAAAACTAGTGACATTCCCATCAGCCTCAGCTGTACTGCTAATGTAAAAATGCTAACAGGCTAAATATTACCTGCTTACCTGCATGTTAGCATTGTTGCTGTGAGTGCGATGTCAGGACATTTTGGAGCTTTGTTAGTGGCAACACAACCAGATATTTTTGAAGAGACATCAGGGCATTTTCCAGCCCTGTTAATGGCAACGAAAGAAGATATTTTTAAGAGATGTGGGACATTTTTCAAACCGTGTCAGTGGCTGTAAAATCCAGATATTTTTGATGAGACATCACTACATTTTTAAGCCGTGTTTGTGCCGACAGTACCACGTAAGCCAAAACATTGTCTTTTCCTAGCTCAAACCAGGTCTCCCTAATCCTAACCAGACCATAAGTACAGCGTTATCACAACATAAAATTCAAAATTGTACCTAAAGAAACGTAAAGTTCCAACATATACGTGGTTTGCAACGCTGTCAGCATTTATTCTGGCAATTGGGTTGTTGGAGCTGCTGGCGCATCTGTACAGATTCTTAATGTTTAAACAGGTACACTCTGAAGCTACAGTAACTATTGTTGTCTAAATTAATATCAACATGGCCTGAGGCACTCTGCAGAGGAATTCTGAGCAGTGACAATTTATCCTCGGTGCCACACCCTGCATGCATCACAACAGTAGCACTATAAATAAACTCTTCATTGTTACTGAGGGCCAGCACTTCAAGACATCAGTCAAAGTTCCCATAGAAACATAAAGCTGAAGGGGTTTGTCGCGCCATCAAATCGACTTTTTCTGACATCACAGACTGCATACCTGCGCAAAAATCTGACAGACTGAGCCGTAAATCACCTGGAAAACACACACAGACACACACACAATAAATCATCACAGGTGCTGAACAGGAGAATAGGAGGAGGGAGTGAACGAGGAGGGGGGCTTTAGGTTAAAACCATAATTATGGGCTTCATGTTATTTTTAGAGCTGCAGTCAGAGTGCTAGCATGTTCAACAAAAACAATAACAGAAACTTCTGCAGTACTTAAGCCACAGATAAACATGTCCTCCTTAGCTTCTATCCAAACCCATATGAGTAATGTCAGACCTGATTCATCAGCTCAGCATTACAGGCTCAGCCTAAGAACCAAACCCAGGACTGAATAAAGACCAGGAAATCAAAATTAGCTTTGTTGGTGAGCGTGGAGGGAACCCCCTGTATCTGGTGATCCCTGCACTATTGATATCTGTCAAAACAACATTTCAGAAGAACCAGTTTTTTTAATAGCACCTTCACACACATACACACACACAGGCCTAACCTCAACTTCTCAACATACACGCGATGGCATACTCTCAACAATGACTCACAGCTATTACCTGACACCATTAAGCATTGTGAAACACTAGCTGGGTTACCCTCAGAGTCACAATCTGTCAGTCACTGTTTCCTCATATTTCACGCTAATCCTTTTTTCAGACAAACACAGGTGAGCAGCAAATAACACGAGTGTGTTTGGACATGTTGAATGAATGACCAGGCTGCATGTGGCAGGTGAGCTGTCACGCTCACTATACATAAATCTGGGTGAGTACATAAACCCCTCACAATAACTCTGGCCAATGATAAGATACAAGATAGGTGCGTTACAGAAGGTGACGGGACAGTAGAGCCCCCGGGTCAATGTCATTCCCGATACAAGCTCAACCTGCGATAAGAGAGGCCCCGAAAACACTCTAGTTACGTAAAATGCTATCTAAACATTGCACAAAGCAGATAGGCGTCTGGTATTGTCAGTGTAATCCCTTACCTGTGTTGAAGATGAGGAATACACTCATCACATGACGTGTGTGTGTAGGTGTGAGGAATGTATTTTTCCATCTAGTAAATGTTGAGCCGTTATGGTGTGGCCCTGCGCTCAGAGGCCTGCGTCTGTCTGGATCAGCTCACAATATAAACTATAAAGAAACAGGCACAGGAGCACAGTCCTACATTTATAGTGAAGCCGAAGAGACTGAGGAGTGAGCTGTCAGCAACACAATCACCAGAATATGTTGAAACTTTACGTTTCTTTATGTCACAACTTTATGTTTCTTTAGGTTGAGTTTTCAATTATCTGTTGTGGCAACGCTGTGCTCATGTGCTCTGGTTTGATTTAGGCACTAAAACCACTTGGTTAGAGTTAGGAAAAACTCATGTTTTGGTTTAAAATACGCAATTTTGTTGCCACAAACATGACTGAATATGTTCTGATATCTCATTACAAAATATCCAGTGGTTTTGCACTTACCACTGTCCCTTCCTTCTCCTGCTATGAAAGTCAGCTCATATACATAATCTGAAAATGACACATATTGTAGAAATGTTGATGTGATACATAAAACATATAAAACATATTTGAACATGTCCTTGCTTTGCAAAAATGCACAATACCATCATTTTATTCTGGTGACTGGGCTGGCTTTCAGTGGTACTAGTTTGAGTTTGAAATATCTGCCACTTAAAGGAACAGTTCACCCAAAAATTAAAATTCAGTCATTGTCTCCTCACACATGCTGATGGAAAGCCGGGCAATTTTTTGGTATTCCATTATTCTGATTCCATGCGTTTTCCCAGCCCTATTCTGCGAAGATCGGACCCTAGTCTGCCTCTGATTGGTTCTGACCCTGACAGTTTTTCTCTAACACTTACAGGCTGGACACACTGAATGCATGTGCAGCGCTGCTGCGTGACGTCACCCCTCCAGCTTCCTCTCTCTTTCAGCGGGGTAAAGGAAAATCTTCATCATATTTATTGATAATTATCAAAGTCAAACTCCATGTAAATAGCAATGCAGTTGCCACGCAGCCTATGTGAACACAAACATGCGAGTAAGCCGCAGCAGCTCGGTAACGCAGCCGCCATGCAGTACACAGGCATCCAGTGTGTCCGGCCTGTAACCATCAAGTACAGTAAAAAAGCAATGAACAGCAGCCAGTAAGACGTTTGGCGGGTCATTTCAGACTTTTTTCTGACTTTTGGGTTTCGGAATAACCGGCTGGCTTTCAGAATAATTTGTGTGATTATTTTATGTTAATTAAACTCCAAGCCTGTGTATGTGGCCTAACAAAACACAACCTGTAATCTACAATCATCTGTAGTACTAACAAGAGGAGCTGTAAGATAATTCAAATTCGTATGATCCTTTTGAAAACATCTATGTTTGCTCTTTGTGTCTTCTGGCTTTGAATGTCCACAGTCAGAGTTGAAAATCTCTGCATTTTGCGTGCCTCTAATATCACGATGGGTCCCAAAATCAAAAAAACTGAAGAATATTTTTGTGCCAGACAACTGTAGACACTACGACTCAGCAGAAGTTCAGACTCTTGCTAAGAGACAGAGGGAGCTCCTGAAATAAGAAGATCCAGGTTTGTGATTGCAGCAGCAGGCCTCTCAACCGGCGCTCAGCTCCCTCTCTCACACATGGACCACCTGGGTGATCTGTTTATGGAAGCCATGCCGGCTCCTGGCCCTGAGCACATTCGAGCTATTCATCCCTCTTTTGTTTAAAGAAAGACCATTTATAAAGTCTACTGCATGAGCAGTATGCAGATTAGAAACAGAGTGACTCGTCCAATCAGTCCAATGCTTTCAATCTGTATATAAGGCTGCTTGGCCCTATAACATAACCACTAGGACATTAAAGGCTTATTTCACTGTTTTGGATTAACATTATTCCTTTGGTGGATCACATATAAGAGAAATATCCTAAATCCTAAATGAAAGATGTTTCCATACTCCCAGAGGAACATCATGTAAACTTTGGATATAAAAAAAAAGAAAAAGAGGAGGAGCAGGTATTACGTGTGTGTTTCGTGCGAGGCCAAAGTGTTTCCACAGGTTAATTTGAAGGGAGCAGCTCCCGCTGTTATCACGCACTGCAGAGCACTTTGTTTTGCCCCTGCCGTGAAAAGTGTTTTTGAGCTAACCCAAACACAGTCTATAGTAACAGTGATATTATCTACCTGAGCACGCGGGGCCCACCTGCGGGGCTCTGACACAGCGAGGGAGATGTTTTACCTCGTCTGCACGAATGGGCCCGGAGCAGAGGAGGGAGGAGGGAGGCGGGGGGCGTGTGGGAAGAAACACACAGAGAGGGGAGGAGGGGGGCGGGACGGAGATTTTTACAAGCTAACACGCATGATGCTGTTTGGGCAGGTTCAGCCTGCAGACTCGCTGACTTTTCATCAGCTAGTTTTTCTTCGCTTTAACGGCCACACTGTAATTAATCAGATGTCTGGGTTGGATAGGCACGCAAGGGCTGGGTTCAAGACCTTTTGTTTGGATAGATGCCTGGTCAGGTGTGTAGCTGTATAAATAGTTACGGCCTGTTTTCTCACAACGCCTTTCAGAGAAAGTTCAATTAGAGTGGTGTGGCAGCAACACATCTCCTGACATGAACCAGCCTAAAAGTGCAGCAATTATGGTTTTCTTCTATTTTAGCATAATTGGAAAACATTAGAGTCGAGAGAAGCAGAGGAGTGCACGACTCACTGACACATGATTCTATTTATACCTCTTCTAACCCCTCAGTGAACTTTCAGTGCTCTCGTCTCAGCACTGAAAGTGTAACCAACAGTTTGTTCCAGCAAGACACTGAATGAGGCACATTGAAGGTCATTTGACTGAATAGCTTTAAGACACAATCACACCACTGCATTCACTAATCCTGTATTAGTAATCATGTTGTCATGACCGCCCACCCCAGTCACCAAGCAGGTGCTGCAGTCCCTCCCCTCCATACACCTGGCTGCCCCAATGGCCAAACCTGTTTCTCCGGCATGCAGGGGGAGTTAACAAATCTTACAGTACGTACATTCAAAGACCAGATCTATTTCCAAATTAAACAGAAGAGCTGGGGATTGTGCCAAAAATCACACCAAAAACTTCAAACAGCTAAACATCGGCTGCTGACACGTGAATGGCATTCGTCCTAAATGATGATAAGGTTTAAGTGGATGGATAAGATGGGTGTTATTGCTTATTTTTATTCTAATCAACTAACTCCTGAAATAAACTAGTAAAAATGTAAGTAATGTCTGTTAATTCAGAGGCTGATATAGCTATTTCACCAGGTCCAGGTGTGTGGATACAACCCAGAAATTGCAAGAATAATGCAACTGCATCAACTTCATCACATTGAACTGCTTCTAGTGCTAGAAATTGGAAATAGTAGTAGATAAAGAAGGCCAAGGTGCAGTCCGAACAGGTGAGTTTTCAGTCTGCAGTAGAGGATGTGTATAGTTTCTGATGTGTTGATGACAATGGGGACCTTGTTTCGTCATTGTTGAGCCAGGACAGCAAAGTGGTCATTTATGTTGAGCGGTAGTCGGGCCTCTCTCATAGTGAGGGAGTAGCAAACCGATTTGTAGTAGCAGAATGTAGAAGACAGATAGAAGTGTATGGTTTTGTCCTCATTGTAGAATGGGCCTGAGCCATTTACAGCATGGTCAAATTAGATTGGAGCAGCCACCAGGAGCCTGTTCAAGGTGGGAGGTGAAGTGTGTGAAGACCAGCCAGGCTGCTGCATTTTGGAGCAAGTTGCAGTATTCGGGCTAGAGAAGACAAGCTGGACCAGAACCAACTGCATTAGGAGCGAATGTATCCTCCTGATGTATAGGATAATGAATCTGCAGGAGCAGGTTGCAGTTGTTGCAACAAGGTTGGCAGCAAAGGAGTTCTCATTGTTATGTGACTCACAGGACTTCTACGACTTTGATCTGCATTAATATCACCCGATTAAATCGGCATTAAACTGCCTTAGAAAATATCTTCTATGATAAAAAAAAAAAAAAAAAAAAAAGAAAAGGTTGAAGGTACAATCCTGGGCACCTAAAAGCTTTGAGGGAGATGTTAACTAACAAGATGCATTTCAGCAAGAAACATACAATCACAAAGCTTAACATTCTGGCTATTAGCGGACAGAAGCTAAAAAACTGAAAGATCAGAAAACTGGTTTTAAAATCTGCAGTTAAACATGTTCCATTTTTAATTTCTGTGTCAGGATGAATTCTGCAACTATGGTGCTGTCACAGAACTATGAAATGTTATGAATTCATTCTGTTATGACTCTCTGATTCACTTCTTCTCCATGGCAATGGCAGCCAAGGCTCATGGGTATTGTAGTATCTATAGCC
This sequence comes from Pagrus pagrus, assembly GCF_965226575.1. Taxonomy (NCBI): domain Eukaryota; kingdom Metazoa; phylum Chordata; class Actinopteri; order Spariformes; family Sparidae; genus Pagrus; species Pagrus pagrus. The sequence goes on along the minus strand of NC_140190.1, from coordinate 30,407,711 downwards.
AGCGGCTTGGCAATTATTTCTCAAAAACAAAGTTTAAGTAATTAGTCTGGTGATCACAGCATAAACATACTGTATAGGATTGCTGCATTTACTGTCATGCATCTACTGAACATGTTTGACTACATGCGTCAATGTTGACACAGCTTTGCTAGTTTTTGACAAGCTGTGAGGAAAAAATTACATCCATGATGATTGTAATAAAGAAATATTTCATCTTAATGCCCTGAGGAATATATGTGACTGCACACTTAAAGCTACATACATAAAGGATTGTTAATATCGTCAGACCTGTACTTTAGTTTGCCTGATTGATCTTTCACATATGTAATGTTTAAGATCTGTTGAAGACCGTCATCTATTATGCAACACTGACAGACATGTTCTACTGTGCAGCATTTGATATTATCTGATATGTTTTACACCAGATGGGTGCTGAGGTTTGCTGTGCAGTCAGGCGGCTGCTGTTTGCTCCAGTGGATCAATGCAGGAGCGGAGGCAGGACGCATTATAACCCCGCAGCCAGCTGGAGGAGATTAGGCCTTTTTTTCCCCAATCAAACTTCCGATCCTTAATGATATTCATTATGGAATTATCACCAAATCAATATCTAATGGCCCTTACTACAAACAGTAGTAAACAGTAACATCTGCCCAGAAGCACAGGTTTCTAATTACCCCTGCAGTGAGTCATGTAAAGTCTACAGAGATAAGAGAAAAACTTTCTTACTAATAAAACAAGAACATTTAACTTTACATTTGGTATTTTCTTTGTGAAGACAGTTTCTCTACTTTGGGGTTGGGACCACCAAACAAGGAGATTTTTAGACTGGCATACTGCTGGTATTTAATATGTTTGCAGATATGATTTGGTGGGAATCTTTTATTTCTTTACATTATATTTGAAGCTGCCTCTCTACATGTAGAGTAGAGCTACAAGAATGAGTCGAATTGAAAGAAAATCAATTGTCAACTATATAATAAATGAATAATTTCAATGATTTTTCAGGCAAAAATGTCAAATATTTGCTGAACCCAGCTCCTTGGATGTGAGGATTTGTTGTTTTTATTTGTCATTAATGACAGTAAATGACAGGTCTTTTGGTTTTTGGACTGTTGGCTGCACAAAAGAAGCAATTTGAAGATGTCACTTCGGGTTTTGAGAAATTTTGATGAGCATTTTTTAGATATTTCATTTAGAGTTGATCCGATTCCGACACCAGTATCGGAACTGCCACCAATACTGCCAAAAAATGCAGGCATCATATCGGCGAGTACGTGAGTCTATGCACTGATCCGATACCACATAATTTAGAAATGAGACTCTGCTACTTCCCAGTTAGCTCCGTTAGCTCTGCTTAATGTTACACACCCGAAATCAATTCTTCTTCGCTGCTCTAAAAGCCAACACAGAAGGTTGCGTGGTGCTGCCCCTGGCAACTACTGTCTTTAGAGTGGCGAAGAAGAAGCTGATTTCACACGAGTCAGATGGAGCTAGCTACATGTCAGCTATCTGGCAATATTTTACCTTGGATAACCCCATCGGCCAATACCCAAAGCCCAGGTATCAGAATTGGTATCAAGAAGGACACATGGTATTGGAACAGCTAAACGATTAACTGATTAATTGTGTGATTAAGTGGATATTAATCGATGATGAAAACAATCCTTAACTGCCCCCATAACAGCGAGGTACAATACTGAACTATTTCATCAAATTTGTGTGACAAGCTGTCTCAGTGGCTGATAACATTAGACTTCCAAAATTGAGTTATAGACCAGAAAAGCTTGAGAGATACACATTCACGCATGCAGTATTTTGTATTAGCAGTATAAGCGATACTTGGTCTACATAAGGGAAAGCACATTGACTTGAGTGTTGAAATGATTGATGTACCTCATAAATCACTGGCGTTGAACCCATCTCTGTCTCTTTCTCTGGCTTGTTTTTTGTGTGTTTGCTGCCTACAAGCTGAGACAGCCACTAACTACACCATATAACTTGAGAGCTGCTAAGTAGTGACCTGATTAAGTGCCAATGAAAGTCTTGCTAAGGGTTCAAATCTGGGTCTTGGCCTATCCCAACTTTTAGTCTTAGAGCTAGGGTTGGTGGGTAATTATAGAAGCATTTTTTGTTATATTTGTAGAAAATCTCTCAACATCTTGTCAGCAGTTAATAAATCAAATGCTCTGACAAAAAAAAGAATACAAATCCAGTATCTGTGGCTGTTACAGGCCCTAATGAACCCATCCAGTGGTCTGATTTGCCTACTTATCCGTCTTCCTACGTACCTGCCTGCCTGCACACACTCTGCCCATGCACTCATTGTGTATGACTGAAGTCTTCCACAAGGCTAGGTGGATGTATTGTTAAAGCTATTAACAAGCTAGTCGCACAAGAATGACAACAATAAAACAATAAAAAACGATAACAATAACAGAGTTTGTTGTTTACATTCATTATGATAATGTTTCTTAGCCAATGATGTAGTCGGGTTTGGTTAGCCTAGATAGCGATACGCTGTGCTCACAGTACATGGCCGCCGAGCCTGTTGTTCAGCAGCTAGCTAACTCAGTAGCACAAAGCACACAGCCCCTGAGCCAAAGAATTAATGAGCAGCAGCAGCAGTGACAGACTGTCGTTCAGCCGCTACCCAAGTAGCACTAAGCACGAAGCCACTGAGCCAAAGAACAAAGCCACGGTGTCAGTATGGACACCTTTTCAACTGAGGTACGTTTGTTGCTATTTTGCTTGTATTAATAAGACTGTCTTATTATTTATTTTTGCTAGACTAAAAGCTAAAGAGAACACTAAGTAAGCTCAGCTAAAGTTAAGAGAGCTTTTGGAGCATATAAAACTAGCTGCTAACATATATCTCCCAGCTTGCCAGCAAGAGCTGTGGGGCAGTCGCCTGTTGGTGTAGTCAGGCAGTGCACATTCATGCGTTCATCTAGCAACACTGAAGCCTACATTTCCCATATTGCAATTCTTAATAGCCTCTATGAGACCCTCCCTGCCATGTACATACAAACATCTTTCTTAACCCCCCATTGCAACAACTGCTTTCAGCAAATCATTTGTTGTGTCTAAGCCGCAATGATTGTCACAGTCATTTTTCAGACGTCTCTCCAGAGCAACAAATAACATCCTGTTTCCGCACCATAAATGATGCTCTCTGTGAAAAGTAAACTGAATTTAATGTTAGTTCAGTGGAATGCCCATTTAAAGTTCTACTACATTATTTTCTTTCATCCACCATAATGTAAGTTTGAATATAGTTCAGGCTTTTGCATGAAAACAGAACATCTGCCTTTGCTAATAAATGTTAGAAAAGCTTACAAACCTCCTCTGAAAAATCTCAAGCAAACTAAATTTAGATTAAAACATTTTTGTTGTCATATTAAAAAGTACAGGGCATGGGCCTTTTTAAAACTGTTATTTGTGGTGATAGATAGTGGTGGGAAAAAGGGGATCTAAATATAATCCACAGACTAATGTTATCAATCATCAAGGTGTTTGTTGGGGTTGTCTGTGGTATGATTCCTTGGTAACTGCTCCAATCAGTACTATGTTTGCAGTTAAAGCCCCCAGGCTAGATGTTCCACCTCTCAATCAAAGAAATAAGAGGGGCGGTTACGGTTCAGACGGTGCAAAAATAGCGCTATGGAGCCCCGCGGTAGGTTGAGAGGCAGGCGAAGCATCTCGTGCAAACCACTATGCGTGAGTAGAGTGTTTGGATCCTATTTCAAGTTTAGACAGAAAAGGGCTGAACGGCTGCCAGGTAAACAGTACAGCGCAGGTACTGATTTGGCCCTGTGTTTATGATTACACAAAAACAGCCTACAGCGCTGCTGAATAGAGGTAGGTCCTATCAGCTGCTGCAATAAAGCGAGGTGTCTATGGCTAAGATCAATCATTGCTTCTTTTACTTCTTCATCCCCCCCCCACCACCTAATCTCCCTCCACGCCTCCCAGCTCGGCATGCGAGGGGACTCTAGCGTGTGAAGGGTTGAAATGGACGATAGCAGCAGATAGGGCAAGTATCAGGCCTGTGTTTCCCACATGGCAGAGGTTCACTGACAGACATGTACTAACAGTAACATTTTACAGGAAGACCAGAAGAGTGCACTCAGGTCTTCTTCAACCTTGATTAGGTTATGTTTTGAGTTCCTGTAGACTGTAGACCCTCATCTGATCTCAGGTTTTGGAAGATCTGTTCAAAGGCACCAGAGCTGTGTGAGGTGCTGGTGCAGACTGTAGCTGTGCAACATCAAGGAGAAAAGCAGGCACCAATTTGTGCACATAGAGAATGCACAGTAGAAACCTGTTCACAAACACCCACATTTACAAGCGTGTGGGGTAATGTTCTTCCATATTCTTTTATGCTGCAACAAACCAATAGGCTAACCAATTTGGCATTTAGGTTGAACAGTGGTGCATTTTTGGTTGAACACAGGGGCATTTAGATTAACCAGAAGTTGGAGGTCTAAAGGTCACCAGAAGACCAGAGAAGCTCTTTTGCAGACCAGTGGGCCAACTGATCCTGCACTTAAGCCAACCAGAAGGGCACTTGGTGATGAGGGGAGAACATGGACTCTACTGAAAGTCACTCGTATAAAGCAAACAAAACTTGGGGTGCTCTTGGATTGACTAAGAGGGGACTTGGGCCAACCAGAGCTGCACTTGAACTCCCCAAATGGGCTTTTGGAATGAAGACAAGGACCCATGGGCTGACCAGAGGGTCATGTAGATCATCCAGAAAGACATTTGGGGTCAAGAGGGTCACGTGGGGACGAAATGAGTATAATGGCTGACTAGATTGGCACTTTTGCCAACCAGAGCTCCACTGAAGGGGGCTTTGACTCATTATAGGGCCTCCTGGGTTTATCTCAGGGGAGTTTGCACCAACCAGTCCTCCACTTGGGGACTTGAGATGCATTTGAAAACTTTGCACTTGTCAGAGGACAACACTTTGGCGACCCACATGTTGCAAAAAAAGAAGAGCTGATAGAGAGAGCCCCCCTCCCTTCCCTCTCTTTGCATGCTACTGGGTGGAATTGTAAAAAATAAATTGCATGTATCAAGGCAATTAGTCGCAGGGGGGACCTGGAATGACATCACTATCTTTGCATGTGATTCAGGTCCTAGCAGTGCCAGCCTGCCTTTCACCCGCACTTCACCTGTACTTCACCTCTCTCCTTAATTACTTTAATTACACCCTTGTTGGCTCCGTTTATTTATATGCATCTATTTTTTTTCTCTCTGTTGGTCTGGCAGGGTGTGAGCGCCTCACGTAAGAATGCAGAAGAACCCAAAATAGCAACATGTGGCTGCCAAGTGACTGCAGGATACACTGTCTTTTTATCAGATTTCATTTATTAATCGCTGACACAGAAGCAGCAGAGATTTACGCTCTTAAAACCGCACTTATGAAAACTCTATGAGTCACTGCATGTACTGTATTCATGTGCGTGTGTGTGTGTGCATGTGTGTGTGTTTAAGGTATCCAACCATTTTTAAAGCTTCACGCAAGCAGCTGCTTATGAGTGTGTTTGATACAGAAAGTTCTTGTGTTATGCATCACAACAGCTTCGTGGGAACTTTTTGTTTGTTACTGTAAAGTGTTCAGGTGTGCCTCTGATTATATGGACTGGGCGCCCCCCCACCATTTATCTTCCAAATCACAAAGGTATGATTCTACAGAGGCGCAGCAAAGCAGCCAACAAACGTTTAGAGGGCCGCATTGTTGGTTAATTACAGTAATCACTGTTCGAAGAATAAACTAGATGGAATGTATGTGTCTTACTCCTCTATTTCATCGAAGCACATGCGCAATCTCACACACTTTCACACAGCTGCAGGCAGACATACACCCCCATACACAAACCCCTGCACCGGTGCCTACTGTGTTGAGTGCAGGAATGAGTGGAATTGATGTGGAATGTCTGATTTTTAGCTTGGCTGTGAAGTAGACACATTGCCTACCTACCTGTGCGGCCAAACGAAGCATGTCGACTATCAGTGGCCTCTGTCAGACTAAATCTGCTGCAGGGAATCTTGGGAATCTCAGCAACGCAGCGCCTCTTGTTGCCGTTCCTCCCTGCCCTGCTCGCCCACAGCCCGTACTTTGTTTACACAAAGACATGGGGGCTGGACACCCTTCACTCACAGAGAAGAAAGAAAACAAAGATGAAATACAGGTAAGAAGTCATCCAGAGACACGCAGACAAGGGTTTGCGTGTGAGCACAGACCGCCGCAGAGGTGGGGCTATTTTTGGAACTGCAGAGGATTCACCCGATGAATTTACATTACTGGAATTCCACTCATGTCAGCACTTAAAAGAGATTTCTCCTCCTGCTTGAAGGAGACACTTTAAATTTCAATAGGTGAGCTACAACAACAAGGTGCCAATTTTAGAGGAGACACGCTAACAGGTTATATAAGCGTGATGTGTTTCTCTTGTTGTACAGCAGAGAAGAGTTGACTCTTGTGACCTCAGTGACCTTACAATTAAAACAATTTGATTCCATTAAACATATCATTTTTCAGTAGAACCTGAAGCTGAAAGATGATCCTGACCTTCTCAAATGTTCTGAAATGAGCTTTAATCCAGATATCCGGAGGGAAATGATAATGCAATACTTCATTGATCCCTGTGGGGAAATTGTCTTTCCACTTCTGATTTCAAATTGCCATGTGGAGGATAAAAACTGAAAACAGGTGTGCTGCCTTTCACACCAAATCACTGCAGCACAGGTGTGTGTAGTCATCTTGGCAGAGTACCTGAAATCAAATACAGCCTCATCTCAGCTGTACAAAGAAAAAAAATACACACAGGCACACCTACCACCAGGCTGGTGGTGTAAAATTCTCTCAGAGTGTTGTACAGTGGCGGTGATAATGATAGCACGCACGCCGCTGCTTTCCTCAGCTCTGGTTTTAGGCTCACAGTGGTTGGCCTACTGAGTTTCAACAAAAACATTTTGGTTTCAACTCTCCAGCTGCTGCAGCAAAGTCCCAGTGAGAGAAGGAAGCAGTTTCCAAAATCTAAATTTGATCAGAGGATGTCTGACAGCCTTCTCTGACATCCTTTCTCCCATCACGACCAACGTACAAAGTTTGGAACAGACTAGACTTCAGACTTTATGATGTACCTGTGTTTGTTTGGTTTTGAAGTAAAAACATGTTCGAAACCAACAGTGATTCACTTTCAATTCATAGAGAAATGACAGAATTGTACTTGTAAAAGATATAATATGTCACATTTCTACTTGAAAATGTAAAAAGTAAAGACCAGAACTTTGTTATATATTTTGTTGAGTTGTCTGCTTACACTGTTTCAAATATTTTTCTAAAAATGTTCAAACTCAGAGAATTCTGTAATTTTTCTTAATAAAGGTACTTTTCATTTGGTCACCTGCTGCTATAACATCTTCGGAAATATCAGATGATCCGTCAAAGAATGAGGAAGTAAGTCGGAAAGAGACAAAACTTAACATGACTGCAAACATTTATGCCTGAGTCACATCCAGCCCAGTCTCCAGGATATAATGTTAGCAGTAACGTTTCTGCAAACCACAGATACGTCCAAGGTTGACATGTACAAACTGTGATGTTTTTCTAATCCTAACCAAGTGGTTTTTGTGCCTAGACCTAACCAGAGAATAAACACAGTGTTGTGACAAAATAGAAGAGAGAAATAGAAGATTCAACCTAAACACACATAAAGTTGCATCATAAAGAATTAGTTTTAACTTATCTGCGGTTTTGAGGAAAGGTGCTTAGCTAACATTTGTTCAGATAGATTTTCAGTAGCAATGGTGGTTGTTAAACAATGAAGACATCAGCTCAACTACTTCACAACATCATCAAACTACTTCTACTACTAAGTTTACACTGAGCAGCAAAGCAGTAGTGTCCTGTATTTCTACTGCCACAAAAAGTTTTCAAAATGGAGGTGGGCGGAGTGATGGATGATTGACTTTGACACCGGCGACCAATTCATTTTCTCTCTCCAACCAAAGGTTATGAGGATAATCTTTCCCTTTAGCTAAATTTGATTTCCCTGCACTACAAAAAACACATATCTGTTCCATTTCCACTCCAACATAAGAGATGAGTAGTGACAACCCACAGATGAACTTTAAAAAAAAAAAAAAAAAAAAAGGAGCAGTCATCTGCCCTCTTTTTAACATGACTGGAAAAACAGAAACAGACTTCATGTGCATGTACACGTAATTAACCTACTTACCCTCGGAACTCTGCTGCTTTCACACACTCACTCACACAAACAGCTCTGGGTAATGTGAGATCTTTAATCATGCCTGTCATGTACACCCAGAGTTATAATTAGGTGGTAAAATTTAAACATGTAAAAGCACAAACGGCTCAGGATGCCAAACACAGATTCATATCTCAGTAACAGACTCATAGGTAGCAGTTAGGTTAAAGTGACCTTATCTTATATCCTCTGGTATCATTATGGAATTCTTATACTTACAGTTGTCCTTCATGTGGTTGATGTTTATCATAATTCCTAAAATGTATTACAAGATCACTATAAATCTTTCCATAAGCAGTGTGTAGGTGCACACACATGAGTTGAACTTCCAGTAAGTTGTTCAGGTCTCAGCAAAGTCCGAGCAGGTGAGACGGAGGAGTGTCGGTGGAGAAGACAGTTTAATGATTATTACTGGCCTGAGGCCAAGCTCATAACTCATGTTAACTCTCCTCTGCGTCTTCATCTGCCTGAAAGGTGTTAACAGGAGAAGAGTTAGTGGACAAACAGACATTTGGTTTACAGGCGACAGGGACGTTTGTTTACTTAACAACCTGTTAGGGTAAAGGTCCACCTTTAGAGAAGAATAGAATAAAATATATATATTATTATGAATTGCGTTTTCAATATTGTGTTTCCATTAGAGTGTAATCACCTGAAACTAAGAATCATTGTGTTTCTGTTACCTTAGAACGAGCCTTTCATATCCAGAGAGGGAGCGAGTCCACTTCTACGGATGTTGCACCGGCGTGTTTCTACAGTAGCCCAGGACAGACAAACCAAACCCTGGTTGAGAGAGGACCTTTTATAATTAATGTGTTTTAAGTGGCCACCATATTTTCTCCTATACAATCTGCAACCTCACTGCTAGATGCCACTAAATCCTACACACTGGTCCTTTAAGTGGTAGCTTACAGTGTAGGTTAATTACCTTTTTAGCTAATGTGTTGTATCACCTATCATATTAATGCCACCTATGCATGATATATAGTTAGTTAAGGCTGACCAGTAGCAGCAAGCCTCAGTGTTAACTACCTTAAAGCCACATTATGTAGAATTTTTCATGCGCTAGTATCACTTTTTCAAATTATTCTGACCTCACACACTTCATAGTTTGAAGAAAAGTTATAGAAAGAACAGTAAAACTAAAACAGTCTTTGTGTGGATTGCATAAACTGCAGTCACGCAATGCCGTGCGCTGCTGCCTGTCCTTTTTTATACTTCCACCAGGAGGCGCCAGTGTTTGAAATGGTCATTATTTTAAATACTTAAACTGTATTCTCAGGTCATGGTGATTTTTTTTTTTTTTTTTTGGTCCTTGTTACACTGTGTACAACAAGACAGAAGGGTAGAGTAGAAGCTTTCGCTGTCACCAGGAAAATAACCACCAGCCTCCACTACAAACATGAGGAATTCTATTTAAGACCACAAAATCTCTTGATCCGGCCCTGGCTCTCATTTAACAGTATGAGATGTGTACTAAGGTGTACACAGTGGTATGGCCCTGCTGTACTTCTTTGTACAAAGTATAAATGCCACTGTTTCCACATATGAAACAAGAAACAAGAAAATTTAAGATAAAAAAAAAATCCTGAATATAATCTAACTTTAAGCCTAAAAAATGAATTATGTTATACAGTATGATACATTCAACAGTGAGATATTTTCAAATGCTTTGACAGACACACAGACAGACAGACTGACATACTGTCTCCCTCTCGCCGCTTATTTGCATCACCGGCTCAGACGCAGACTGAAGCGCCTGTTTTCCACTCTTCTGTGATTCTTTGCATGCAGGTGCACTGATCCTCTGAACTCTAGCTGACTACTCAGGCAATCTTTATCTTCCTCTTTTTTTCTTTTTTTAAATTATTCTTTCAACCCTCTTGCTGATCTTACATACTGTATCATTCATTGTGCGCGCCGTGGAACGCCTCCAAAAACTGTATTTTAATTCAGTCTTGCGCCCGCGTTACTTCCCCGTTCCCCCCGCTGAAGGAACAGGTTGAAGTGAACGGCAGCAGCAGCATTGTCTGTTTCCTTTTTTTATCCTGTTCTGTGTTGTTTTCTGACTAATGTTACCTCAGCACGGAACTTTTCAGACTCTTTGAGGCTCTATCACCTCAGAGGACCGTAGTTGTTTTTCATAAAAGGCGAGTAAAGAGAAAACATATTAAAACTGAACCAAGACTACTGATTTAAGTTGGAAAAAAATGAATTTGAAATGACTTTTTCAAGATTATATCCATTTTACGCACTTTCACTGAACCTGGAGTCCAGACGGAAAAAATAACTAATAAAACTTTTTTGTCGACTAATCCTCCAACAACAAAGCGCAAGACTGTGTAGACAAACAGCTGATGATGGTGTGTTTCTCTTCATGCGTGTGATAAAGGCAGCTGCCTTCTCTGGCTGCACTTTAGACTAATTATTTTTCATACCTTCCCTCTCTCGCCTCACTCCCTCACCGTTTTTCCTGCACTGGCGTGCCACGGTAGCGTCCAATTGTAAACATACATATATTCAATCGCTTCAATGGATTCGGGCTGGAAACCCCGCCTGTGGGCCGTCCCTTGCCGAGGCATTATATTATAGCAAGACAAGCGTGTCTCCGGAGACAGATCAGTGCTCTGCTGCTCCACACTGAGGCTCAGGGTGCCTCCAGCGCTTCAGACGAGTCTTTACAACACAAACACTCAGAGACATTTGCTGTCAGGACTGCTGCACCTGCTCTGCTGCTCAGCTGAGACTGTAACGGACGAGACACTTGAAGCAGGCGATCTTTCTTCTTTTTGAGGAAAATGAAACTTGAAGTGTTCTCTACGCACCACTTCGCGCAGAAGCCGCTGGAGTTGTGCATGGACGCGGAGGTGGGAGTCCCGTCTCCTCTCTCCGGGGACGAGCTGGGGTCGGACGGGGACTGCGTGGCCAACAGCCCGGCACCTGTCACCCAGAGCGGCGACGGCAGCAAGGGGAAGCCGTACACCCGCAGACCCAAACCTCCGTACTCCTACATCGCGCTCATCGCCATGGCCATCCGGGAGTCCAGCAGCGGCCGCCTCACTCTGGCAGAGATCAACGACTACCTGATGAAGAAGTTCCCGTTCTTCCGCGGCAGCTACACCGGCTGGAGGAACTCGGTGCGCCACAACCTGTCACTCAACGACTGCTTCCTCAAAGTGCTGCGGGACCCGTCCAGGCCCTGGGGCAAGGACAACTACTGGATGCTCAACCCGCAGAGCGAGTACACCTTCGCTGACGGGGTGTTCCGCCGCAGGAGGAAGCGCATCGCCAAGAGGTCCCCCAAGGAGCAGGAGAGCCCGGACATCCTGAGCGAGGACACCCGCCTCCCCGCCCCGGAGGAGAGGGTGGGGGCAAAGTTCTCCAGCTCCTTCGCCATCGACAGCATCCTCAGCACACCTTTCAAACGGAGGGAGGACAGCCACGTTGACGTAGACACCCACGGCCCCCGGCTCTACTGGCCCCCAGGGGCCCGCATACTGCCGTACGCTCTGGGTTATCCGGCGCAGCACACGTACCTGTCAGAGGGGCAGTACAGCAGCACGGAGCCCAGCAGGGACGCATTCACATACCTCCAGCACACAGCAGCGGGCATGAGCGCACCTGAGGCCGCCCTGCACGCGCTCAAGGTGCCCAACAAGGCGCGCGGGTTCCATATAGACTCTCTGCTGTCATAAAGCGCGCGGGCTGCTGTCAGACTCGTGTGTTTTGACCCATGCTGTGCACTTTTGTGGGCGCTCTTAGCTTTCAGTGCTTTAACTGTTTCATCCTGACTGCTGTGAGTCATTTACAGTGAAAAAAAACAAACATGGCGTCTTGTTAATATAAATCTAACTGTGTGGTCATCGCAGGACATTCCACTGTGTGTGTGTGTGTGTGTGTGTGTGTGTGTGTGTGTGTGTGTTTGAGATGTTTAGAGAGATGCATTCACGGTTCATTGGTCATTTCTACTGTATGACGGCAACCAAGCGCCACGTTGAAACATAAAACTATTCATCTATTTATATTTTCATGTTTTGTATGACCTGCTGTATAAAATATTGTTGTAAATATATAAAACATATTGACTGAGCTGCGATGAGGAGTCACGTGGCTGCACTAGAAAACGCATGGAAATGTTTGTTTTTTCCTGAGATTGATTCATGCATGCCTGGTATTTTTATGAATAAAGAAAAAACGTGAGACAATGGGACCCTGATGTTCAGTGACTGTTTTCATTACACAGACATGGAAGAGAGTTGAGTGTGAGATGAGAGGCAGGTGTACAGATCGGAGGGGCGGGACTGTTACACCTGTTCACCAGGAGAGAGACTCAGAGAGCGGAGGAGGAAGAGGACGAGGACGAGGAGAGTGTTGTTCTCATAATCTTCTCAAAATGAACACCTTTATCATAATTAAAGTCAAAATAATATAAATGAAAGCCCTTGGGCTCCTCTTACGCACTCTAATTATTTAATGAAAATATAGCCTACGAACATTAAAGTGGCATTTGTGATTTAAATGTAAAAAAGAAAGTCAGTCTATTGGTTTCATGCAATCAAAGCAACAACTACAACAAATAAACAAAATAACAGATCAAAAAATAAAGATTACAAATAAAAATCAGTTATTTATAATTATCATGTTATGTTGTGATTTATTGTCGTCTGTACTCAGTCCAAATGGAGTCAAAAGACGCCATAAGCCCCGCTGCAGTGTTGAAATATTCATCAGACAAAAAAACACGACTTCACACACATTATATCACGTTTGAAATCAAGAATTTTCTCTCAGGATTTACAAATAAAAACTGCCACAGGAAAAAGTTTGCCTCACCGTAATCCCTCCAAAAAACTGATTATTATCGTTTTTATTACCATGTTATATATCTACAATTTACACGATCGTTTCTTTGATATTAATTATACTGTCCTACGTCTGGTCAAAATAAGAAAATAATGTAAAATACGCCAGATAATGTTACTAAACATATATTTAGATGATTCGCAGTCATGGTCAGTGCAGAAAATAAATATCAAAAAATGATAATAATTGGAGGAAAAATAAGAATAATGATGCGGTGTGAAATATGTCTGTTTGTTCGTCATTATTCGGCCTGGTGTGCACATTTACACACACACACACACACACACACACACACACACACACACACACGTGTGTACAGCGACAGGCACACGTTTCCCTGCAGCTGTTTACTGTCGGTGTCAGTTGCTCTCCGCGGTCCTGAAACAGACCCCAGACTCATCAGCTGCTGCTCCACGACGCGTCACTGTTAGTGTGAAACCTCAAAGTTCTGATTCTTAACAAATGATTCGTAGAAATTAAAAACACAGACAATATGTTTAGAAAGTTTCCATCAAACAAGTGTTCGCTCCTTGTGTTTTTTAATAAAATGTTAATAAAATAGTGTTGTTTGTGTCCTGTTTGTTTGTTTTCTGCACCTCTGCCCAGGAGAAGAGCCCTGATGTTCGGTGTTTTTTTTAACATCACTCATATTCGTGTTATTTTCTTAATGATCGCTGTGGGATCAAATACACTCCGTTCCAATAAGCCTTGTTTATTTATTTAGTGTGCACTCTTTTATATAAAATCAAATATAAAACTCAGCATGAGAGTTTTAATCAATCGTTTGTCGTTTAAATAATAAAGTGATTTGTATCAAATGCAAACAAGAAGACAAGAAAACAACACCACAAACTGACGTGTCGTGTTCAAGCTCGTAACCTGCTCTCAACATAAAGAGTCCACAGAATTACAAACGGTTTTATCTGCTGCACATTAATGGAAGGCGAGTGTAGCACTATTCTTACTTTAGATATTCAGAATAACAGTAAAAGATGTCAGAAGACATAATTCTGGACCTCTTTTTAAAGCTGATGCCGGAGGTTTGAACCTGAACTCTTCTGATGCACGTGGAATAATCCAAACGAGGCCCACATTTCCAAACTAAATAGTTGTTTTTGTTGCTCCAGTCTTCTGAATATTTCACCATGACTTGATGATACCATTACAACAGCTCCACACTGAGAACAGGCCTGTGTTTCACCGCTCGTAAGCCCCCACTGATCATTACGCACGAGTGTCTGCTGCAGCAGCAGCAGCAGCGCGCTGTGCAGTCTGACAGGTGACAGGTGAGCCTCGCTCCTGTTTTCAGGGACAATGCTGCAACCTGCAGGTGAAACCCCGGAACAGCATACCTGTCCGCGGGGCCGTCACGTGTCTCCACTCCTCTCAGCATCCCCCGCATTGTTGCATCCTTGTTGTCGTGACGCACATCCGTCATATTTGTAAACAGCGTTTCTCCGTGTTCCACTCGCTGTCTGTGTCGAGCTGCTGCCTGTATGAGGAGGACCTCGGGCCTGTTTGAGAGCCGAGATTCTCCGAATGAGGCCTGCTGTGTTATGAAACCAAACTTTAAGGCAGGCACAATGTTAGGAAGTCCAAACAGTCTGTCACTCCGGCAAACTGAACCGCTCCTGACCTCCCAGAGCCCCGCAGAGGAGGCAGAGCTCCCGGCAGTGCCGCAGGAAACACAGGCGGAGGAAGAAAGACTCGAGCAGCCGAGAGAATATCAGTACCGCTAAAAATGACCTCAATCAGTATTTATTATTTATTCAATTAGTTTTCTTCATCACAAAGACAGTAAAAAAACAACATTTCATATAGAAGACAGCCCAAAATATTATGTTTGTATTTTATTTGGGAGAAAACTTGCTCCTACATATTTGTTGGTGGTTATTTTCAGTGAGAAATGTCTGATCATTCTGATTTTGTTTATGTAACATACCTCAAATAAACATAGTATAATCAGGGCCGTAGCCAGGATTTTAGAAATACCGAGGTCGTGCCCCCCCATCCATCCAGAACATTTCAATCAATCAATCAATCAATCAATCAATCAATATTTGTATAGTGCCAATTCACAGGAAAACTCATCTCATGACACTTTCCACACTGAGCAGGTCTAAATGCTCCTTGATTAAATTATTTACAGACCTAACACTTCCAGCGAGCACTTGGTGACCATGGCGAGAAGAAAACTGCCTTTTAACAGACAGAAACCTCGAGCAGAGCCGAACTCAATGCTGCCTCGACCGACCGATTAAGACTGTAGTACAAATCTGTGCATTTCTCTGCATTTTGACAGGACCAATAATCGCTTAGGAAGTAATACCAGTGCCAGCAAATAGATGAAAATTGGACTCAAATTCCAACAATAGAAGAAGATAATTAACAAATACGTCCAATTCTGACTTAAATTATTTAAACTTTTAACGTGGATAACACTATAATAACCATCATTAATAAATGGTAAATGTATGTTGATTAGATTTGGTAAAGTCATTTCACTGTTCAGAGACAATGAAACATTTCTGGAGCAGCTGTAAAGGTTAAAAACATCAGTTCAGATAACATTTGTTTATATAACAACTGTTAATAAATAGTTTATAAAGCATTTAATATCTTGTTAACAATAAAATAACTATTAACTAAAGTTTGATTTAACTTTAAATTTGCCATTTGTATTTTAATGGTATGACAGATATCATAAAGTGTAACCAAATGTAAAAAATAAAAATATTAAAAACACTAAGGACATGACCTCAGTGTCTTTTAATTCAAAGGGCCTGACACAGGTTACCTGAGGTCAGAAACATTCCCTCAGAATCTTTTCTACCTAGATTTTACGGGGGATGAAAAATACGTTTCAGCCTAAACATGAAAACAAACAGGAGGCCTTATTATGCCGGCAGTGGGCTCATATGGGCCTCCGAGTCCTCTATCATAAACACCTCTGAATAGCTTTCGCGGTGGCCGTCGCTGACCGCCTTGATATTTCCAAAAAGGCTAAATTGGGAGCTCATATAATCTCGGTGCGTAAAAGCAGCCCGCCGTCTTCAAAGCGCTCCCAGAACAAAGATCCCCTCTGCGGGCCAACGCATCCTGATCTCGGCGGGGGTCATAAGTTTTGATGTCGCAGGAAATTTCTGGGGCCGTTAAGATCCTCCACAGTGCGCTGTGTGTCACGGTGGAAAAATGATTTTATCCGCACATCCTTTGTTGTGCAGAGTGCAAAGGTTATTGTTGCTGCGTGGTTATTGTTTGGAAAGTCCTCCTGGCTATATCTAAACTTAAGAGGGCTGTGTCGGCCAACACGTGCACGGACGCAGATTTGAGTATAAGAAATTACATTTGAAATCGGGGCACTACAGTCAGTTTGTTCTGCAGAGTTTTCAGTGATGCTTTTGTTTGTTTTATCTCTTCAAATCGCAGCATGTGCCCGTGGAAATGAATTAACTTGACCTAAAATGAAACAGAAATATGCATGGCTAGAAATTAATAAAGAAATCGTGACACAATCCAAAAGCTCTCAGTTCAGCGACAGCCTCAAAACTTTTTGCTCTTCAAAGCGCAACGTTCTCCGCTCCGACGCAGCACGGATGTTGATATTACCTTTATGGGATATATAACTCCATCATGTTGGACAAATCTGTGTGTGATGTCTCCATAGGGGAGGAAACTGTCGACGCCCGCTCGCCTAATTTCGCTTTTCTCTCTCTAATGAACGTGGGGCCCATGGGACCGGCTCTGGCCCGGGGCGGTAAGCTGACACTGGTGCGCTGTGTGTGGTATCCAGGGCCGGGCTTGATGGAAAAAGCCTGCTTCCACTCATGTCAAAGTCATTTACTCAGAGCAACCCCCCGCTTACACACGCACGGTAAAGACCACCACCTCTCCATCTCTCACACTCCTCGCCCCAGCCCGGCACCGCGACAGTTTGTTTTTGTTATCCTCTGGACCAGTTTGGGAGGAAATTATGAGCAAAATAACACAAATAACACACGACGGTGCGTTTTTATTGCTCCACGGCGATGCGTTTGGGTTTTTATCTGCAGAAGATATCACGCAGGCCCGAGTGAATTATTTGGGCATCGTGGTTTAGATTGCAAGCTGGACCGTTACGCACATATTGTGGTGGTTTGTTCGTGTCAGGAAAATGTATGATCTGTGGCACATCGGGGCTTCATACATGCAGGACCAGAGGGGGGGAATGGGCTCTCTTTTAAACTTGTGCGTCTGGCGTGTGGCGCTGTTGATTGGGATGTCTGGGGGAGGTTTGATAGATGGCTTAATTGCGTGTAGTCCGAACTTGGAGTGAGGGGGTGGGAGGAAGAAAGAAGACGAGGAGAGAATGAGGCTTTAACGCTGTTGAGAACGGTGAGTGGACTTGGGCCAGATCTGGCGGGGGGCGGGGGTCTGTTCGTCACTGATTTCAGGGAGATTTGCAGGCGCAGAGTGCGGATGAGGAGAAGGGGTGGGGGTGATGGAGGAGGGGGGGGGGGGGGGGCTCTCGCAGAGGGAAGAAAGATTTATGAAATGATAGGTGGTCGAGCTTTGTTTGGCTGGACTGTTGCGCGCAATAAGTCGAGGGGTTTTCGCGTTTCCTCCACTTGAGGGACTATTAAGGCGGTCGATGGCCACCCGGCGCGCCACAGAGCACCACTTAGCTGTGACACCCACTGGAGCCTCTGTGTCGAGCTGAAGCCCTGGACACTCAGTCTCCACTGGATAACCAGCTCCCCCCACTCTCTCTTCCTCTTCCTCTCTCTGTCAGCGCGTACCCGCCGTGCGTTCTGCATGCGTCAAGGGAGCACCGTGCGTAACGGGAGAGTCGTGCGTAACTGGAGACAGATTTCACTCCATTTTGCGCTGGGATTCTGAGGACCACTGGCGGTGTAACGCTCACATGCAGGGACACTGACCGCTGGATCCCGATACTTTTCTCTCGTGAAACGTCTCTCGGCTCTTCTTTTCTCCCTCCCTCTCTTCACTCTACGCCAGTCGTACGTCAGAGCTGACATGACGACCGAGACCCCTCAGCAGCAGCTGGACCCTCCGCCTCCTCTGAGATCCAGCCCGGCGTCCGGCGTACTGCACCCCGCCATGCTGAGCCCACAAGCCGCCACGGAAAGTTCGTCCACCGCCATTAAAGGAAAGAAGACGAGCTCCGGTTTACGGCGACCGGAAAAGCCTCCTTACTCCTACATCGCTCTCATCGTTATGGCAATCCAGAGCTCTCCCACCAAACGACTGACACTCAGTGAGATCTACCAGTTCCTCCAGGCTCGCTTCCCATTCTTCAGGGGCTCATATCAGGGCTGGAAGAACTCGGTGCGGCATAATCTGTCGCTGAACGAGTGCTTCATCAAGCTGCCCAAGGGACTGGGCCGGCCGGGGAAAGGCCACTACTGGACCATCGATCCGGGCAGTGAGTTCATGTTCGAGGAGGGCTCGTTTCGTCGCAGACCCAGAGGCTTCAGAAGAAAATGTCAAGCCCTGAAGCCCATGTACCGGATGATGAACGGCATCGGCTTCGGCACCTCCATCCTCCCGCAGAGTTTTGACTTTCAAGCTCCATCCGCCTCTCTCGCCTGTCACAGCAACAGCTACAACTTGGACATGATGAGCAATTCAATGGCCGGGGGTTACGACGGGCTGAGCGGCGGCCACCACGTCCCCCACATGTCCCCGAGCCCCGGCTCCACGTACATGGCGAGCTGTCCTGTGCCGCCGAACGGGGAGTACGGACCGGACAGCAGCAGCAGTCCCGTGCCGTCCTCTCCAGCCATGGCCAGCGCGCTGGACGGCCACTCCCCGTACGCCAGTACATCAGCACACTGGGCGTCCTCCGGCGGGTCCCCCTACATCAAACAGCAGCCTCTCGCTTCCAGCAGCCCCGCATCCTCTGGTTTACATTCCGGCATGTCGCCTTACTCCCTGGAGCAGAGCTATCTCCACCAGAACGGCAGAGAGAGCCACAGCAGCGACTTATCAGGTACCACAGACTCACTTATGACTCAAACTGAGGATGATGGACCGCGTTTAATATCTGTGGCGATTAATGCAAAAATAAACTGATATGAACACGTAATATTAATCCTCGCAGCATGTCGGACAGTGCAGTATTTAGTTTGCATCTGCAGCAGAGGCCTGTGACGAGTTCTAAACATTTAATTATGAAGTGATATTTTTATAAATATAACTTGTATTTAAACTCGGGCTTATTTCAGAGGGAAAATAATATCAAACTAGAGTTTAAATATTCATGCAAGGCGAGTAATGAAAACAATGCAATAATCTTTTACTACAATTCATTTGAATTATTTGGTTGAACTGTATTTTCCCCTCATTATTTCCGCCAAAGCGTTTAAGATCAACAGTCGCGGATGCCAAAATAATTTCACAATTGTCAAAGGCTTTTTTTAAATGATTAATAAAGTTACATTGAATGTTTTTTTTTTTTTAAATAATAAAACCCACCCAAGACCATGTAGTGGTGTAGTGGCCTGGTTTGTTTCAGTAAAAACAACTTTAGTTTTCAAAAATGATTTAAATAAATAAATATAATTCTAAGACGCTAACGTGTCTCTTTAACCACAGTTTGCATGATTGTCTGTGTCACATCTGTACAAATCTCCACAGGACACTTTCTCTAATAATCGAATAAAAGAAAAATCTATTTTTGTGATCGCCTCCGTAATCCAGCTCCCCGGTTCACGCTCATTTACTTTAACATAACACACCGAGGCTTTACTAAAGTCTGGGGATTTCACCGAGGCGAGTAAACCCATGCTGGAGCCCGAAAGGGTCCCAGAGGTTAACCAAACAAAGACTGTGCAGGTCGGACCACACCGGCGGAGGATTTTCAACCACCGCGTTCACCCACAAGAGACGGAAGGCCTCGTTAAACTTTACGCAGCGTCGTAATTGAGGGTAAATGTGTCGGACTGCACGGTGCGGGGTCGGTGGCTGCACTGTCAGTCAGGGGGGATCGTGTGCAGGGCAGCGAGCTGTGGCCCGGAGGATAAAGCCCGCTGTCTCCCCCTGAAAAACAGTCACATCTGGAGTCCTTATGACCTTGGAGCCACAGCCTCCTCATTTATTTTTCTCTTTCTGGAAAGAGAGGCTCATTTACAGACAGGATGACGGTCACTGAGTCTGATTTAAAGATTCTTGAGGCCCTCCAGGGGAAATTTTACTTCTGTTATTGGTTTTTAATCCAAATAAAAGCATCAAATTGATTTTTTTAAATAGCTAAAGGAAGGTGAGGTAACTTTTAAAATACAAATTAAGGGGGATTTTTTTGCGCTATCACCTTGAAGAAGGTGTAGAAGGCAGATGTCCAGAAAATATTCTATTTTATTAAATCATTTCTATTTATGTAAAGATGTAAACAATTTATGTAACTTTAATCTGTACAGATGTGCGGCAGTTGCCTGAAACGTTATATTTTTAAAATAAATACTAATAATGTCAGTAAAACAAGGCCTTATCCGTCCTCTGCTGTTCATTTAGCTGATTTTAAAACCTATTTGACAGAATCTGGGCGATTTGTATCGTCTACTTTTTCCATTTACAGTCCACATTTGACTTCAGAACCAAACTTAATACAAATCTTATTCTATTCTAGATTTAAGTTGGAAGACATTTGCATGAGAAAACATTCATTTCCGGTCACAACAGACGTTATTAACCTCACACAAACCGTTTTTCGTCCTGAATAATTAATGCAACAGATGCTCAAACTAAAAAGTTGCTGTCGGTGAATGATGATGAATATTAATGTGTTAACCTCTGTATCTGCGCATGTTTGACCTCTCCTCTCCTCTCCTCTCCTCTCCTCTCCTCTGCAGTGGGGATCCCTCGCTATCAGAGCCACTCCTCGGTGTGCGACAGGAAAGATTTCGTGTTAAACTTTAACGGCATCTCCTCCTTCCATCCCTCGGCCAGCGGATCCTACTACCACCACCACCACCACCACCACCCCCAGAGCGTGTGTCAGGACATCAAACCGTGCGTGATGTGAGCTCTCACCTCACTAAGGACTTGGACCCAGAGAGAAACTGCAGGTCCATCACACGGCAAACAAACAAAGAAGACTTTTCAAAAATTATTATTTTTATTTTTTTTCTTATTTTTGAAATTTCGGAGGATTCGTGCCGGGATGTATCGTGGTGTCACGTGCTTGCCTCCTACTTGCAGCCAAAGTCGCTGTTGCTGGTCGGACTGTGAAACTATGCATTGAAGGAAATGAATGAAGAAACCTCACAGAGGCCTTTAAAAGAAACCACTTCGCCTATATGAACCCTGACAAGCGTTTTCTTCTTCAAAAGAAGTTTCAGAAACACGACTTTTTAATGTGTTTGCTCCTGTAACACGTGCAAACTAATTATATTCTATGTAACTATGTTCTATCCTATTAGAGTAACTACCCACACGGCGCTTTAGGCTAACATGAACTGCAACAAACCCTTGCACTTATTGTATAACCCTTTGCCAACTTTTTTTGTCTTGTAAAAGGTTTCAATAAAGCTGATATATATTTTAGGCTACATCCCCAAAGACTTCCGTCTTTCCATTCGTGTAGAAAACGTGTTTAATTTGCATTAGAGGGAGGTGAGATTATAGCAGGAGCACATCATTACATATTGAGCATTCCTGGCCTTTAGATTTACAGATTTGGTTAGTGATGGAAAGTAACATTAAAGTACATGAACTCCATTTGAGATACTTGTATTTTAATGAGTATTTTCACCTTCTGCTGCTTTAGACTTGCTCTCATTTATTTGGCAGCTGGAGTTCATTTGCAAAAAAAGTATTTAAAATGCAAGATTAAAATTCTGCTTATGAACACATCAGTAATTATAATAATAGAATACATTGTATTTTTGATACAAAATATGTTTTGCTGTTAGTAGTTAATTGATGAGATGCAGGACTTTTACTTAATATGGTGCATTTTTCAGTAGAGCCCGACAGATATATCCATATATCAATTTATGGGCCGATGTTAGTCTGATGCTAATGCAGTGTGTCTGCAGTATTTTGTCCAGAAGGTGACAAGAACGATGCTTGAGTTATTCCCAGTGGAGTTCACTGTTTTGCCGCACTGATGTCATTTTGGACATTTCAGTTTATTGTGAAGCTGTAAAACATCCTGCCTCCATTACATACTTGATAAAGCATTTGAGAAATGATTGCATAAAAACTAAGTGCAGTATATTTTCAGCAATACATACAGTGTATATAGTTTAGAATATCTACTGATATATCTATACTGTACATTTATTATGCCCAAATATCGGCATCGACCTGAAAATTCCAGGATCAGCTGAGTTCTATTTTCCAGTGTTGGGTTTTTGGAAGACTCAGGTCGATGGGGGCTCTGGGGTCCTCCTTTACTTTTTTCAATAAAAATAAATTGCAATTTCACATTATTTTGGACCAGTATTATGTACCATAACTGTACACAGGATGTTCAAAAAGCAGATAATATATACACAGAGGCCAGAAAGTTTGATGATAAGACTGGTCAGCCCTCAGTGGACTGACTACAAACATTAGATTTCAGAAAAGTCATTTAATCAGTTGTGACGTTCTCCTCATTGACTCTGCTCAGGTGTCGCCCAAAACAGCTGATAATGGTATCACTTGTTTTTATATCATAGTTTTACTTGAGTAAAGTATCTGATTACTTCCACCACTGATGCTCAGGTTTTGAAAAAGTGTTATTCTCTCAAATTAGTGACGTTCAATAACGAAGAGACGTATACGTCATGACAACCTGTGCAACACATATCTGCCTCAAACATGGCTGCTTTAAATCTTATTCTTCAATTACAGAAACATTTCATCGTTCAGTTCATTATTTTTATTTTCAGAGTGATTTAAATGTCAAATTTCTATTATTACTCCGATAGTTTCTGTTTTAGTGTGCTGTTGTGATCATAATCAGGTTGTTACAGTGGTGGAGGAAATATTCAGATCCTTTACTAAAGTATATAAAAATAAAGCTCCATTTCTCTGCACTGTTACTCCAAATACAGCTCACACATTTTATCTTTCTTTATTAAAAGTACAGAAGTATTATTAGCATGTATACTTAAAGAACAAAATGTAAGTACTACAGCAGAATTACCCCTGTGATTATACATAATATGTTTATGGAGTATAGTTACTAATATATTATCATGCAGTCTTGTAAATGGCCAAAGCTGAGTTATTTGTCAAAGTAATTACAGCTGCAGAATTATAAATCAGCATAAAATAGAAATACTTGCTGGGAGTATGCATGTGCTTGCAGTGCCTGAGTAAATGTACTTAGTTACTTTCCACCACTGTCATTATGGGTTATTAAGAAACAGGATTACTAGAACCACATGGGCTGATCATTAACGCATGCAGCTTCACACTGATGATATGAGGCGTGGGGATCATGACATACATGACCTTTAAAAGTCAGATAACAAGCAGAAGGATGTTGGAATGAAGAGGTAACTTCTTATGAAATCTGATCACTCTGAGTTTGAACATTTCCACATTCTGCTGTTCTGCAGCCACCTCCGGCCTGTGTAACGCAGCTGAAAGTCTAGTGCATCCTCAGGCTGCTCCTTTCCATGTGGACATCCAGGCTGCCAACATCTGAAGACACCATATAAACAAAATGAAACGACAGGGCCAGCGTCTATGGAAATGCAACAAAGTGGTATTTTTAGAGTGTGGTAAACAGATCAGACTCAAAAAAAGAGCTGCCCCGTCACACAAACAGAAAGCAGACTTGGGCTGCTGCTGCAGTTTGTGTCTACACTGGTCATGACTCAAACGCAGCATCCCTCATGACTGTCACACGTATGCAGATAGGACTTGGCAGTGGAAGCTCCTTATTAGGTCACTGACATAATGACAGTTTCTTAAAATGCTCTTGAGTCAATATTTGTGTCTTAAATGCAACGTCTGAGGAGATGTTTCCCCTGGGATGTTTAATATCTGTTACCTCAGTGTTTGTTAAAGTGCACTATGGGTTTCAACTGTTGTCTCTTACAGTTATAAATATCTTTTCTCATGTAGCTTAAAGGAAACTGTGAAGGAAGACACCACCAAAGTTAAAGCAGGTTTCAATATTTTAAGGTTAAGGTTTTTACAAATGAAAACCACATGAGAAATTCATGTTTTCACAACTTATTTTTCACATATGAACTTCCCAAAAGACACATATGAACCAACAGTTCACACGTGGATACACTCTCCTGTGGTCCTGTGCTATGATGCAGAGAATAAGGTATGATCTGGCTGCAGAAACACTGACTGAACCCTGTTGGTCTGACCGCACTGGCCTCCCTCTGGTGTTTCCAACACTTTGGGGTAAGACCAATGACAGTAAGGAACATAATCAGCCCTCACATATCAAAAAGAAAAAGATCTTTGACTGGACAACAAAGTCCTCTCTAATTTCCTGAATGCAGCCCTCCATGATGAAGAGTCACACAGAGTGGCCCTGCAGCTGCTCGATTTTCCATGACAAGGTTTTTTGGGGAGTGCTGAAGTGTCAATATTGTGGAGTACAGCGCCATCTAGCGGCAGAGACCCTCACACAGAGATCATTTCAGCAGTAGGAAGAGTTATGGAATGTAACACTGTATATTTACTCATGTACTGTTTTGAGGTATTTGTACTTTCTGCTACTTTATACTTTCACTGTGGGGAAAAATATTATACCTTTTACTGCACTACATTTATTTGTTAACTTTAGTTACTAGTTACTTTGCAGATTGCGTGCTGCATCAGAGCCAAAGTAGCACATTATTGGAAACCTAATTTTGAATATGTTAAATATTGGATCCAATAATCGGTCAGGCTGATAATCAATCAAGGTATACAGTATATACATATATGGATATTTTACTTTTATTTGTACTTTTGATACTTAAGTATGTTTGATATCAGATACTTTAAAACTTTTACTCAAGTACTATTTATATGGGTGACGTGAACTTTTAAGTTTACTTTTACTCAAGTGCTGTATGACTTTTGGGTACTTTTTACAACACTGAGTAGAACAGAATCATGAGGCACACAATGCAGATAGCGAGGTTCAGTGGCCCATTTTACGTTTAAAAGACTTCTGAGAAAGTAAATCACTAAAAACAAATATCTCACAGTAACAGAAAAAAATGTGACCTCGATCTCAGCCACCTGCTATATCCTACTGAATTCAACACATACAGTAAACTGTATGTACACATGTATGTGATGCATTGTAATGCTTTTGATCTAGATAAAGCCCTGATATATGTATTTTCATGGTGAGTGGTCAGCAGTGTTTTTAAAAGGCTTCAAATGGGAATACATTCTTCTGTTAACAGATTATTTAGAGTTTATTTCAGCTGACTTAACCCATGAGGGGGGCAAAGCATAAAATTCACTGATGGGCCCCGTTTGCCCTTTGTTTATCATTTTGCCTTAAAATGAAAATTCAGTCATTATCTCCTCGTCCCCATGCTGATGGAAAGTTTTATAGTCCACAAAAATCTTTTTAGGAGCCTCACAGTAAAACAGCGTTGCAGCATTAGCTGGAGACTTGTTTTAAAACATAAAAGGCCGAAAATGGCTTCACACAGTTTATCTGATGTTCTCCAAGTGTCCAAAAGCCCAAAGATGCCAATTGATTTGAAAGGCACTATTTACACCCCTGACACATGGTTTACCTTGCTGACACGTTCAGCAGCTACAGTGAAGGTTTCAGTTTAAAAAGAGGGTGTCAGTAAGGTCTTTTCAAATCAATCTAGGATCTCAGGGCTTCTGGAGACTTGGATTACGCTGGAAGAGCTGAACGGAGCCCTTTTCTGTTGTTTTTTTGAGGGGGTTTAAAAGTCCCTATCTGCTTCAGTTGTTTGTTTCGTTGTTTATGCTGCAACACTGTTTTGCTGTGAAGCTCTCAGAATGTTTTGTGGACTACAAAACTTCACCCGACCTTTCGTCGACATGGGAGTGAGGAGATTATGAATGAATTTTTATTTTTGGAAGAACTGTTGCTTTGAGGACTTTATCATTTGAGTTGACATGGTGCTTTAGTGATGTATGGTCCTGACCGAATTTTCAATTTATAGTCTTTCCACAAAACACACGCAATTCATTTGAGGCATTCTGGTCCTTGAGTTGATGATGATCCCAGTTCACCTTGTGACCATGGCAACCACAGAAACTACACAGAGGAAATGATGCAGGGAGCTGATCTACACCTTCACTGAGCAAACATCAAATTAACAAAAACAGTCCTCCAGCAAAATTCAATTATACACTCTGAGCTAATTAACAATGTATATCAGTTTAATTTACTAAACTTTGTTTTACAGATGCAGTGATGACAGGCAGATGAACAAAAATTTGAAAAGAAATTTCATTTGTTGTATCATTCATGAGTAAGGCTAACTGCTTCCCCTGCAGTCTTTGACCTAAACTAGTTGTGTCTACATACAGATGACAGTGATGTCAATATTCCCATTATAATTCCTGGTTAAATGACATACAAATGTTCTGTACGTAGTGTCAGAATATTCCTTAAATATGGGTGAACCCACAACGAACTGAGAAAAACCAAACACGGTGGTCCTTTGCTTTTTGCACATTGTGTTGTATAACAAATGTGACACAGCTTGTTGTCACTGATTAAATGTCTCATGATAATGTTTTTGTTGAATAACTTGCTTTTCAATATGCTAAACATCTAAATAGATTTAAATAAAAAATAAGAATAAACTGAGCTGAATTTGGTAACTTGTTGCTCTGCTAATAGTCTGCCAGTAGCACGGTGAGGCTACACATGAACATTAAACAGTGGCAAAGTGTAAGTGTAAGTACATTTGCTCGACTACTGCATTTGTACTTTACTTGAGTATTTTAATGACACTTTCTATGTTTACTTCACTACGTTTATCTGACAGCTTTAGTTATTACTTTTTGCATATAAAACACATGTACCTTACATTATGATGTTAGTCATATGTTTGTTAGGTATTAAACTACCCAATGGTTTATACAAATACAGCTGAAACTATCAGACAGTTACTCATAATCATTAGTTGACTGACAGAATCTTAAATGGCAACTATTTTGATAATCATCTACCAAGCAGCTTGTGTTTTCACCCCTGTTTGTTTGTTTGTTTTTGTTGGTTTGTCAGCAGGATTACACAAAAACTATTGAACAGATTTCCATGAAACTTGGATGGAGGACGAGTCTCTTATCTCTTTCTTTAACATTGCTTTTTTATTGTAATAAACAACCTCAGAAGCACCCTGCTGCTGACAGGCCAACAAGGAAGTGCAACCTGACCATACTCCAGAGTGTTTATCAGTGTGTGTGTGTGTGTGTGTGTGTGTGTGTGTGTGTGTGTGTGTGTGTGTGTGTGTGTGTGTGACCACAGGTGTTGTTCTCTTTTGTCTCACTTAGGATCCCCTCCTTCTCCTCCTCCATCAAAGGCGGGACCGTAACTCTTTCCTCCAACATCTGCCTCAGCTCTGCTCTCCAGATCTCACAGATCTGAGCATCCTGCTGTCACCCACATTTGCTCCTTTTCCTTCAGAGCCTCTTGCTGCTGGATGACGTGGCTCTAAACTTCTGCTCAGTCTGCATCGTGGCAGCCTCGGGCTCCCTCTGCTGAGCCGT
The DNA here is from genome assembly GCF_965226575.1 of Pagrus pagrus. Taxonomy (NCBI): domain Eukaryota; kingdom Metazoa; phylum Chordata; class Actinopteri; order Spariformes; family Sparidae; genus Pagrus; species Pagrus pagrus. The sequence goes on along the minus strand of NC_140190.1, from coordinate 30,379,908 downwards.
CCGGGAGGCAAGACTCTTCTCCAGAGTCTCCAGAGCCTTCAGAGCCTCCTGGTTGACTTTAAGAAGCTTCCTCCAGCTGCTCTATTTTAAGGAGAACCTCCCTCTTAGCAGCTCCTTGACGTAGGTTCAGGATTCCGACTCTCTGAAGCTTGAGCATGATTTTGGAGTTTCCACTATCTCATGCTGAAGCATCTCCTTTTCCAATTCAAAGACATTGAGCCTTAAAAATGTTGATTCTGTGTTCTCACTGCAGCTGTGTTAAATATGCTCAGGAAAAGCCAGGAGGTCTGCAGATCTGCTAACTGGAAAAACTATTTTTCTCCTAGTTTTAATCCGCAAAGGTCTTAAAAACGATTCAGCTAATCTTCTGTTTGCCTTTAAGCATGAGGGAGGTTTTTAGGACCAGTGTCATTTTCTGTGTGCTTGACTTCTGTTTTATGTTTTTGTTTCAGGAGGCTCCCAATCAACCAATCCTCAGTGACACCAGACCCACCTACAAATAACCCCTCCTCCACCTTCCACGCCCTCTCTCTCAGCCAGCACCACCACTTTGTTTGACTATTGTTTTATTTTAAATACTTAATAAATCTAAAATTTGGTTCCACAAACTTTGTCTTCTTCTTTCATGTTGCTTCCCTTGAGCCAGGGTCATAATAATAATAACAATAACAGAGGTGCAGTTCTGAAGTAGTCTCTTTTTGGGTCAGATTGGCAGATTGGGTGAAATGAATCACACATGAAGTGGGCGGTGAGAGTCTGTTTCAGTATCTCAATGAGGAATTAGAAGTGGATGATTTCTGTTGAGGGTTTGTTGGTATCTAGTCAGGGGGACATGAATGGATCGTATCGGTCCCTTATCATTGCCAACCACTGATACGGTTAAACTGGGCAGAGCTTGTCTACAAAAGAGCATTAGCACTCAGTGAGCCAATGTTTAATTAAAATAGGTTAAAAGGAAGTTGCAGGCAATCATGTCTCTTCTGGAAGTTGAGGTTGCTTTCCATAAGAGAAAAGAAAGAGGGACAAAAGTAAAGAGCAAAGGGAGACCTACCCTGAAGAGGAAGGTGTTGGTTGCAAATGATCCACTAGGGGGCAGAGTTTTGAACTCCTTTTTAGTTTTAGTAGCTTTTATTGATTTGAGTAATAAACTGTGGTACAGCTTGTTTTTACTAATAATGTTAGATTAGAAACTCTGATAATCATCACACACAGTTTGTTTTTTCCCCAGGATTTCCTCGATGTTAAAAATAGCAACATAAATAAAGTCACAGACAAACAAAAGTAACTTCAGGGTGATTAAAGGGGCACTATGTAGCTATGGAGAAGAAATTAAAACTCTTAATATTTACATTATTAATGAGTTAATAACACAAACTCAGAAATCTTTCCATAAGTGAATAAACAAGCTGTTCTCAGAGGAAAATAACCTTTAAAGGTCTCATATATGATCATTTTCATTCATTCATACTTTTATTTTAGCTGTCCACACAAAAGAAACCACATTATTTTTCTCATACTGTCCACTGCTGCAGCACCTCTATTCACCCTCTACCTGAACAATCTGTTTTAGCTCCTGTCTCTTTAAGGCCCCCCTCCTGAAGCCCAGACTGCTCTGACTGGTCAGCCTCACATACCTGAGCAGGCACCGCCCACTGTGTGTCACCTGTGATGGCTGTTTGTATGATGTAATAATTGAAAACATATTGTTAAAACAAAGACTTTTTAAGTCACGACATGATACTGACCCATTTTTCTTTTCCGACGTGGCAGCAACACGCAAGACTAGGTTTGTTATGGTATCAGATTTTCACAGTTCGACAACAATCTCAGAAAATGTTTCATGGTATCACAGTATATGGTGTTACATAATTGTTATGATTGTTATTAGTAGCTGTTAGAATGATCCTAAAAAGGTTGTTCACTTTATTATAATCTAAAAAAAATTATCCTTTTACAGACATGAAACTTAATATTTATATGATTTTAATATTACTAATAGAAGGAGTGACATATTTTTTGTAGACTAAGCCGGAAGTTGGCATCACCCTTGTTCCCTCGACAAAAAGCCTATGTGATGTTTGAATTGGATCCTGGATTATCGCTGAAAAAGATGTCAAACAGATAATCCTCACAGATGAACACCACGTGATTTTGGAATTGTGAATTAAATCTCTAGCAGTAAAAAGCTATTGTTAGGCTATAAACAGATGACATCACGGTCACATGACTTAAACGTGACCACCACTAAGAGTCTTTCTACACAATTACTATACACATTTCCTATAAACTGACCAATGTACAAGTTGTAAAGTCAGAGTTAGAACAGTTTGTAGCTAAAGTGGGCCTGTGAAGACGGACTAGTGAGTAGATGAGTCTCTGTGTTCACTGTGATGATGTTTAATGTCCCTGACAACCTCTGTAGTCTCATTTACACACTTGTTAGCAACTGCTAACCGTTTTAAACACATGGAAGAGCTTTATAATTAAACTGTGGGACATTTAATGATGGATTTTATGTTGGAGAACAACACGTGTAAATATCTTCAGCCTGAGGTAACCACACACCTTATTTCAGGTATTTAACTGAATTCAAAAAACTCATAGACTAGGAACCAGATTTGCAAAAATCCAAAATGATTTCCGAATTTTGGGGCTACAGACTTTATTGCTCTATATGGTGGAAATCAATATCGCATACAAGCAAATGTATGTTATAACTGTCAGGTTTCATACCACATTATACCTTGGAATGAGTCTATTACTGCAACCTGATACTAGGCCACAGATAATTCAATTGTAGGCCTGAGCACAGAACTATATTCCACAATACAATTTTGCCTTTTTGTCTGTTGTTGACGTACAAATACGGTCTGAAGTCGAAATGAGCCATTTTTTCAGGCAGTTAATTAAACATAAACCGAAGCAAATAAATAAATATATTTCCTCGGCTCAGTTTCTTTGCTAGTCTTGATTTCATTTAAAATGGCGTGCAAGTAAAAATACATTACATGAGGCTGTTTGTGTGTCAACACGAGAGGAAATTAAACCGTTCAAACTAAATCAGAAACAGCTAAATCTAGAGTGAACTTCTCTTCAGTTGTTTCTCATGGCCTTATGTGGATTTTCAGAGAACTCTGCACATTCGTCTGTCTGGTCTTAAATGTCAAGTTTTGGGGTGAAAAAGGGGAAAAACTGCCACACTGTGAGGCGCTCTGTGGCCTTGAGAACAGCTTTACCCGCTTCAAACCAGTCACAGCCGGAGCACCAAACACAAGATTAATGTTTTGCACATGGATGATTGGCAGCTATTTATTTGGAAACCAATTCCAATGTGCTTTTTGGGTGCGTGGCTTTGAGGTCCTGGGATATTTTGGAAATCTGTCTGTGTTTAATTAGGCACTTATTATAAACACTGTGGATGACACAATGAAGTTTCATACTCAGACTCTGAGGGGTGAGACATCTTAAGAAAAGACCACAAACTGATGAAGGTCACCAGTAAAAAAATATATATATATATATATATATATATGCATAGAATTAAAATCCTCTATAGTTAAAGTTTGACCTATTTTATCATACAGATGTCTGTTAAAGTATTGTGGAGCTTAATGAACTCAAATCTGTTCATAAAATCAGGCTTAACTTCTTTAACTTTCCTGTTCTTGCATCTGATGGTGCATGTGCATCAATGTGGCAGCAGAGGGCGCTGTGTTACAATTTAATACCAGTTTGTGTGATTTAATGATTTACAAGTTTGTGACACTGGTGGCAACACAGACATGATGGTGCTGATGATACCAAATCCTGAAAAAACAGAAATAAATGTTACATTTCTCTCCTGCAATGTTTATTTATTTAGTCATATACATAATAAACTGAATATTTTGAGTCATTAAACTTCTCACAGCCACGAGACTGCTGCATTTCATGTCTGAAATAATATTCAACATTCAACTTTTGTTCTAAAGAAAAAAATTATACTATTTACAGTAAGTACGTAATGTCTATTTATCCATTTAAGGAGGCAATTTGTGCTTTGAATCAGGGAATCTGTATCTATACATCAGTGTCTGAGTTATAACATCAAACCAGCCATTCCCTGTGGATGGAGAAAGGACAACATAGGCTTCATCAGCATGTTTTTTGATTCAAAACTCCTCAACAGACATCACAAACACAACACAAACCGTTATTACACAGATCCTGTGTTTGCTCTCTTTGTCTCACCTTATTGATGATTTCACGGGATGGAACTCAGCAAACATGCTGCACCTACAGTCCCAAAAACATCTGAAAGAGGTTTTAAATGATCAGTCCATAATAAAAAACAACAACAATCCATTGAAAACTTGTATGATAAGCCTGTAATAATGTAACTTTGAAATATTACCCAAGCCACAAACTAAAGTCAATTGTCACTGTACAGATTGACTACAGCATTCCTTAAAGTCCAGAATTCCTGTCAGAGGTGAGATAAACACCTGACATGAACCTAGAAAAAGATTGCTTTGCTTTCTCTGACTGTGCAGCTCCAACCTTAAGACCCAGTGGTGATATACTCACATTAAAAGAATGATCACCCAAATGCAAGAAAACTACTTGGTCAGGTTTAGGAAAACACTGTGGTTTGGGTTCAAATAACTAAATCTTTAACTTCTAGTATGTTATGTTGTATTTAGTATGTTCCCTTATTACCTTATGTTACGTTCTGTATGTGATGTTACTTCACAAAATGTGTAAGTTTAAATAACTCCCCGTTGACTTCCTCTACAGCTGTAATAATCACTACAGCTGCTAGAGGTCGCCACCTAGCAACAAACCTCAATATGGGTTCAGATTTTTCAACCTAGCCTACACATTCATTTTTCTGAGGAGGACAGACTCTCACTTCTGGAGCTTCAGAGCAAAACAACATTGGTTGCAGCATTCTACTAAGTAACGGAAGTAGATGGGGACTTGTTTGGCTTTATTTGGCTTTGGCCTTACTGCTTGTCTGGTGTGATCAAAGTCTCCGAAAGCCCTAAATTGATATGAAAAGACGTTATTTACACTCTTTTTATGCAGAAATCTTCACTGAAGCTGCTAATCTAAAAGTGTCTGGCTGGGTGCCCGAGCTCGACCGCACGTCAAGGGTGTAAAGGACGTTTTTTCAAATCAATTTGGGATCTGGGGGCTTCCAGAGACTTTGATTACGCAGACAAACTGTATAGAGTCCTTTAAAGTTTGGTGTGGGGGGGGGTTCGGTTGTTTTTTTACATTTTAAAACAAGTCTCCAGCTTCTTCAGTTGTTTAGCAGAATGCTGCGACAGTGTTTTTATTGTGAAGCTCCAGAAATGTTTAGTGGACTGCGAAACTTCACCTGACTTTCCATCAGTATGGGGGGAGGAGAGAAAGACTGAATTTTCATTTTTTGGTGAACTTTTCCTTTAAGTACAATGTTTAAGTACTTTAGCATTTACCTTTTGTGAGACTTTTATTTCCCTACATTTCATAGGTAAATACTTACTTTATACTCCACTACATATAGTGGGGGGCTTCAGTTACTGGTTACTTTGCAGATTCAGATGAATGAAATAAAACACAATCAGCAAATGAATTATGATACATCATTTTAGGTTGAGATCAAACTTTACTGATCCCCAGGGAGACATTCACAAGACACCCTGCAGTTTATAAAGTCATTAAAATGAGCTCCAACTTCAGTAGCTTCAGCATTAAAGTGACGATCAAATTAATAACCCATTTATTATTCTTAAATATTACTTTTACTTTTGGCACACTAATTATATGTTGATGTAAACACTTTTGCACTTGTTGAATATGACTTCTGCTAAATATAGAAGTCACATTCAATGTTACCAAATAAGAGTATTTCTACAATGAGCTACTTTTACTGTTTAAAAGAGAAATTTCACATACTGACCACTGGGGGGCAGGAGTGTGTCGTACATTAAAAGAAGAAGTACAACAATATGCAGCAGCCTTTAACTTTCTCTCTGCAGGAAATTCTGTTTAAAATTCTCCGACTCATACATTTACAGCAAACAATAACAATTAGTCTAATAATATTTACATTTAAGGACTTTGGATTCGGTGTTATTTTTGCATTTTTCTAAAATATTACCTGATGATGTGGCTGGTTTTCATTTTAATCTCAGTGGTGACAGATGGAGGGGTCTGTCCTGCAGATATGACGGTTCATCTTGTTAATAACAGTTCTCAGACTCCTGTAACAAAAGTTGAATTAATAACTAATGAGCAGAATGAAGACTGGAGCCTGTTTACCGTTGTACAGATCTGTTTTACTAACCAGCAGCCTGCAGCTGGAGCCTCATTCATCCACCTGTGGGCTGCTGCTGCAGCTGCTTCAGTCGCCTGCAGGCCAGGTTCCCCTCCACACACCGACAGATGCTGCGGGCGGCCCTCGGTGCTCGGTGCTGTCAGCAGGGGTCACTGGTGGTCAGTCACAGCCGGGACAGAGGACTCACCGGCCGGACCCCACAGGTGACAGTCCGCTCTGCGTTTGCTTCCTCGTTGGAGTCCTGACAACACATGCAAATCACAGAACAAAGAGCCACATGAGAAAACACAGACGTGAGAAATGAGCTCCTCTCACAGATGATCAGTGTTATCAGAGATTGGGAGTTTTTTAAATGTCCTTCTCTGATGTAACTTCAACGAAAATGCTGAATAATGAGACTTGTTCTCTGAAAGTAAATGTGTCAGTCATAAAGAAGCTGAATTGTAGGCCTACATCTTTTATTGAATTGGGGTTTGTTTGTTTTTTTACATTTTTTTATTTATTCCAAATCCAGTCATTCACATCATGAATTCTTACATGAAGTTTAATACCAAAGATGCATGTTTTTTTTTTCTCCAAATGGTTTCAGTTAAAAAAATAACTAGTCCCCAAAAAACGCACAGCCACGACTTCACAGCTTTAGAATATTTCTGTCTATAAAAAGATTTATAAAATAAACACAGAGACATTTATAGAATTTAAAGAATATTCAAGAGGATTTGTTAAACCTGTTTACATTAAGCTGAACACCCAAACTTAAATGAGAGATGGAGCTAGTCTATGAAACTCTCGTGCTGTGGTTGTAACTTTGGAAATTCTGAATCCTTTTTAATCATTTAACTATATTAAAAAAAAGCTGCATGCTAAAACAAAACAAAGTGCTTTGGTTCCCCAAATGTGTCAAATAAAATGACTTTATTCCGCGTCTATCCACTTCTAAAATGATTTTATTCACGTTCAACCTCTAACTTTTTCCTCCTCTGATACATTTGGCACAAAAATGTACATTTAAAACAAAGATGAATTCAGGTTTATCAAAACAATTTGCTGATTTAATCAAAAAGAAAATATGTATCGAAATATTTTTATCTTTAAATATACACATAGACTGTGGTGAGTAAATGTGCCCCTGATGACAAATCACCAATAAAACAATTAGACTAAAAAAAGAGATGTTAAAACATCAAACAATAAATAGTGGCTTTTATTTTGATTTTTATGATCACAACCTATGATTATAAAATACAAATGTATTATCCTCTGCCAGCCTAAAAAAAAAGATAAGCACCTTCTTCCTTTAGTCTCCATCTTTGTGATGTTTTCAAACGATTATTTCCATCAGGCTGAAAACACACACTTGTTGTTTTTAGCTTTACAATCAACACACCGACACATAACTTTCTATAGAGGCCATGTGGACTTCTGATGACTCTGTTAACACCCGATCAGTGTGAATGACATTTGGAGGTCTTCATCTTTAACACAAAAAAAAAAAAAAAAAAAAAAAAATCCCACTTCGCTCTCTCGCACCCGGGGGACCTTCTTCTCACCATCCCGACCAAATGATCTTCATTTAACCTTTAATTAGTTTCCACACACCGCCCACCGGCGCTGTCGGGGAGCAGGAGGGCGGTGGAGATGGAGGCATCCACACTCTTTCATGTCCGTCTGTTTATTCAGAGGCTCAACCGCAGCTGATAGAGAGATTCTCACACGCTGCTCCCTGATTAGGATTCGCTCGTTTTGCATTTCTAATCTGTGACACCTTCGGTCTGATCGGAGGTTTTACGCATCCAAATGGATTTAATAACATGAATGTGAACTGTTAATTAGGGAGCATGCCCAACAGAATATACACGTCTCAGGCCTTTTGGGTAATTTCTGGGAGCTTTATTTGGGATCATTTTCACTTTTACGCACAGTGTTGATGTTTCGGAGATGAAGAGGAGGGTACGCAGAAGTTTAAGGGCTTGAAAGGCCACAAAAAACTCACTTTCTCATTTTTAAAATCGACCAATAAGAAGTTATTTCATGGCTCGCAATATAATATATAAATGAAAAATAATAAATGTCTGGCAATTTGAGTCATTGCGTGAATTTTTCAGTATTTCAGGCACACCCTTCGCATTTTAATAACTCTGAGCTGAGGAGAGAGGATGAGGAGGGTGAGGAGGGGGTGGAGGGGGAGCAGGGGGGTGTAGTAACTTTTGTCGCCATGCCGCTTTTCCACAGGTTCACTCCTCCAATTGGATATTGGAGCACACATTCGGGGAGGAGCAGCCCGAGCAGCCAAAAGGGAGGAAAAAATGTGAAGGGTAATTCCTCGCTGTGTAGACTCAGCCTTCCTTTCAGCCTCCTCAGTCTCCCAAATGTTCACTGCAGCAGCGCGCGCTCTCTCCGGTTCACCGTGGCCAGCTGTGGCTTAAAAAAAGGGACTTCCAGACAGAAGAGGCACAGTCACAGAACCGGAGCACACGCAGAAGTTGTGAGAGTTTGTGGGGGGAAGCAGTTTGGGGAGGTTTTACGCATTGCGCAGGATGCAGGCGCGCTACTCCGTCTCCAGCCCCAACTCTTTGGGAGTTGTACCGTACATCAGCAGCGATCAGAGCTACTACCGGGCCGGCGGTGGATACACCGGGATGCCTGCGCCCATGAGCATGTACTCCCATGCGGCCCATGACCAGTACCCGGCCAGCATGGCCCGCGCCTACGGACCGTACACCCCTCAGCACCAGCCGAAGGACATGGTCAAACCCCCCTACAGCTACATCGCTCTCATCACCATGGCCATCCAGAACTCACCGGAGAAGAAGATCACCCTGAACGGGATTTATCAGTTTATCATGGAGAGGTTCCCCTTTTACCGGGACAACAAGCAGGGCTGGCAGAACAGCATCAGGCACAATCTGTCGCTCAACGAGTGTTTTGTCAAAGTGCCCCGGGACGATAAGAAGCCCGGTAAGGGCAGCTACTGGACCCTGGACCCGGACTCCTACAACATGTTTGAGAACGGCAGCTTTCTACGGCGCCGGAGGAGGTTCAAAAAGAAGGACGTGCAGAGGGACAAGGATGATCGGGACAGACAGGGGAAAGACCCATCTGCCCGCACCCCGGGCCAGGAGCAGGACCCGCCGGTGCAGGGCTCTCAGCCGGTGCGGATCCAGGATATAAAGACGGAGAACGGGACCACAACGCCGCCGCAGGCCGCGTCCCCGGCCCTGAGCGCCGTGGCCAAGATCGAGAGCCCCGACAGCAGCAGCAGCATGTCGACAGGCAGCCCACACAGCGTGCCCTCCACCCGGTCACTCAGCATGGACGGACCCGAGCACCACCACCACGGCCAGGCCCAGGCGCAGGGCTTCAGCGTAGATAACATCATGACCACCCTGCGGGGGTCTCCGCAGGCCGAGCTGTCCCCGCCACTCATCGCCTCCTCTCGGACAGGTATCACCCCCTCGCTGTCGCTCAACTACTCCCCCAACCAGACACCCGCGTACAGCTCACCGACCTGCAACCAGAACGTCGTCTCCACGAACTCCAACGCGACCTATCACTGCAACATGCAAGCCATGAGCCTGTACGCAGGGGACAGATCATCCGGCGGCCACCTGGCGCCCTCCACCACGGTGGAGGAGGCTCTGCCCGACTATTGCATCACCACGACCACCGCGTCCCCTCTCGGACACGGCAACCTGAGCCAGGCGGGCCAGGACGGCCACCACGCGCACCAGGGACGACTCACGTCCTGGTACGGGGACCTGAGCCACTTGAGCCCGGCTTACCCGGCGCAGCAGCAGAACTTCCACTCTGTGCGGGAGATGTTTGAGTCCCAGCGGATCGGGCTGAACGGCTCCCCGGTCAACGGGAATAATAGCTGTCAGATGGCTTTCCCATCCGGCCAGTCCATCTACCGCACCTCAGGAGCTTTTGTTTATGACTGCAGCAAGTTCTGAGCGCCACAGTGTGTCTTTTAAATTAATAACTCTAATATATGTTTTCTATATTTTTTGTACTTTTGGTCTTTTATTCACACTCCGAATGGACATAAAGGTTCAGAGACTTTCTGTCGAGGCGTGTGTAACACCACAAACACGTAAGTGTCTTCCCTCTCACTTTGAGAATTGTTTATAAAGATGGCGCGAATACCAGCAGCTTTTATGACTATAGACTGTAAATTATAGCCTAATATAGTAATTTATTTTTAGGAAAAGGGAGTGGATGGATACTGAGGACCAAACTCTTAAAAAGTTTTTCCAGTTTTTCTTATCGCTGCCTTTATTTGTCCCGGTTCTTGTATAGAAACAGAGGGGGGACTTTGTAGTCTGTACTGACTTATTTTATTCATTTTGTCTAATTTGTTTTGAAAAAACTATTTTGAAGGCATTACATTTTGTTTGTTTAATAAAGTGCCGTCTATTTGATTTAAACCTGAGTGATTTATTAGCAGTGTTAATGCTACTGGACGGGAGTATTTTTTAAATGAAGGGATAGAGCACCAGGAGGAGGTCACAATGTGTTTTTGGAGTTTAAAATATTTTATATAATTTTGAGGGGGTGGCCACTGAAAAACAGTTATTTAGGAATATGTCAGGAGTGTTTTAGAGGGGCTGAGCCTATAAGCGCATTTGATTCTTTCAGTGAATCCTCATCATTTGGATTTTAGATATAAAAGAAACAATAATGAACCACAATGATAAAGATTAATAACATCTGTTTGGTTCAAGAATGAATATTTCATGAAAACACAATCAGGAGGTTTGCGGCCCTATTTTGCGCAGCGGAGGCCCAATCCAACCGCACAGCCGAGGCTACCTACAATATCAAGCTGTGAGAGGTCAGATAGATCCACGCTGCTCTTCACCTTCAGTATGAAAGCTTTGGGTCGAGCTGCAGCTTCTATATCTTCAACATTCGAGCGGTAAATAAACACATGCGTGGCAGCAGCTCAGCAGTGCGGTTTGAACTCGCTAAGGCTCCGTCAGCAAAACACAGCAGCCACTGCAAGCCGAGCAGGCTCCCGTCTGACTGCTGCGCGTGAACGATGGATGCAGAAAGGCTGCAGCTGCTGCATTTATTCTGGATGTTTCAGAGACGTTTTGCCGCCTGAGCAGAGCCTGATAGGACAGCGGCCTGCTCTGCGTGCTGTGTCCTGCAGGCTGGAGATTTCCAGCAGCACTGACCTGATGTGACTGAGTGGCACCGCTGCTGTCAGATGTTTGTTTATTTCCCCTGATGACGTAGAGCTGGATGACCCCCCCATAAACACACAGATTCTTACCAAGATCCAAGCTCTTCTATTTAAAAAAAAAAAAAAAAATCTTTAATTTCCTGTAGGTGTGCAGGCAGATCCAAATGGCAGCTGTGCATGTCCAGCTGTACTCTCGATATTAAAAAGATTATAGCGCTATAAATTCAATATTTTCTAATATGTTAGATAAAAACAGGAAACACTTTGTAGGAACCATCATTAATAAATGTAAATCAATAGTTAATTAAACTGCAGTTCGCTGTAAACAAACAATGAAATGCTTTATAAACCTAAATCTAAATAAATATTTCATAATAATCAAATATTTATTGTGAAGTTGCAACTTCTATTTAAAATACTGCGATTATAGAGTTGCAACTGACGTGTGAACCTTTACAATTGCTTCATAAATGTTTTGTAACGCATTTCATTCATAACTGTTAACTAAAGTTTAATTAAATAAGAATTCACCATTTTTAAATAATGGTTATTTTAAAGTGTTGCTTGTTTTAATAGCCCGAACACGCAATAATGTGCGTAATAGGTGAAATCAGCAATAATAATAATAATAATAATAATAATAATAATAATAATAATAATAATAATGATAATAATAATCCTTTTTGCCTCCTAACCTCTGATCCAGCAGCCTGCCAGGACATTTTCACTCCCTGGCAGACAGTAAAACACCTCCACTGTGTGTGTGTGTGTGTGTGTGTGTGTGTGTGTGTGTGTGTGTGTGTGTGTGTGTGTGTGTGTGTGTGTGTGTGTGCGTGTGTTCTGCAGGCAGGCAGTAAAAGCTCAAACGAAGCCGCCAGTCACTTTCAGGCCTGTGTGGATGAGATTTTAATGAGTCAGTGAAACTACAAAACTCCAGCGGTCCCTCTCTCCCCACACTGGGCCACCGGGCAGATGAGTCGAAGCCCATAAAACTAACGTAAACAAGGCGCTGTTGGCTCCACTGCAGCACCTTCCACATGAGAGCCTCAACCGCAAAATTATGCACAAAAAGCTGAATAAAAACTAGATTATTGCTTCTAAACAACCGTCTCCTTGATTGATGCGGCACTCGAGGGTCAGGACGGAAAATCTAGTCACGGCTGCGAATCATTTTTCATCATAAGGACGAGACAGGCGGAGGTGACGGGGGTCAATGGAGAGGATGTCAACAATGCACTTTAGGAAAGGCCTGCGAGGAGGCTGCAGTAAAGCCTGTCACTACCTTATCTAAACCAAGCAGCTCTGGGACTCGTGCATTGTTGTGGCAGTTCACAGGCCTCCCCGAGGAGAGACGAGCTCCTCGGGCTGGAGACGCTGCCAGCGCGCGTAAAAGGCGCATTCAAAAGGCCCTAATTAAGGAATTATTAGGTTATTGTGTCATGTTGTGTGCGAGGTATCCGCATGTTCGGTGTTAATTAACATCAGTGTGGAATACACATCGCCTCGAGGCAGATGTGTGGATGTCTTTCACGGCACCAGGCGTCTGCAGATGTTCTGTTTGGCGCATTAACCGCAGTTTGATGAGCAGCACAAAGACGAGTGGCAACCTGAGAGCCCACATCTTATGTGTTCAGCGTTTGGCAGGAAATCAGGTTGAAAGGCACCTGAAAACATCTGAGAGCGTCGGTGGATTCACACAGGAGATACTTCTTTTACAGTGAGGGGGGATTCTTTTCTTACGCAGACACTATTCACAGATTTTTAAGAGGCGTCTTTTGTTTCTATAAAAGAAAGCACCGCTGGATTTAGCCTTTTCTCTGTTGAGACTTTAATGCTTGACCTGTTATATTTTTGCAGCATAAGTCAAAACTGAAATTAAGAATGATCGTGTTTCTATATATTAATTGAATGTTTTATGTCCAAAATCGTAAGAATAAGAGTATTAATTATAATCTCGCTTGTGAGGCCCTTTAAAGATCTTTAAATGAATAAACATGTGTATTTTATATTAAAACATTTCAACAAGAAGATTAAAACAGGATAATGTGAATATAATATAATATAATATACAGAGGAAGGTGTTTAACTTTAAATCCAGAAACTGTGTGGCTGTCTGGGTGTAGGTTTAACTACACCTCTCTTCTCTTATATCTAAGTGTGTGTGTGTTCAGTTGAGTCTGGTATGTTGTGTCAGTGGAGCTAAATCCCTTCTAGCAGAAGCGATGGTTGAGATCTCCTCGCTGTGTTTAATCCTGCACGATCCGACAAATACTTGACTCAGTTTTAGACGTGAAATACAGGAAGGCGTATAAATAACACGCCATCTTTAAGGACATCTGCGTGTCTTGTCTATGTGAAGCTCATGCTGGTCTTTGAGTTTTCCTGCTCAGCTGAACCCTTCATCACGTTTACAAATCAAACCGATTAGAGCTCTCAGAGGAGGGATGTCCGTCATTTAGAGCAAGTGAGCTGAAATTAAATGTTAAACAACAATTTCATGGTGATGGTTGGTCTCACGCGTCACTGGCAGCTGATGTGGACTGATAGTTTTTAAAAAGGAAACTTTGCTTTTGCGTCAAATCTTCCAGACTTTAGTCTCATCTCTTGGATTATTGTTCACTTTGAAAACTTCTCGCGATTTTATACAATTTTGAAGAGGCAACCTTTCATTTTTTTTATTCTGTGACACTGCTTCTCTCTGAGGTTTACTGCTGTCACTTTGCGTCCCAGTGCTGACACTGGGTTTCTAGCACAGAACCTCCGGCTTCCTCTAAAAAGGGAACAATTAATATGAGGTTATGTTGAGCCCAATTCAGCATTATTATATGAATAAATGAAAACACCCAGCAGCCCTAAATGACGATTATTAAAGAGACATTTTGATTCAGCACGATTCAAAACTATAAACACCGAACTTAGTTTCCCTAGAATTTGTTCTTATTACAATTAAATGACGTGTTCTAGAGTAAAAAGTTTGAATGCTGCAGCTTTTCTCCCTCCTGCAGCTTTGAATCGAGAGTTTTTCCCTCTTTGTTCATCAGATTGACAGAAAAACACTAATATTCTTGTCTTGGAAGGATTTAAAGAACCGGTGACCACCTCATGACTCTAAATCGACCGTCCAGCTGTTTAATCCTCTCTAACTGTTTGTTTAGCTGCATCAAAGTTTCTGATTTCTTTCCATTCGGGCTCCAGATCCAGTTCAGCTCTCTTTCTCCGACTGCCAGCAGTAAACCTGATCACAAGACTCGCCTAATTGTTGTTGAGCTGTTTCTAAACGCGGTGCACCTGCGAGAGGCTGAGCCCGCTCAGTGTGTGTTTTCTGCTCCCAGCAGCGGTTTCAGGGGCCCAAACAACCTCAGAGCCACATCTGGTTCTCATTCAGAGCCCGGCGCACAGACGCAGCGCTGTCCAGGACGATCACACAGACTCTTAAACGTCCTGTAGGTGTTTTGTCCCGCACAACAGACAGAGGCGATCCCAGCCTGCTCACACCGCTCACTGAGCGCTCCAGGGCTCCGCAGGGGTGTTCACAGTCAAAGCGCTCGACCCCAAAATAACAGGTCAGTGGAGAGTAACTAAGTACATTTACTCAAGTACTGTATTTAAGGACACATTTGAGCAGTTTCTGCTCCTTTATTCTGAGTCTCCGCAACGTTTCAGAGGGGACTTCTGTCATTAATACTCCTTTCCTTATCTGACAGCTTCGTTACTTTATGATTTTTATATGTAAAATATAAGAAAAACTCAACATTTTAAGGCATTACTTTAGATAAAACTACCAATCAACATACAATTAAACTGAGCTCCACCTCAGCTACAATATTAAAATGATTCTTTAACTTTGCGTACTTTTACTTTTGATATATGAAGTATATTTTTCCTATAATGCTTTTTCTCAGGGAGGATTTTGGATAAAGCACTTTAAGTTACAGCAGAGTACTTTTACATTGTGTGTATCGCTCTTTTTACTTCGCTTCTCACCTCTAGAAAATATCCCAAATTAAAACATACATCCTACATCTAGTTTCAGCTGTGATAGGCCCAAGAGACGTTATTAAACACAATGAATATCATTTATCATAAAGTTAATCCGTGTATTGTAATCAGTTATTCATTTCATTCAGAATGTGTCAGATCGATAAAAAAAAAAAAGTGCAAGAAATCTATATTTTAGCGAACATATTAATCAGTCATTTTTGCCAAAACGAGAGAAAAATCTTTACAGATGATTCAGATTCACGTGTTTCAACTTAAACCGCACTGCCTTAAAAACTTGAATCCTCTCACAGCAGTTTTAAGACTTCACTCTAGAATTAAGTGTTAATTCACCGCAGAGAGAGACGCAGTTTAAGAGACAGAAGACGTCTCAGTTGGTTTAGTCCTGTTAGATGGGAGGTGTTTTCAGTGTAAACCGTCCCGACTATCATCAGGACCACAGCAGGTCCGGGCCAGGGCTCCTCGCTCTCAGTGCGCCTTTGAAATGTGCAGCCCGTCTGGACAGACGAGAGGTGTTTGAGAGCGGGACTCTGGGGCTCCGGGCGCGGGGAAAGACGCACTTCCTGCCGAATAACAAGAGCGCAGTGTGCTCGCTAATAAAAACCCTGGAAAGCCGGAGCGAGCAAAGAGGGGAGAAACGACGGGAGCTGAGCCAGCCGACCTCTGCACAACCTGGGCAACACACACACGCGCACACACGCGCGCACACACACACAGTTTTACCCCTTCTACATCACCAAAAAAAACATTGACACGACATTTAAGAAGATCAGTTTTTATTATACCAAATGTTTCATTTATTCATTTATATGTCAAATCATTAATAAACCCTGGATTCTTATTTCCCAGTGAAAGATAAAATCTTAAATCATTCTATATATTTACATAGTTCTCAATTCTATCAGGACATAAAGACCACAAACCACAATCAAAAGAAACAAATGCATATAAATAAAACCCTCAAAATTTGCCATGGCTATAAATTATAACATGATCAATGTTGGAGAATAAAAAAGGCGTCCCTGCTATGTGATAACATAACACAATCAAACATGACATGACATGCTAACAATAGACACAAGACACAAAGGCAATGAATGGTTCAGTTTAACCTCCTTAACCAAGAAGACAAAGGACATGATAACGTCATTTGGAAATGTCACAAAGGTAAAAATGCTTCATGCTCCTTCCACTGCTGGTCTCAGTGGTGGAACACAGGAGTGTAAAATGTTTCCGTCCTGGGTGGACCGACTGGTCCGGCCTCAGGCGTTTGGGTTTGCCTTCATCAGCTCGACGTCAGCGTCCACCATCTCCTTCACCAGCTCCTGCAGAGTCAACATTTCATTTTAAATGAAAGGGAAGGTTTCTACACTGGTTGACAACTGTCATTTAATGAAAATTACATGAAAGAGCCTCTGATAGTAATAATAATGCATTGTTTTGATTTATTTATACTGTGGTTTACAGCAGGGCTGCTGTTAACGAAGACACCGACTCTGACACAGTGAGAGCTTCATCTTGCTCGTATCTAATAAAAACATGTATCGACCTTCAGCTGGAGTGTATTTGAAGAATGAATGATGTCAGGGCTGGGTATTGAACTTTCATTGCTCTTTTTAGGAATATCAAAAACTGTAAAGTGACAAAAACTGTCACTGAATGTGAGGTCAGATTCAGAGTCTTGTTTGTTTATTCTTTGATCATGATTTAATTCAAAAGTCTGCCACTTTTATACCATTTTATATTTAGGCAACATTCCTGTTTGGCTGCTTGTGTTCAGACGACTTTTAACACTTGAGAACTTTTTTATAGAGAAATATGTTATATTTCTCAAATATTGCATCAGCATCGAAACACAGGCATTGTATTAACAACAACCCAGACAATACGCAACAGTATTTGATCATATCATGTTATAGTTTTACAAAATTATGCTGTGAATAAACTAAAAGCAAATCCAAAATTAGCTTTGCCTAACAGTTGAATGCAGTTCATAGCACTGAACATCAGTTTGATTTGTTTTTATACGTGGCTTCTTTGGTTATTATTTTTTTATTCAAAACGTTTCCAATAAAAGGAAAATATTTCATATTCCATCCCATATAACATACAATAGGTTCATATCAGGCTGATATAAGACACAATTTCTCTGGAAGGCCTGTAATCGTACTTGCTGCTAATTTGTTGGATTTTCATTGCTGCAGTCAGTGAATGTTAGTTATGTTTAACTTATTAAAAATCTGGTCACAAAAGCAGGCTGTGCTACCCCAGCCACCACAGACACGTGCAGACACTCAGTTCTCTGCGCTGTTTTCTTAGAAAATATTCCTTAATTCTCATAGAATGGCTCGTTTTGGTATTTTATCGACAGTTATTGTCCTTTCTGTGGCTGAATTATTTCACCAAATCATTTCATGTCTGTACTTGTGTAAAAAAAATATTCTCACTTATATCTGATATTGATTTAACCAGGTGAGTGATACGCACCTCAAAAGTCACTTTTGGCGCCCAGCCCATGGTAGTTTTTGCTTTGGTGCAGTCGCCATGGAGGTACTCCTGAACAGAGAGGGAGAGAAAGAAAAATAAATTATCTGTCATGTCTGATCTGATGTGTCGTCCTCGTATAAAGACATCCTGGATTCGACTCAACGTCCAAACTCGACTTCTTCAACAGGATGCGAGAGATGGAGAGTGATAATTACACACACACACACACACACACACACACACACACACACACACACAAACACACAGACACACACACACACACACACACACACACACACTCTCTCTCATACACACACACACACACACACTATCTCCTCTCTAGGGGAAAAAGGGAGGTCACAGAGTCTCGCTGGCCATCAATCCGCCCTCTCGGCTCCCCACCACCGATCTGTCCAGACAGCCCCCGTCGGTGCCAGAGGATGATGAATTGTGGGACTCTGGTGGTGTAACCCCCTTAACTCACCCCCCGCTCACCCCCTTACACATTTCCCCCCGTTGTGTTTTGCACCGGGTTCAAGATCCAGAGAGACCGTGCTCGAGACCACCAAAGAGACCGAAAACAACTTTACGTCTTTGTTATGTTTCCTTTCTTTCTCCGACTTCTATTTCCATCTCAGTTTTTGCGAGGGTTTTTTTCATGTCTTTGGCATCATCTGTATGAGCTTGTATCAGAAACACACATGTTGGCCTCAAGAGGTCTAATAAAACATTGCGGTGAAACCTGACACTGAAGAATCAAATTTTTTTCAATTAACTGATACTGTATGTTCCTTCATCCTGCAGCTAATTCCAAAATGACTCAAATCATTATGAAAGGACAACAAAGACTTCTATTTTTCTTTCTTTTTAATTCTTTAACACAGTCATGGCTTTGGTGCTTTCCTCTGTCTTTCTTTTATGTTTTCGCTCTGCATGGAAGTTAAAATTACATACACTACATGGCCAAAAGTATGTGGACACCCACACATTTCACTCATGCATCCCATTCCAAAACTATGGGCATTGACTGCTGCTATAGAAAGCCTTACACTCTTCTGTTTTTGGAACTTGGTCACTGGGATTTACTTTAAGTTGTCGTGTGTGTTGAGGGGTTACAGTGTAGCTCCAGAGCCTATGCATATGGCTAAAAAATGTAACTACACACCGGGGCAGCAGAGGCCACGGATATGCCAAACATGTTGTCACTCCCAACTTGTCAGTAGCCTGAATCTTCAAAATATGACGCTGTAGGTATCCTTCTACCATCACTTTTGCATGTGCAGGGCTCCGCAATCAAGTTAGCAGTAAAAAATGCTTAACGTCTGGTTAGACTTTTAAAATAAAGCTTGCTGACAAACATTTCACATTTCCTGAGTTCTGGACTGTAAACTCGGTGAAATGGTTGTAGTTTGGTTAAGTTTACACAGCTGAACAACTTGGTAAGGTTTAGGAATACATTGTAGATTGGGTTAAAGAAAATTTGAGTTTGACTTGGACTCAAAGTCAGGTCTCATCAACCCACCAACCTGCCCTCCTGTTAAATAGACTTTTCTTGACTTTAAGAACTGTGATTGATCTGTGAAAGATCAGGGCTGCTTGTGTTTTCTCCAACATGATTCCGATGCTTGTAGAGATTGCTTATAAGGAAAACAACATGAAGCAAGTTGAAAATAAGCATAACCATCTTCTCTGTTTCGGTAATCTAGAAAAACCACTGCAAATATTCTGCTCACCGCGATCATCACTCTCCAGCATAGTGAATCATAGAACATAAACACTAACGCCACAGGATCGTCTCATTGCCGGTTGTTTCATAAAGTGTGCCTGGTGTATTAGTGATGCTTTCACCAGGTCAGATCCGATGCTGAGCCATAAATGAAAACCTGGTTCAGGCAAAAGGTGTTAGATGCGGCTGTGGACCAGTGGAGTTCTCCAACAAACTGGGAATACCAGTTTCCACATGATGGCCTTGTTACAAAATAGGAAAGGGTATCACATATTGGATGCTGTTGCATTAACTTTCCATTAATTGGATCTAAAATGCTGAGTTCAAACCATGAAACCAGATCTAGAAATCAGACCTACACAAAAAAAGAGCAGTGTTTCTGTCTGACGTTGAACCTCTTGAAAATTTCTTTTCTGGGTGATCTTATTACAGAGGAACGCTCACAGCAGCACTGGCATAGTTCAGCCTTTTCTTGAGCAGAGACCCACATCTCAAAGAGGCTCCACAGCGCTTAATCACACTCTTCAGATTACACACAAAGGCAAGAACACTGAACACACACATAGTGAACAAGTACAGGCTGATTCAGCTGGTGACACTGCTCAGTTTGAAAACTCGGTTCAATTCCAGGTGAGCTGTCTTTATTTTTAACTTCACATGGCTCAGATGAAAGCTACAAACAATTTTCTCCTCCACCTGTAACAGCAGCACAAACAGCTCTTTCTCATGTGAGCAGCACTGTACATTACTCACATCCATTTTTGGCTCTGAAGCCATAACTGGAAACATTTTCAGACTAATTACCTACAGCAATGAGACGTAATTTATCATGGGGCTGAAGTAATTATTATAGGGTGACTTACTCAACAATTATATTAAATAATCCACTTGCTTCATAATTATATTGATTAAGGTTTGTAATGGAGAACATTGTGTAGCTGGCATTGAAGAAACATCAGCTGGTCTCCTCACGAACTCTGAAGCTTCTCCGAAGTGTTACAGATAATATTTTAACATTTTTGTTGAAAACTAAACCGAGTTTAAGATTTATGTGTTGCACAGTTTCTGTCTCTTGTTGATTGGCTGCTGACTGCCAAGAGGGCGGGTCTTATGTGATATGAGCCTGTCAGATGCAGATGCCAAAACAAATGAAGGGGAAAAAAATGCAAAGACAGTTTGGCGCGCTGCAGAGTAGTGGAAAAAAAAACCCTGAAGTAGCCTTTTGTCTAGCTTCTGTCAGCATATGCAAGTCAAATGAACTGAAATTAACTCCAAGCTGTGATGTATAGTCCTGTTGACGAAATGCCAAACGATGATGGCTTACTGAGACTCAGGTAAGACCTTACCCTGACCCTTCTTGCTTTGGCAACGACAACCGAATGCACTTAATATCTGCTGTGACCTGTAACTACCTGCTGTGAGTCACCTCAGTCAAGGTGGAAGCGCCTGTCATTCACTTCAACTGAAGCAAGGCCCACTGACAAATACAACAATGTGTTTCCCACTTCTAGTTGAGTTCCAGTTGGGTCCGACTGACTCAATTGCCCAACCTTAACCAACAAATATGCATAGACGACCAGTACAAACAATGCTGTCTTCAAACATCTTGTGAATAAAGCAACTAAATGTAACCTCTTGGGGAAAGATAGTTGACTGTTGAATCTCGGCCCCAGATGACGCTTTGAAAACGTCAGAATGTGACAGACATGGTTGATGATGAAATTTGCATCACAAAGAACCCTTGTGGCCATGCAGATGTGAAAGCATAAATTGGCTTACTGACCCAGGGTTTATTATTTCCCAAGATTTGAGAATTATCATTTTAGTAGGACTTTGTGTAGCAAAGTTTTACCACATGAGGTTTTTGGGACTCCAAGAATAGTAAAAATCCATCATTGAGAGAGCTAAACACAGGAAGTCAAGCATCGAAATTTGGCATTAAAGATGCTCCGTCAGATTCTTAGTCTTGTTCACTGATCAGATACCGTTTTAGCTTACATTTTAGTTCTTGTAATGCAACTTCTGTTAAAGACAAAGGATTTTTTAAAGAAAAACATGTTTATAGTCTTTAAACAATGTAAAAAAAAAAAAAAAGAAAATTGAAAGATAATTGCAATATGACTAAGTGCAATATCCAAATCGCAAGAACTGCAATTATTTCATAAAGGTAAAATGTGTCACAAACAGTGTTTTAATGAAATGTTGTAGTGCTGCAGATGCCCTGACCTACAAAGCTTGCTCTCCAAATGTAATAAAACATGTTTGTTTGGCAGAGACCGGGAGAAATGCCACATCATCATGATTTTACCAGTATTTCAATGACAATGAAAATTGTGAAGTAAAATTTAATCATCCGTAATTATCATGAATTATATCGCAATATCTGTCAAAATAATCGCAATATGACTTTTTGACCATATAGTGCAGCCCTAAATGAAATCCAGTGCCAACAGGGAGTAAGCAGTGCCTCGTATCATCATCATTTTCATCATCGTCATGCCTAGCCTCTGAAATCTCCATCTGAGCTTGGCAGGAGAACATCTACTGAAATCAGACTCTTGTCTGCTAAGTCTGCCGTCTTAGCAGACAACCACACAGTTCAGCATCCAGGAAGTTAATCCAGCGTCTGGACTTTCTCAACCAGGATTTCTGCAGGTGACAGACGAACTCACCCTCGCAGATCCGTCTGCAGAGTGCGGCTCAGTTGAATAAGAAGCTGCTCCCAAACTGCTAACAAGAGCGTTCTGCGGCCAAGTGAACTCACCCCAAACAGAGCATGTAGCAAATAATTCAACATGAACTACTAACAGATGGGGGCACAATATAATCTTCATATGGATCCGATTTGGAGTCAAACCCAACGTTTTGGTACATCCTGTTTAAGGCAGCACTCTGCCCAGAGAAAATATGCAGCAGTGATCATAACAACAACTGGTAGAAGAAAGCTGAAAATTAGCTGTGACAAAATACTCAGCCAGGAGCATTAGACACATTTTAGAGATTAAATGAAAATGTGAACTACGCCTATTCACCATCTGAGACCATGTTACAGGCCTGTGAGTGAGCATCACAGTCTCTGAGGGCTGATACGTATTATGAGTAGGAATTAGGACGTTGTTATGGCGTCTTTAATGGATTTAAAGCTGGCAGAGTAGCAGGAATACATCACAGCTGTTACTGTTTACTATTACTGTCATTGTCACCATGATGACCATCATCACCTCCGCACAACAGTTGCGTGAACATTTGCAGTTTAGCCAATTGCTACTCACCACAGAAACAGAAATGTCTTTGTTTCTGAAAAAAATATCTTTTTGCCAGTTATATGTGTTAATGGCACTCAAAACTACAGTCTCCATTAGCTTCAGTGGTTGAACCATGAAACTGAGGTTCAAGCATATTCAAAATGTTTTGTCACACAAACAATTTGCTCCATATCGAATCCAAAATTGTTGCAAAATCCAATAAAACAAAGCTTAACCTCTACAGCAAGTTTACCCCACCAAAACCTGCATCACAAAATAACCCAAAGTTCTGATTGGATGTTCTTGCTCTCAGGAAACTGGCTTCTCTCCTGCTATTATCACATGCATAACAGTGGTCTTTTTAAATTTTTTCAATGAACACAAACTGACACTGACATAATTTTAACTGAAATGTCATGTCTTCCTAGTCAAATGTTGCTTTATAAAAAAGAACATCTGTTAACAACGCTGATTAACAGTTAACCCTAACCCTCTAAGATGTAATAAATGCTCAACTGTTGGCAAAATGTTCAACTTTAAAGATTAAAGTGTGCTCCATTTTGACTGTTTTCTGAGTCATTTCTTACTTTTAGACAGGTCAACTAGTCTAAGTTTAAACTTCTGTACAAATGTCAGGGAACGCGAACATTACCCTGAAAAGGACTATGCAAAATACGACTTTCGTAACTAAGATGCAATGGCAGATGTAACATTACCTTGTTATCGTACTACAAAATTTGTTAGAGAGAAAGACCTTTATTCATAGCCCCTTTCTTTAATCAGCAGATAATCTTGAATCTCTTACGATAGTTTGTTTTTTATGACCCAAACACAATATTTCCCCAACTCGAACCAAACATTTTTGCACATTAATATAGCCAAACCCTGAAACAATTATGTATATCATCTCTGTAACGGCTAATTGTAATGGTTTTGGAAGGCACTGAAAAACACTGTTATATTGTATATGTATATATTTACACTTTTACGTACATAAGATCAGTTTTCTGAACATTTTAATATTAATTAACAATGTTTTGCTCTGTGATATATCATAAAACGTTTGCCATTTCCAAGAATAATAAATATCAAAACACAATGCAGTACATAAAAGGCAATAACATCACCCCCCTTAGTGGTTGGGAACCCCTGCTCTATAGGACTGTTATTGATCCATTCTTGCCATAACTTTGATGATACAATCTCAGACATGAACAGTACTAGTTCCCTACTACAAGGCCTACCATTCCACATCTCTCCCTTCTTGCCTTTTTCCTGACACTCTCTACCCTAATAAAGATGGGAAGCCATAAAAAATAATCCTTAGAAATGTAAAAGTGAGGGACAAATAGAGTGTGATCATGGTCCATAAAGCACACAGGCAGTAAAAGGCACTCAGAGCAGGCATTTAACGCAAAGGAATTCTGGTATCACTGCAAGGCCTTTCAATAAATCACACGGCACACCGGGGCTGACCCCCAAACACATAAGGGCACACACACAACATGTAGCAGCGTGTGAACACACACATACAAGCACCTACATCACTTGTATGTAAGGATAGGTAGAATGTTAAATGTCCGTAAATTGTATTTATTTTTCTTCCTACTGGAAACCCACCCACTTATGGAAGACAGATCAAACGTTCTCAAGAAAACAACTCTCCTCTCTCCTCTCTCCCTCTCTCTCTCTCTCTCTCTGAGGGTTGCATGCTGGGAGACTATGATGTGGTTTTGGAAGTCCGGTAGCGTCTCTGGTATTTGTACAGTAGTGGACATGAGGCTGCAAATACAGAGACTTCAAAGAAAATCAGATAAAGCGGCCGAGAATGTTGTGAGAGTCTGAAGCTCACGGTCTCCATGTCCCCAGCAGACCCAGATGTTCCGACCAGACCCATATGTTCTGACCTTTGACCTCGCTGGGGTTTTGACGGAAGAACTCAACCCTGATCCTGCGCCTTTTATACCCAGGGTGAAAAGCTGTTACGACAGTGATGGGGACATGAAGAGGGGACAAATATGTTTCCCCTCAGGAGCCTCGACACTGCTGTCTGTCTGTAGGAACATGAAGGCTGCTGTGTTCAACATGTGACCAGGTGTGTGAACTGGTATAAGTGTGTGCAGGTGGAGACGCACTTGCAGCAAAAAAAGAGAACTTCATCACAGTTCAGACACAGAGTCACAAATCTGTCACTGGTCAATTTCTAACACACCTCCGCCAGCATCGCCTCCACTTATCACTTCCTTTAGAGCACAAAAGGCCCACAGTTTCAGCTGGAGGAAGGGAGGGATGAAACAAGAGACTTATGTGGTAAAGTGCATATGACTGCTTCTCTTTTTTACTTCAAAATACTGAATTATTATACTGAGTGTACACTGCAAACCTTGGACAATATGCTTTAACAATAGCATGTTTTCATGCCATTAGAGCAAATGTGAATTGACTGAATGTTTTTCTACAATAAGTCTGGACGTACATTTCCTAAACATGACATTAGAACAGTGTTTCCCAACCAGGGGGACCCCTATCTCTGGGGTTGGAGACGATAAGCAAGACAGAAAAGAAGAAGACAACAATTAAAATACATTTCTTTACCCGTTTCTCAAATTTTTGCTTTTATCTTTAAAAATTTAAATTGAGAAATTGATCTCTTAAAACTATTTAAATTAAACAATCTGAGACGTAACTTTGCCTACAGCTAATGCTGATGAATGGGCTTTAAGGGCACCAGTGCACTTAAGCAAAAATACATAAAATAGATGATGTCTTGTATTTCTTGATGCTTTGGCAAGACAAATGTATTTCACATTTCTTACTAATAGACCAAATTCGAAATTGAGCAAAAAAATGTATGAAGAGACAGATAATATACAAAAGAGACAGAGGCCGAGATTAAAGAATTGTTTTTGTGAGGAACTGATTGATTGACTTACAGTAACATTTGTTAATGCATGATAATGCATCTGTATTTATATTTTTGGATTGCTTTGGCAATATATATGTACATCAGGTTAATACAGCTCACAAGACACATCTGAATTGAGAGACATTTCCTATTTCATATGATGTTATAATGTGTGGTTAACATGTAAAAATCCAGTTTTTCTCTGCTATTTTGCCTTAAGTTGCTTCAAGGTATGAAAAATTATTTAATTTAAATTTGATAATCACATTCATTCTGCATCAACTTGTTTCAGCTCTTCATTGACTCAATAAGATGTGTAAAGAGAAATATAGAAACTATGACTTCATGTGTTCTGTAGCTGCACTGATTCATCAAATGGAAAAATTCTAGATTCAGCCTGATATATTTAGGATCTTTAGAAAATCCTCAGATTCTCACTAGACCCTTAGTAAGCCTTTAAATGAAGCTCTGTGGGTTTGATTTTGATTTGTGGTTGATTAGGACTGAAAAGGTCAACTGTTTGTGTCCCTGTGTGACACTGTTACAACACAAATCAGTGATTTTATGTGTATTTTTTGGTCAATAATAAAGTAGTAAATAAAGCATCACTGAGATAAATTTAAATGAATTGTGAGATGCTGTGTTGTCAGGAATCTAAGACAGTTATTAGCCAATCCTAGCCAGAGGTCAGAGGTCAGGTCTAGTATGTGTGTGTTTCTATGTGTGGGTGTCAGAGAGAGCTGTGTGAGTTATAGCTCAGGTTTCCTTCCCTGACTCCCCATGCAGCTTGGCCTGCGCACAATGTGTTAAGTGACCTCTAAAGGGTGGCCCTGTCACCCTGATGAGTATGTACACTACACTACACCACACACACACACACACACACACACACACACACACACACACACACACACACACACACACACACACACACACACACACACACACACACACACACACACACACACACACACAGACTACAGTGGGACTGACATGTACGGCTGCCTCAAATCGCAAAAGAGTAAACATCTCGTTTTATAGATCAACCGATGCAGGAAACCACACACACACACACACACACACACACACACACACACACACACACACACACAAAAGAAACAACAGGAAACAATTAGCAGAAAAGCAGGAAAGTGTGAATCTCCACAGGAAAACAGTAAAAGCCTCTTGTGATGTTTAAAAGCCAAAACATCACATCACAAAATGTCACTACTCTTCATCTCCTCGCCTCTCTCTCCTCTGGGCTCTGTTGTGTTGATTGCTCTCCATCAGTGCTCATTAAAATTCCTGGGGGAGCCGTGTGATAAATATTTACGTGGCTGAGGACGCACTCCACACACACTCCAAACACACTCCAGCGGCTGGATCTGACTGCCGATAGTGTTAAGTGCCCAAAGGCTCTGGCAGCGCTTTCGAGAGAGATCCGCAGCCCGCCGCCTGGTTGTATACGTGAGGCGTTTACTGTCAAGATAACGGGAGGGGGGCGCCAATTTATGGCTGTTAATCACAGTTAAATGTGTGTATCTGCGTGTGTGTCCACATCCAAGGATAATCTTTTAATGTGTGAAGTTTATGGAAATAAAGAGGAAAATATTGCACATTCACACATCTGGATATAAACGCATTTGCAGACACACACACACACACACACACACACACACACACACACACACACACACACACACACACACACACACACACACACACACACAGAGTGTAACCACAGTGGAGCTGGACTCCTCACTACTGTTCCACTAAGCTGTTGCCGACCCCCCTCCTCCTGTATTCTATTATTCCTGTGGACGGGAAACAGATCATAATTCCTGGAGTCAGCAGAAAGCTGCAGACTGAGAGGGTGAGAGATGGAGGGAGGGAGGGAGATAGAGAAAGAGGGGGGGAAGAGAGTCAGGGGTGCTCAGGTGACTGCTCACTTCCACTGAGGTCAAACTGAAACTGTGCAGTTAAGTCATTTCCAGTGAAAAGTGAAATGACTGTTTAGTCTGTTTGCCTGTTTGTATAATGTAGTTTGGGTGAAGTAGCACTTTGTGCAATACAGTCAGTGTGCGTGTGTGTGTGTGTGTGTGTGTGTGTGTGCGTGCGTGTGTGTGTGTGTGAGGAGTGTTTTGCATTTCTATCAGCCTCTGGGTGTTTCATATTTTAGAAGACATCAAAGGCGAACATAATTTCCCTTCTTTAAACAATCTTTAAACAACATTCTTCACAATCATACTACAAAGAGAGAGAGAGAGAGAGAGAGAGAGAGAGAGAGAGAGAGAGAATGAGGGAGAGAGAGAGAGAGAGAGAGAGGGAAAATGAGGGAGAGAGAGAGAGACAGAGAGAGAGGGCAAAAGGATAATGTCATCCAGTCTTATCTTAATTGTTGTGTAATCTCTGTGAAGCACTGAGGGGTCTGTCTGGGCTTTGACACCCAGCTTCAGTGTTTAGTATAGATGATGGTTTTTGAGCAGCTACTTGTATTCGGTTATTTTGGAAGAAAAATCTGGGTCCAACTTTTGCAGCGTTGGCCATCACCTCAGCAAAATAAAACATGTTTCTCACCAGAAACAATTCTAACATTGCTACATCTTTACAACAGGGTGCATAGGGCATTGCAAAACAGCCAAACCACGTATTTAGAAATAAAAATGTTTAATGTGTCTTATTTTCTGTTTTTACTTTTATATTGTTTCTCAGACCAACAGCAAAGTGCCCTTTATGGTTACTCAATGTATTGCTTAACAGCGTGCATGTTCATTTTCATCTATGATAAAAGCAGGAGAAGTCTATGAGAGTACTGACTGACTACTATAGCAGAGACATTAAGCAGGCCTAAGTAGGCTTAGGGTCCCAGTCCTGAGTCTACATCACTGGAATAAAATGGACTATTGAAATCCAGCTTGATTGCACAGATTGCAGTGCAACCTTGTAAAGTTGTGGCTGATGGGTAAAGTGTTATTATCATCCTCAGAAATGTTGAATTACACAAACTACAATAAACTACTTCTAAGTGCTGTATCGTAGGCAACTGGACATGTTTCAGTTTCCTGAAGACGTTTCACCCAATCCAAGAGGCTTCTTCAGTTCTAACTAACTGGAGGGGAGTTGCAGGCTTTTAAACTCCGTGTGGGAGTGTCCTTACAGAGTCAATAACATTACAATAAACTACAAAAATAAGCCAAGTTGAGAGTCAGTTTTTCAGTTGCTGTAAGTCTGGATTTGCACATTTCAACTTGATCTACCTTCCCAGAAAAAACGAGGACTAATATTGTGTATCCAACTGTGCTATAATATCTAGTGGTACGGACGCCCCGAAGGGATACCAAAGTCACAATATGATGAACAGGATTAACAGAAAAGCAAAGTCTTTCATACTTTTAAGACCTTTCTTTAAATTCAGCCACTTTTCTGCTGAAATACTGGATAATTTCTCTGATGGGCTCCTCAGCTGTGGGACTCTCCGCCTGGGGATTTCAGACAGACAAACTGAGTGTTCTCTTTAAAATCTCTTATCAAGACTCACTTTTGTATTCGGGCTTTTTCTTAACTGATGGTATTTGCTGTAACTATTAAAATTTTTGCATTTTTATGTAATATATATATATATATATATGATGGATCTTACTGACTTTTTTATTATTTGTTTTTATTGTCAAGAACTATGTAAATTTCTTTTTTGAAGGGTGCTATTGAAATAAAGTTAGTCGCATTATAATTTCTGATACTTGGGAGCAACATCACAACAACAAAGTCCGACGGAGCAAAAAAAACACGAGCAGTCAGGCAACCACATTTAAAAAAAAATATCTCAAACACTTTGGTTAAAAGGACCACAACCAAAATGTCTGAAATCTACATTCACCCATCAGCCCTCATAATACACAAACACACACAACACACATTCCAGGATACATACATAGACACAGGTTACATAGCAGCTCCCATTTTAGGAGCTGTTTTGGTGACATAGAAGTTAGATGTGAGGGAGAGAGATTCAGAGGGGAGGTATGTCTGAAGGACACACACACACACACACACACACACACTGGGTATCTCACACACACACAAGCACGCACACACTGGATGTGATATATGTGATCTGATTCAGGCCTTGGCTGAGCTCTCGGTGGTGTCGAGGTTAAATGAGGTGGTTCCACACAAAATCTGCTTTTCTGCAGCTCTCGGCTCCCAACACACTATTTATTAGTCTCTCATTCTTTCTATCTCTCTCTTATTTTACCTCAGCTGCTCTCTGAACACGCTACAAACGTACCAACTAACGTACGCTCCCTCAACTTCAACTCTCACCAGCCATAGCTCATTCTCTGCATCTAGATAGGCTTGCTGAGGGACAAGATAAATGCTTTGATTTTATCATTGTCTGTGAAACAAATGACAGTTTGGATCAGACAGTATGATGAAAAATGTGAGCAAAGTGGTTACAATAATTAGTATTTTAATTTCTGAGTAGGTTTTGGTTCTGATGGCTGTAACCATTTTGGATTATCTTCCAAACAGGTAAAATACCCAAATTTCCCATTTGTCTGAATTTTTATCAAGTTCTTTGTTGATGGTAATAATAATAATAATAATAATAATAATAATAACAATAATAATAACAATAATAATTATAATAATACAAACTTTCAGTTATTAATGTCGGCTACCGGGTACAAAAAATATTGACATTTGGATTTCAGTTCTTGTTTGTTAGGCCACTCAGAAAAATTCTCCAAAGGTGAAAGCATTATAATAAGTTTTAAGAGCATTCAGATTCAACAAGCAGCTTCCATTCTGGGTTCAGATTCAAGAAAACGCTATTAAATCCAATCCTTCATCTGAGTAGGCATGTAAGCCTCATCATGTTAAAATGGTTGGAACACTCACTGCAAAAACACCTTTCTTAACAAGCCATTCAACACCAAATCCAGCCTTTAAGAAAATGGAAAAAAAACAACCAAGATGATTTTTTAAAAATAAGGTGAAACGTTCTCATCCCAGATTTTGTTTTTGCATGTTTTAAGACTCAAGAATGGATAAATGTTTTAAAAAGCATATTGTCTGAGGATTTCTATAGGAAAGTTTTGGATTTTTTTCCTCAAGTTTCGACATATCCGTCTCCAGGATTTTAATTCTCCAACCGAACACAATGTGGTGAAAGATTACAACATTCACAAGTAACATCTTTTTTCAGATACAATTCTCTAGAGTTCTGTAGATTTTCCAGAACAGCCAAACTATTTTCCTGGGGACTTTTTCTTTGGTAGAAAAGGGTTCCAGCGCAAACAGCCCACTTATTTCTTTGCAGTGTTTTTGTTAACCAGTCATGAATTTAGTATCCCATTATTGAACAGAAATGAAGTAAAAATAGCAGGAATAGACAAAGTGGTAAAAGGAGGACGAGCAGGAGAAAGACGGAGGCTTGAATGGGCATGCCCATCGGTCCTGGGTCAACAGATTTCAATCCCTGCTCTCTTCCCTTCCTTCTTTGTCCTGTCGCCTCTATCCTGACACAGCGCGTGGAGGGACACAGAAGGAGAGGGAAAGACCAGTGTTGGTGTTGGGGGGGTTGGATGACATATGGGGAGGAGGAGGGAACAGTCCTCTATAGGCTACATCTCCTCCAGAATGCTGTTTCCTCTCTGAGCAGCATTCCTCATCTTATCAGCCTCAATAATCTGCCGTTCTCATCGTGCCCAAACAGGGAGAGCCAGAACCTGAGAGAGCGTGAGTGTGTATGAGAGAGTGCGAGAAGTCACTCCTTCACTCGCTCTCTCTCACACTCTCTCTCTCTTTCTATGTCTGCTGGCTGGTGATAGAGTGATAAAGCTGGGAGAAAAACAGCGAGCTGTCTGTTGCTCAGAGGAAGTGGTTGAAAGCTCCGAAATCCAAGGAATCACAAGGAGGCCTGCAATGACAAATGTATCTGACGCGACTCAGAAATGGCAGAAATGATAATGGACTGATACGAATGTAATACATTTTTTTCGCGTTATGTTTAGTCACATTTGCTGACTTCCTCCCTCACTCTCTAATGTATGATTTGCTGTTTTTTATAGTGACAGGCAACCAAATGACACTCACCATTACCTTGAATAAAATAACTGATTTCTCTGGGTTTGACAATTGTTGGAAACATTTGGGATACTGAAAGCATGCAACTCAACAAAACATATAACACAAGTCTAGTAATTTCTAGACATTTTGATGTGGAAATGTTGCAAGTTTTTAATGCATCAGTAAAAATAAAACAAACAAATAATTATAGCATCCTGGGAAGCAGGTGTGGAGAAAAGCCTCATTTTATGTGTTCCTGCATTGTAAATGTTGGTGGTCTGGTGCACATTGTTTTCACAAGAACTGTGTGCATGTTGGTTTGTTGCTACCATAAAGCTGCTGTTTATGTTGGAATCTGCTCTAAATTGAGTCCCATCAACCTGTGACTACAACTCACTCTACTGTACATACAATACTTAATACTAACATACTCATTTTTGCAATGCTTTTGTGTATGACACAGCAACAAATTCAAAAAAGATCAGACTGGGCAAGAACCTTGAACAGTCAGATGATCTCATAAAAAATGTAAGGGGAGGAACGCATCCTGGACTGAGTTTGTGAGTAGTATTCTTTGGATTGGGGATATATGTAGGCATAAAAATTGCAAGAAAATTCCAAGGCACTTTCATTCTTAAACAAATAAAATGCCTTTATTGTCACAGGGTCGTCATGTTGGACCTTAAAATCAAATTTTTCTTGTGTTTTTCAGAGCCCTTTTGTTGTTGTCACACAGTTTACAAACTGACTAACCGGTAGAACCAGTAATTTCCACCATGTTAACGTATGATTTTAGTGCAGGGAATTAGCAACAGTGCAGGAGCTTTTACTTTTGGTTTTACCATCAGATACAGTGGTTCAGATAATCTGGAGAAACTCTTGTCTTGTTTACAACCTGCCTGATTATCTGAGTGCTTGTGTTTATTGCTCAATTGAATCTATTGATAGTGAAGTCATCGCAATTCAACACCTTACTTTGATGAGTACAGTGTCATTGTAACCAATAGAACCGATGACTGGCAATACAAAAGTAAAACTTAAATTAGAATAAACTGGAAGTTTCCTTTAAACACATTTCAAAGCAGGGCTTTTACATCTCGCAAAAGTAAAGGATCTGAATACTTCTTCCAACACTCGGGTCGAGCAAAGCAGTGAGGATGGAGGTGGGAGGGAGCACAATATGACGGACGAGCAAGCTCAGAGAATGACTGAGTGAGAAAGAGAAATAAATTGAGCAAGAGTGAGAGAGTGGGAGAGAGAGGACAGAGAGAGGAAAAGTAATGCGACTGAGCAGCCTCAGGGTTACAGGAATGTGGGGGCTCCTGAGTTCAGGAAGGTTCGTGTGTGTGTGAGTGTGTGTGTGTGTGTGTGTGTGAGTGTGAGCGTGTGTGCGAAAGAGAGACATATGAGTGTGTGAATGTTGGGGCGCCTGAAGAGAGCAGCCCCAGAATTAATTACCCAATCAAGATAACAAGCCAGGGAAAGACATTAGAGAGGTCACACTACAATTAACCTCTTAAGTCTAAACCTCACACACACCTACACACACACAATAAAAGTCATAGAGGTGGGGGCTCATTACAGAACACAATGTTAATAAAAGTCACAGTTCGATATCACCCTCCTGGACTCACATTTGCTGACGTCTCAACTCTAGTGCTTTTATTTTGAAGCATTTCCTGTATTCTGTTATTTTTGGGGGGTTATAGTGACTCTACCTGTCCCGTTTGTGAAACCCTGGCAGAGCCGGGTTGTTTACAGTGGGATATTGAGTGAGTCGGGGGCTCGAGTGGAGTGGAGTCGGATGTGGTTCACACATTCCACCAGAGACTCAGATTACACTGCAGGAAACACCGGCCCTGCAAGACACACACTGCCCGACTCTCTGATTTATAAACACAGAGCTCTATGGGACACACACAGTCGTGCAGAGACACACATTAAAATCTCAGCGACTCGCTCTGAGCCAGTGCTACCCCTCCATCCCTCACTCACTTTCCTCCTTTCCTTTCCTTCCTTCCTGCCTTTCCTGTCATTCTCAAAGTCTCCACTCTGAGCTCTGCTTGTGTTTTGTCCTTCTGTCTCTGATCACAATGAAGACAAGAGACACCGAACAGATCATCATCAGATATTCATGAGGTGGTTTCTCAAACTGACAAATATCACAGAATAATGCATACCAAACATTTCATCAAAAATTCATTTAAAAACCAACAAACCCCTGGCACATTAACATGTCATCACAAGTCATTCGCCAGTAATCAAAACTCACAACAACCCATTTTACTCTTTTAGTTATGGAGACTTGTTCTGTGAGATTCTAAAACATGACAGGGGCTAAATGGTTTCTCAATTGAATTTCCCAAAATAATGTCCTGTAATTGACAGGATATTAATATTGCAATATACATATTTTTTAATAGAAGATTTTATCCATATTGCCCGAAGCTGTATCTGGAGGACAAGGTGAAAAGGTTCTGACATTTTTTTGGGGTAGGGGTAAGAAGCAGCAGGTTCTATGGGAAATGTAGTCCAAACACTGATGTTCAACCCGAGATTACCTTTACGCTATATTAAAGATTTGCTTTTTTTTATTCTCGTAATCCTCACATTACAGCCCAACATTCAAAATATAAAACAGCAGAACTTATAAAAATGTCATAGTAGAGTATACGAGCACTGGTCCCAGTTCAGCCCGGGGGGTTGAGGTCTGAAAACCTGCCCAGATCCTCCCCTCTGCTCCCCTCTGACAGTCCGACTGCGGCCATGTTCCCCAGAAACTGCTCAGTGGAGGACTCTGGGTAATCAAGCCCAGCTGGGACTAGGGGGCAAAGACACAGGCTGACATAACTCACCCTTCTCTCCCTCACCCTGTCAACAAGCCTCTCTCCCCCCTCTCCCCCTTCTCTTTCCACCTCATCTGGCAGGTTTCTCTCGTCAGGCCCAGCGCCGAGTGAGGCTGGCTGATAGCGCAGGAATCCTGGCCCTCAATCCGCGGTGCTCCCTAGCTATCTCTGGGGCAGACCGCGGTCAACAAATTACTGAAAGATGCTGAAGATACACCTATCCATCACACCGCTGACATCACGGTATAAATGTATGCAAATATGGGCAACACTGAAACACGCAGACTCTCAGACCATTGGATAGCTGCCTACAGCCTGAAGCAGAGCTGGAGAAGTGCCTTGGCTTGGCGAGACCACACGTTCCTGCCTTAATAACAACTTACTCCACTGTTTGTCACCATCTTTATCAATGCTTCTTTATATTCGTTCACCTTCATATCCAATTTGGCTGCACGCTGCTGCCATGTCTCTCTGTTTCTTTCTGGGAGCAGTACCGGGTCAGTCTGTGGGTTGGACTGCTGAGGGGCCCAGGGTGGTTCCGCTCTGACGGTAGGAGGAAACTCCTTCAGGAAATACCAAACTGCCAGACACACACACTCACACACACAATCCACAATCTCCCTTTCTTTTTCTCCTACAAGCAGACTAAAGCTCCTGCCTAAAGCTCTCCTCTTTCAGTAAGTTTGAGCACAGTCAGACAAAGAAGACATCAAAAAACACAGCTCTGCTCATTGTAGTCTAATACTCAGGTATGACAGTACACATGCTAAACCTGTGGCATTACACAACCCAGGGTTTGGCTGGCGGCCAGGCTTTTTATGGCATCAATTACAGCAAACTTTAATGAGTCAGCTCAATTAAACAATAAATCACTGTAGAGTTGAGTTTCTGCCCCTGGGAAATCAACCTCTCAACTCAGACTAGTAAAATTTGATTAAGTTGTTTCTTAACTGAAGAGTGAGAAACTGAGGTACTTCAGTCTGCACTTTCAGACAGGATTGTACAAAAATGAACAAAAGGTGCCGAGCTGCTGAGCAGTTTTGTCTAGTACTGAGCCTGAACACCGTATTTTTTAAAATAAGTTTGAAAACTATGACAGTAGTGTGAGATTTTGCACAAGAATGTCCCTTGTTTCGTGGTCCAGAAATTTCTTGAAACGAGAAAGAAACGTGATACTATGGGGGAGATTGTATTAATTTCAAGACTATTTTCATTGCAGGTGAAACTACACCAGGAACAAGTATACCTCCCTTTTCTTTTTTCAAGAGGATTATGGATTTTTATTTGCAGAGTAGGGGAAGACGGAAAGTGGACAGATGCGCATCCAAAAATATAAATCATGTCCTCCTTCCTTGACACCATTCAAATCTTTATAGGTTAGTGATGACGCAACAACCCCCGGGCTGTTTTGCATGCTATTGCACTGCTGATATCAGTGACGTGCGGCTCTTCTTTAGAACTGGTGTTCTCTGTAGATAAGCTGCCCTTTCATTTTCATATTTACTTGAAATCTTAATGGGCTAAAACAATAAAGGTCAAGAGAGAAAATAAACTATTCATATGTAGATGAAACCAGGCACGTGCAGGCAGGTCAGAAATCGCTGTGATTTCCATCACAGTATCACCCGGATATGACGTCTCTCACTGTTTTGATTGGCAGAACTCTGATAAGATGACACCCTGCTGTGGTTCTTCTAATTTTGCGTGTTGCAGGCATTAAATTCATCTATTCAACTGAATATGAATAAATCAGTGCAGAGATGAGAGGTGTGTGCAGGAATTATCTTTTCTCTTTGGAAATTGATTTTTTGGGCATTTGATTCCCTGCACCACAAAAGAGACAACACAAGCAGTGTGCATGTCGCCTTCTACTCTTCACTTGAATTTTGGTCGAAAAGGATTTGCAAATCATTGCATTCTGTTTTTATTCATGTTTTACACAGTGTCCCAACATTTTTGGAATTGGGGCTTGTACAATTTAGAAAAACTTGTGCCTTTGAGATGTCATACGTTGGGTGAGCATTCCTATGGAAGACCAGAACTGCTGTTGAATGATTTCATGGCCTATCATTAATACATTAATACCTTGAAGGGGCACTCACCAATTTCACACATGAAGTTTGGTGTACTCATCATGAGGAGCTCGGCCTGTGAAAACAGCTGTGGGAAAAGCAGGGGTCCAGTGTTTCTGCAGCTCGATCCACACAGTTGACTAAAAGTCAGTCAGTCACATTTCGGCCTCTGCTGCGTCGATTTTGATGATTAGTTTTTTTAAATCAGTCTCTTCCGAGCCCCTCCCAACTGCAACACGTTTTCTTATCCAAGATACACAAACAGGTCAAGCACCATTTGCATTTAATTGTTTCACTTGTTTCAGTGTCAGCTGGTCTGCATTTTTCTAAGTATCACCCTATTTTCAGCTGACAAGAAACATGAAAAGTGAATTGCATGGTTGTCACACTTATCTTGTTCATCTATTGGGAGAAAACTTGACGGCTTTGCCTATTTCCAGTAAGTGGTATAAAGATTTAAAATCTCAAATATCCTATAATTTTCATGAAACAAGTTGAGTGAGACGTACTTTATGAACTGGAATGTTTTAAGTTTACTGCAAAATTCAGTCGGGGAAAAACACTCAGGTACACTTCATAGCTGTGCCAGTCGTGGCACTAGCACTGCAGCTGCATTGAGGTGGTATGAACCTCTTTTCGGGTTACAACCTCTTGGTAAGGCTCCTCGCCATCAGGCATTAACTTGCAAAAAGAATGAATGTTCTCCTAAATTTAGTTGAACTGAAAGACAAAACCTAGTTGCAAGAACTTCTATCTTGAATTTCATTGCTTAAATCAAGTCTTTAAAGCTCAGAAAGTGCTCGTGGTAACCTGATCGTTTCAAAGAATCTAATCAGGTCATTTTGGCTTGGCTTTAATTTCTCTACATTACAACACATTTGGCTGGTTTATGAAAGGTTTTTTTTGCAGGCCAGCCTTGCCTAACAAAATATGTTGTCATTCTGACTGAAGTGAAAAGTTTGAAAAGTTAAAAACTTTTCCCTGGTTTACACATATTTCTAGTTTGTCTAAAACATTCCTCTGTGTTTGTGTGTGAACATTTGTGTGTTTGTAAGCTGCAGCGATGTGGCTGACCACAGGATGTTCTAATCAGCAGTGCGGCGTGGCTGCTACCTTCCCTTTCCCCTGGTGACCTCCTCCCCACCCCTCTCCCTCTACAATAGAGATACCAGGATCACATTACCGACTCTGAGGGTTAGAGGTCAATCCCATTTTTCAGCCCTCTCCGTCCCTTTTCCCCTTACAGATCCTTTCGCAGAGGTTAAAGCCTCCTGTCACCTAAATTCACATCAGTTCACGCGTGGCGAGGGAGTGGTATCCGTCGGAAACCCTCCGTCTTCTCTCCCACAGCCTCCTCCCCTCCTCCCTCACCCGCACACCCGTTTTAGTGTCCCCTTGACAGACAGTTCTCTGATCCCAGGGAGCACTACATAAAGACCTGGACATGGTTAAAAACATGTTTAAAACACTGCTGGCCTCTTTGTGTCATTGTGTTGGTGTGTCTCTGTTACACCCTGGTTAAAGTCTGTATTTTAGTGCTGCAGAGGATCGGGTTACTGGGAGGTAACACTGAGCCTGTGATGACCTCCTGCAAAGAAAACCAACCATTTTACAATGGTATTGCGAAGTAGCAGGAGCTATTTTGGATATCCAGAGCTTCCATTTCATTCCATTGCATAATCTGAAGAGAAAAGTAGCTCTTTTCTACTGTAGAAACTTCCTGTAGAAACGGCCTCTAACGCACACAACTTAACTGAACTTTTAAGATCCTTAATAGTCTTTTGTACCAGCTTTTCTGTATTTAAAAATGTGGGAATTTTTTTCAATCACACTAGTTAAGTGAAAAAAGTGAATGAACGACAGACAATAGTAAAAATGGTGCTTACATATCGCTATACAAAATGTGCCAGAAAATAACAAAGACCTCAGAGACCAAACTGAAATAATTAAGATTGTTTGTTGGCCACATAACATAAACCTATAGCAATGAGGAGAGTTCAGCATATGTTAGAGATATCATTAAAATAAAATGATTAAATGTGGATTAACAGCGGTTAAAAATACTTCTGTTACCAGCCACCCCTTCTTCTTTGCAACTCTATACATGTGTCTGATCAGAAGAAAAAAGAGTCAACAAGCCACTTAGTTTGATATACACAAGGCTGACAATGGAGCGGGGCTTTAAATCATAGCTTCTATACTAAAGAAAACCGCACCCGAACTTAACATGTGCATGTGGGTAAACTTTGCATGAGTGTGCTCTCCCTGAACACAAATCTGCTTTTGATCATGTTGTAGTTCCTCAAGTACATAATCTCTTTTAATTACAGTGTGACTCAATCACACACTGTAGCAAGAGCTTAGTGTCACTGAAACTGACAGGTGATCATTTTCTCACACTGATACACAAAGAATCCCAAAACATTTAGATGCTTACTTAGAGTCAGAATTAGTGAGATTTATAGTACACATTTCCTCTTTTTTGTTTTTTTTATCCAACATAGGGGTCATTACTAATTTATATTTTCTGTATGTTCTGTAATGTATTCTTTCTTAATGTACTTCGAGTTTTTTTTTTAATCAAAACATCACATTAATGCAGGGACCTACCAAATATGGCTGACTGAAAAGAGTGTTTTATATCACAGGTTGGTAAACACGGAAGAGAGAGATGGTATGGGAGCAAATGTGGAAGAGGGGAGCTGTGTGCAGCAAGCACAGCGGTAGAAACTAAGTTTAATGTCGAGGTATAATATTCATAGACTAAAATACTTTTAAAAGCATTGGCAGAAGTAGTATCTGCAGTTAAAAGGCTTGTGTATCTTGCAGTTTAGTGACTCGTTTTAACTGCATTTGTTGTTTTCATCAGCTTTGAGAAAAAGTGTTGAACTCGCAAACATGGATGTTTATGCGAGCAACGTTGTGAAGGGCAGTCAGCGTGTTACTGAGGATCTAATGATTACTTTCTTCATATGTGCACCAACTTATGAGCCCCAGCAGTTAGGAATACAAGTTCTTGGTAATATTTTGAACCTTTCTGAAGGTTGAACTGGTTAACTACAAATTATTGGATTGGGCCAGAAAAGAGATTTGTCTCCAACAAAACCAGCACTTTATGGTTACATATGCTTATTTATATGTTAATGATAACACCTACTGGTAAAGGGAGATTTAGCCAGCTCAAAATTAACTGCAAAGTCCTCAGGATCCTGTTCAGTAAAAATGAAATAGCAGCCCAGTCTAATATCAAACTCATTAGCAGCAAGAAGGGGTAACATTAATAAAGCATCAGTGATTTGAACTGCAAAGAGAGATAGGCTCCATACAGAGAGTGATGGCTGCTGTAAACGATCAGGGAGGAAGTTAAAGACCTGATTGGCCATCATCAGATAAGCAGGCCTATGGAAATGTTAGTACGGACATGACGAACAGTAGAGAGAAGCTGTCATTACCATGATGACACATCAAACCCTGCACTTTTACTCCAAACATATCAACGGCTCAACGGCTGAAGATATTAAACACACAATACGTTGTCAAAAGTTGACTTTTAAGCATTAAATGGTTTTATTTGGTAAGAATGTGCAATATTACTTCACACTTATGTGTTTACTAAGACTGCCCTAAACTGATTTACAAATCATATCCAGGACTTATAAAAACAGCCATGCAAATGTCTGCAAACAACACCTGTAAATGCTGCAGCCTTACTTCACAGTCCAGAAGCAACTGAAACATCAAGCTGCACAAGCAAGGCAATACCAATGAGAGGAACTGATTTGGGTTAATAAAACATATGCTACTCGACTCGACTACGGCGGTCACACTTTTGTCTTAAAACTGCATTTGAAACTTAAATATGTCATTAATGCAAGAGAGAGATAATGTCTGTCCAAATGTACCTGTCCCAACAGATCCAGAATGACATTCCTCTGTGTCTCTGTTAGGGTTTGTTTTTTGTACAGAAAATTATAGGAAATTATTACAGGAAAGCTGTGGTGCAAGCTATCTAACCTACCACAAAAAGTAAGGAAATTAGTGTTTAGTAGATTATTTCTTTATTTTAAATATCAGGTGCCCGATTGTCACCTGATTGTCATATCGAGATGAGATTCTGCAACCATTGGAAATCCCATATCTCCACAGTCAGGGACCAAACTCTATCCTCCAAGATGACAATGCTCGCCCCCACAGAGCCCACACGTGTTCAACCCCACTGAACACTTGTGGGATCAGCTTGGGGGTGCTGTTTGTGCCAGAGTGACCAACACAACCACGTTGGCTGACAAATGCTGGTTGAAGAATGGGATGTCATCCCACAGCAGTGTGTGACCAGGCTGGTGACCAGCATGAGGAGGAGGTGCCAGGCTGTTGTGGCTGTGTATGGTTCTTCCACACGCTACTGAGGCTCCTGTTTGTTAAAGTAATAAATTGTTAAATTGCCAATATGTCTTGTTTCTTCAGACTTCAATCAACCAATCCACCAAACAAGAGTCATTAGCAGGATAAGCTGGTTGGCGGAGAAGATTTGGCAAATTTTTCATGGGTGCAACGCACATACTCAGCTGTGCTGCTCATCCCACAAATGCATGTTCCTTACAAATGTCATGTTTTTTCCCATTTAAAAGGGAAATAAAAAGGCTTTCCAACGGTATAAGATTTATTGCCAAGAAGCATTGTTAGAACAAACAATCTGCCAAATACAAATTTCCTTACTTTTTGTGCTATGTTTATTTAAAGTGACACCACTTTGAAAACTCATTGTGTCATTAAAAATCATATTTAAATAATCATAATAACTGTCTGACAAGCTCTAATGGACACTGACAAATTTCAGTGTGAAAATGTGCCACCATTTCTGCAATCCTGTCTTTTATCGTTCTCTATCATTTTCCATCCAGAGCAGCAGAGAGTCTGGCTGTGATCTTTCCAGACAGCAGAATTCCAGGTAAGGGAAAAGTGAATGG
The DNA here is from genome assembly GCF_965226575.1 of Pagrus pagrus. Lineage (NCBI taxonomy): Eukaryota > Metazoa > Chordata > Actinopteri > Spariformes > Sparidae > Pagrus > Pagrus pagrus. The sequence goes on along the minus strand of NC_140190.1, from coordinate 30,338,097 downwards.
CTTTACTGTGAACCATCTTGGAAAAGGACAGCCAATTCCTCCCTAATATACGGAAACCTTTTAAAATAATGCTAATATTTCATGCTTCCTCTGCGTGAATGTACTGTGGACCTCTGCCAAACATCCAAACTAAGCGCTGATAGCCCGTTTCGTGTGTCAAGTGTCATAAATTCAGCCGGCAAAGCTCGACAAAGCTTGTTCAACGGATAAATCTTGCTGCTCATAAAAGCTATTTGCTTCTTTATGTCTGTCTGGTGTTCAAACATTCACCTCAATCCATCAATGCGGCAAACTGCTGTCAGAACACCAAGGCCTCTCCTTACCTCGCATTTCCTCTTATCACTGGCTTCTACTAAGAGGAATCTGAGGAATCCTGGAGCGCAGTCTGTTCGCCAACACCCAATATGACAGGTTGAAACACAGATACACGCTGCTTTCGAAACAAAGACTAATTTGTGACACATAAATTGCACAAATTAATCACAGATGCTGGTGCTAACTACTGCTGCTGAGAAACAAGTGTGGAATAAAACAAAAATAATTGACACTGATGTGTGAGTCTGAGCTCTGGGACCATGTTTGCGTGATAATGAAGTTGTACACTGGCACACAGCCGACCGCCACCTCTTCTTGTTTAAAGACCTATAGTATAGTATAGGAACTCCACCCAGTGAAATGGGCTGAGTTTGCTGTCTCAGCACTTCTTCATCCAAACGGCTGCGGTTCAGTTAGAGGTCTCTCTGCCTCGGCCCCGAGATGGAGCACCTCAGAGAGCCAGCAGTCCTAACTGGCCCCCTGGCTGCCACCGCCGGCCTCTGACTGACACTACTACACTGCCAGAGAAATAAAGTAGGACAATAATAGCTGCTCATTCCTATCCCTCCTTACCAGACAGGCCCACATTGTCCAAAACATTTTCAACTGAATGATAACTGACAAATAAAAGGTGAATACCTCAGTCTACAGCCTGACTGCAATCATATCTATGAATCCAGTTCAACATATTTAACGGGTCACTGTCTTGGCAAGTCAGTGACTCTGACAGATGAATTTTGTGACAGCTCTGTAAAACAGAATCCCTTAAAAGGAAGATTCAATTTTATTCATGACAGCGGTGTTACGTTTGTGGATTTGGCCATCTTTCCTTCAGGTTATGATAATACTGTAGTTACTAATTCTACTGCTGGAAACAGCTTAAGGAAAACGGAAGGGGGTGCAAGCATCATCATCACATGAGCTATCAGACATTAAATGAGCTTGAAGTCATTAACAGGAATGTACTCCAATGGAGTGATATATTCATGCAAGGATGTTTCAGGCAAATGCTCCTATTTAGCTTGCAAACTGGTAATCTCTATAAACTGACAAATACAGCAGGTCAAAATTGAACCAAGAAAAATCACTGAAAAAACTTTCATTTCACATTTTACATTGGGTAAAAACTGGTTTAGACAATTGGGTTGAACTGAACTTCTTGAAAACAGAGTGATGACTCTCTTTTGGGCTCCAACAGAGGTTGAAATTTCCAAGTTTGATCTGATTCAGCAGTTCAGACAGTGAGTCTGACGCTCGGAAAAAAAAGGCTGCATCCGAACCATAGTTCAATAGAACAGTCCCTCTTTTTCATGGCTCTTGACAACTTGTCAGGCAAAGTTGCGATCACATCAGATGTAACAAGAGTAAGCAGTACTGGAGTGGTTGTACGGTTTGGGAGTTACCAGCGCTTCACTCCACTCCTTTCTACAAATTTTCTATCACTTTTCTCCCCATTTTCATTACAGTGAGGTTTGCATATGTAATTTTGAGACAAGATCTGTAAAAGTGTATTGCCTGTGTTGTTCTGTAGATAAATGGTGTTTCATCTGGCAACAAAATATTTAAAACAGAGGTTCCTCAATTCTATTTTTTGATTGAATGTTTTTCATTGTCAGGCTTTGTCTTGCAATGTCGCCATGGCATTGTATCTCCATGATCAACCTGGTGGTTAAAATGCCATAAAAACCCAAAGGAATAATGGTCACAAGAGTGAAAATAAGACTCCCATTGTAAAAGAACTGAATTTTCTTGAAGAAGTAGGAGCTGATGGGTTCAAGAGCCTCTTGTGCTTTGAAAAACCTCTCAACTGGACGCCTACTGAGAATTCCAACCTAGTACTGGAAAACTCTGAAATAGCCACCATATTTCAGGCTTCATTAAGTAGCAGATATTACAAAACAAAACAGGCCAACTGTTAAATCTTCTCTGGGGCACAAGGACAGAAGTGTATGAGTTACTGCCTGCCAGGAGCCATTATGTCAGCAGCACACACATGTATGTGGGGCCATACCTGTTTTTCTCATTGTTAGGGTAAAGAATTTGCTCCATAGCGGGATCTGACACTGTGGTCTCTGTGCATTAGTTGTCTACCACTAGTTTTATTGTGTACTAGAAGGTTCCGAAAGTCAAAGCAATAATTGGTGTGGTTTTAAGGTGTGGTCAAGAAGAAGGGTTTTTCATTATCGGCTGAAAAACTAAGACACTTGACAGCAACTCAGACAGAACTTGTCTCATCGTCTTCCAGTCAGAGAAACTGCAATAGTCATTCTGTGTGTGGAGACAGCACTACAAGGATCCTGGGATTGGATTTATGAGGTCTGGACCGCCTGAATGGAGTCAAATGAAACCCAACACCAACTCTGTTTCTTCAACGAGGCCTGAGAACCAAGCACCTCATATCTACTGCTACAAAAGGCACCACTCTGACTCTAAAGGTGTCAGCATGCTTTAACCAAAGTACTTGTCACATGCAGCTCCCTCACCCAACCCTTTTTCGGCATAAGAATCGGGGGGACTGCGACTAACTTCTGTTACTTTCAGAAAGCAACAATCTGAAAAACATGGCAGCTTCACACAGCAAATGTCCAGGTGTGGGCTCAGGATTGAATTAAACCCAAGTCTGTTTTTTCATTTGCTTTTAATGCTGTTGGTTTTGAATGTTTATCTTTTAAGAAGCACTTGGTTTAACTTGGTGTCTGAAAAGTGCTCTACATGCAAAGATTAACATTTACTATGTTATTATATGAATTTAATCCCACTTCCACTGTGTCAACCTGTAACAGTTCCACCTTTGTTTGTAGTGAGTTTTAGATGAAGTAATAATACCAGTCAAATATTTTAGAGGCATGCTGTTCCTCTTTTGCTTTCCAACTCTATTGAGCAACAAATTGCATAATCCTACAGCTGCAATGTCACATACAATGTTCTTTTATATTCATTAAGGTCTATTACAAAATACTCAGCAAGGTTGGTATCTTGCTTTTTAAAAATTGAATGACAGAACTAAAGTTTGTGTTTAACATTCTACCTCGCAGACTTTCTAAATACAGCATCTAGCTTTAAACTCCGTAACCCCCATTTTCTCTATTAAAGTTGTTTCTTAAGCAACCTTGACATTAGAAAACACAGTTCTTTCCCATATTGTATGACAACATCACATATATATTATACCTCTGCTTGTTGTTCAAACACTTCATTGAAACTATATGATGCTTACACTGCAAGAATTATTTAAACCACCATGTTTTCATGGCTGCACTATAACATCAGCGGGAAATTTTCAAGCTGTCATGTGAGTTTATACACACTTGTCATTTTACAGACATTTTCCCACAGTTTCATCTGACATGTTTTATATGTCATGGGTCCTCAGGATCTTGACTAGAAGATAAAGTAAAAGTTTTCTGGATTCGAACGCTGCCTGGCTTTACATGTGTTTGTAACAATTGGCCGGGTTGAAAAGGGTTCAAACACACTTTGACAAAGTAGAAAAAACATCTAACAGGTGAGATGAAAGTAGTCTAGATTGCTTTGGGGTTTTTTATGTCTAAAGTGTAGCAACAATTCACCCTTGCAGACCATTTTAAGTTTAAGTGCCTAGGATCTGTTTTGCTGTCCTGATTTACATGACTTAGTTTCTGTCTGAGTTTATTTGTTAATGTAAGTTAATGTGCACAATTGGCAAAGAAGAGGATGCCGGGCCTGGCTCCAACCACCCAGTCAGATGAGACATATTGCAAAGAATGAGCAGAACAACCATAGAAAGCGAGTTAAGCTCACAGAGGTCCAGTTATGAGGCTGGCAGCTTTTCCTGTTGTTGGCAACCAAAGTAATGAGATATGTTGCAGTCTGTAGGTAGGTAGTACAGCCATAAAGTGAAGTGGTAATTAAATTCCCTAGATCAAACAGCAAATCATTTTACCAATACTACATGTGCAGTGACACACAATTGTTCAATTAAATTAAATTAATGGAATCCATTAGGAAGGCCCTTTGGGTCCACACAAGGATGGTACAGTGTTGCGGTTGGTTTTTGATGGTTTAAAATCCAAAAATAAACCAGTAAACCACATTATATATGATAAAAGGTCCAATGAAAAAATTCATTCAACTATTAATTTTGAAAGTATTTTGTCTGTACGCAACTGCTTTCTAGGTTAAGGTCTAGTGCCTGAGAGCGTGACCAGCTGCACAAAAGGAGGACAACTAAAGATGAAAATAATTAAAAACTGGTCGCACATCCAGCACCTTCTAATTTTTGGGTGGCAGTGGTGGAATTTTCTTTGGTATTGATAGCAGTAATTAATGCGCTGTGACAATGAGCTTAATGCTGCTTAAATTATTCATATTGCTGTTTTAGGTGTGCATATTTTTGTTTTGTGTCAGTATGATGCTGTTTTAGGCAGTGTAGAGTGCGCAAGAATGTATTTGCATTCTAGAAATTAAAATGATTCATGATGTGCATGTTTTCTTGATTTTCCAGCGATTCCGTGGCACTTTGCCATAGAGATAAATTAGAGAATAAACTAGATAAATTGTATGTGCATGTATGTCAGGGCTAATGGCCTTCTACACTCTCTATGGTGGCTCTAATTGGAGTTTTCAGCAGGTTTTTGTCCTATGTCCACCTTTGTTCAGTTCAGGCCTGTCTGTGGAAGCAATCAAAGGACGCTCTGTGAGACTCATGAGATCACTAACTGAAGTAGTAAAGGCAGGTCACAACACTTCATCACAAAGCCACAAGGAATGCATTCAACATCACACACTGATGATATCTAACTATGCCAGAGTATTCAAGGGTGGAACTGTCCTTTAAACTCAATAAAGCTGGACAATGCAAAACATTATTTAGTATCCTGATCAGTCAGGTGTGTCTTTGTAACATTAATGGCCTCAACAGGTAGGTTGACTCTGCTCGCCAACAGTCATAAAAGGTTACCAAAACACCCGCCGTGTTTATTCCTCTGGATCACTGGAACCATTGTCTAAGCTCCTCATCCAATGACGACAGGACTGATGACGTATAAGAATATGCAGCAGAGTGTGTTTCTGGTGAATACGTTACGCACATCTCCCTGCTGGAATGATAGTCATCCGGACCGAGGAGGAACTTAAGAATCGAGACTCTCACACATCTACACGTACCCACAGACAAGCAGTTGACAGATACTGAGGTGTGGTGAATCATCGGGGCTATTTTTAGGTTGAAGTTTGAAGCTTTTGATTCTTACCTGTAGTCTGCATTAAAAAAAACAGGCAGGGCAACCGCTCTTAAAAAAATCCCACAGGTGCGAATGCATCTCACATTTTGCCACGTACCAGTTCATGCCAGTTTCTACTGGAAGCTCCTGTAAGATCTGTTTCATTTTTGTGTTCAGTCTAGATCGTCTTAGTCAAAGTTTACATTTAACTTTGCATTATTGCTCTTATGCAGAGTGAAGAACTGTGAAATTTTGCATTCAGAGAACTTTTTCTGCCAATAGATACTGAACCACTAATTTAGCAGTCCAGTCGCCAGAATAAAAAAATGGTAGTTAACATTTCTGCAAACTGTTCTAAATACATGTATATTAGTCTACTTTCATGTCTGGAGGTTCAGGGGATGGGACTGGAGTTACATCTAGGTATCAAGGAAGCTAAGCCAATGACCACAGTTTGAGACTGCGTTTCAATATTTGTAAGAGTTACAATGCTGCATACTTTGAGGGAGACCTTTCAACATTTTCCAGCCGTGTTTGTGGCGACAAAACCGTGTATTTTAAGCCAAAACACGATCTTTTCTTAATCCTTGGTATTGTGCCTAAATCTAACCAGACCATAAGCACAGGGTTGTCACTACATAACATTGAAATTTAACTCAAAGACACGTAAAGTTGCAACATATCTGTGGCTTGCAGACACTCACATTACCAACATCCATTCAGGTGACTTGGTTGAATATGGTCTGATGCAGCGACAGGATGTTGCACAGGGTCAGAGCAAAGATAAGAGCAGGATTTATTTGATCAGTGTCTTTCCTCTCTTTGCATGAACACAAAGATAAATCTTGACCTGATATGACAAACTGTGTATTTTAGAGTGTGTTTATGCAGCACACACTTCACTCTCTGAGTCACACAGGCCCGAGCAGCAGCAATGGTATGCAGCGCTCCTGCTTTTCACACTTGTTTGTGCCACACAAGAACAAACTTGCACATTTAAAACAAAAGAATGATCAGTCATGTATTGACAGTACATGACTGCACTGCAGGGAATGCTTGTACGTGACTATAACAAAGCTTAATTTACAGTTGTAGTTCTTACATGGGAATTTCTGAAGGTGATTCCTTTCTGTCAATCAAAACACTAAACCGATAAACAGCCTCCCATTTATGCCACTGTGAACCGCAGTGATGTCAGTGTGAGGATTATGCAGTAATCTTCTGCTGAAATTGTCAGTTGATTAATTGATGGCACAAAATTAAACAACAACAATTTTGACAATCAATTAATCTTTTGAGTCATTTGTCATTTTACCAAAAAACAAACATTCGTTGATTCATGCCTCTCATTTCAAGATTCCCCCTTGGGTCACCGGGAACTTATCATTTGAATACTATTATTTCTTGCATATTTCTTATAAGTCAAGCCAATATGATTGATATAGCGTCAAATCACAACAAAGGGTATCGCATGGCATTTTTCACTAGAGTTAGAGCAGGTCTAAACTTTAAACCTTTAATTTACAAAGATCCAGCATTCTCCCATAAGCAAGCACTTGGTGACAGTGGCGAGGAATAACTGCCTTTTAACAGGCAGAAACCTCAGAGCAGACCCCAACTCTAGGTGGGTGGCCATCTGCCTTGACCAGCTGGGTTGAGGGAGAGAGAGAGTGAAAAATTATTTGATTTATTAGAAAATATTATCAATGTTAAAAGTTTTTTTTTTTAATTAATAAATAAGGAGCTCTACCCTGGAAATCAAGCAGAAATGCCTCCGGCGAGCTGGCCTTACAGCTGCCAAGAGACTAATAGCTCGTAGATGGAAATCTCTCCAATATGTCAGTATACAAAGATGATAAATTTATCGATAAAAAAAGTGTGGAATACCATGGAACCACTGTGCTCTGCATGCTGCTACCACATCAAAATTATTATTATAAGGAATCTGTTATCTGAGTTTAAGTTTTTGTGGTTTTACTTTGGAATTTTTTTTAGCTCAGTGATTTTCCCCTCACTTCTAACGCAGTTGTAACAGCATTCTGATACTGTTTTGATTAGGTAATAATAAAGGTTATAAAAACAAGAGGAAGATTGTTAGCTGCAGTCCCACAATCATCTGATTTCGATTATCGAGTCCTTGTTGTCTGATGGAAGGATAAAGTTTTTGATTCTGGTCTCTACAGCAGAGTGAGTAGGTGGTAGATGACAAAGAGGGTCTGTCTGCTCTTCCTTACAGGAAGATAATCTTGCCTGTAAGGGCATTCCTGTGTTGTCGACCAATGCTTGTTGCATCACTAAGACTGAGTCACAGACATAAGAGCAAAAGTGCAAAAGGGGCGAGGAGGTGTGCTGAGAAAATGACAGTGGAGTTATCACTGGAGCAAACAGTGATTGGGGAGAGAGAGATAAAGACAGATTGAGAGACAACTTCCCATTTATCACCACTTCTCCTCCTCCTCTGCATAAGAGGTCGGACAAAAACCGCAGAGCTGTCACTCAACTTGCAGCAGTTTATGGCCTCCAGCGACACGTGAACTTGGAAGTATGACAGCGGGGCTGCATTAGCACCGACTATCACAAGTGTATACAGGCACCTTGACACACACACCACCTTAAATACGTGCACATACTAACTTGGTCTATTTGAATAATAAATGCTTCCAGTTCTGACTGAGACAAATAGGCATCTGAAATAAATGTTTCAGGTCGAAGAGGGAAACTACATTAAAAAAAATCCTGCATCTCTTATCAATAATAGGACACAGGTTGTTGAACGTAACTGAATTGTAATTCTAGATTTGGTATTAAAACGCCTGTGAAATGCTCTCTGTAGGGTCATGTTCACTGTGCTTATGGGAAGCATCCAGTTGAACGACCCAGTGAAGGAGAATTATTGACTTCTTAGTTGAAATTGTCTGAAAGTTCATGAAATGTAAATCATTGTATTAAGATGTTTTGATAGTTTTGGAACTCAAAAATTGTTACTTTAAAAACTTCATATTAAATGAGCTCTTACTTTTAAACATGACAAAAGATCAATTCACAGGTCAAGATAAGTGCTATTCACACTGGTACAGTTGTAGAATTTCTTCTGTGGCTCTGATGGGACTTTGACAAGTCCAGAAACAACTCTGAAGACATTGTTGTGAAGTCATCAGGGTTAAATTATTCACCAAAAAGATATATGATGAACAGTACATCGAGCTGTGTTCACCAAAGTCTAACTGTATGATTTAAAAAAGGCGCTATACCTAATGAAAGCATGTCTTTCAGAGAGAGACTGAGGAAGTTTTAGGGTGAGCCTGAGGGCAATCAAGGGAAAGATTCATACCAATGAGGAAACATTCACATAAATAAGATTTAAGATGAAGAAAAAATGGTTATACTATCATCAGCAGGGGTGAGCAGTAATGCAACCGAAATGAGGGAAAAAAAGTAGTTTTAAGGAAGAACTACTTGACCCATGACTCTTTTTGCAGCATTCTTTATGGGAATAATTTACAATACATTTTTTTCAATTTAGATTTTCAGTACTTGACCCAACACTTACCACTGATCATCAATACCAGTGTTATTGAGGGGGGGTTAGGGCAGAGGTATGTGGTGATGAGGGTGAAGTTAACTTGATTTTATGTGAGGGGGGCTCAAAGTGTCAAAACTGCTGCATTAGAAAGTGTAGGATACAGCATACTTATTTGGTGCTCAAAAATCACGACAACTTTTCCTCTGCTGTGACAATTTTGAGCCTTCTTTTTAAAATCTGACTTTCGCAAGTTCCCCAACTGTATGATGCAATACTAAATTGCTGCGGTGCCCCTATAATTGCTTTTTTAGTCTGCACATTTCAACTCTCTGGCATATTCTGTGCTTGACTTCTCATGCTGACAATACCTTGTCAAGAGAGAGGAGAAGGATCTCACACAGTCTTTCCCAACCTTGTAAATCTCTCAACAAGGTCTGAACAGAACTATGAGAACCAGACAGAGGAAACCATCTGATCACATCAGAAAAATGCATGGTCATGGCACTGTCTGTGTATCACCTGGCAACCAAAACTAATCATAACTATTAGAGCATAATACTCTGTGACACACCTTCATAAAGGCTGAGACAGAGGCCGCTCACCTGAGCCAAACCTCAATGATGACAGACACCCACAGGCTGACAAGTATGACTGACAGCTTTGTGAAGCCAATACACTGGAAACAAACAGCAGCCATGACAGTTAGATCAATTTGAAACTCACCTGTAGCTTTTTTCAAAACAACCCAGACAGCTTCAAACCACACGTGTGACTATGTGCGAATAATGGTGGTAACTTTATTTTCCCTTTTTAACCAGTTTCAGCTCCAGTAAATAGCTTCCAAGACAAAACATACACTCACCATCACCTCTGCAGCCTTGGGAAATCTTATACCAAATAAACACAGACAAGTGCACGAGAAAGGAATACATACTCGCACCACATGTGACGCACACCTGCATGTTTAACCCCCCCTCTCACCCCTTCCTGGTAACTCGCCCCTGTCCCAAGGGGCTGGGGAGATAAATGAGCTCATGTCAGACACACACACTGACAGGGATAATGATGAATTACATGTATATTAGCACACAGCCCGAGGACTCACTCTTCTCACATACGCACACACATGTGCACACATATCTGCACACACACATCTGCATAGAGGCCCCACAAGGATCTAAATCTTCTTGCACCTTAACAGCAAACAACAAAAGAGTCCTAGTCAGCTGAATTCTTAAAGCTCACACTTGATGACAGGTATTTCCACTTCAGGAGGGCCACAATGCTGAGCTGTGAGCCCGGTGTCAGTCACTTCTAGTCTGAAGGGGTCAGAGGTTAAATACTCCTCAGTCTCTTTAAACCCAACCACAGAAATAGAGACAGTGAGACAGAGCAGAGAAATTGCCCATTGAAACTTTTCCTTCCTTATCCCTGCGATCCCTCTGATGTGTTCCACGTAACTTCATTCACTGAAAAACTGGACGGTCAAAAAACTGTTTTCGCTTACAAAGACCAATGCAAACTTAGACACAAAGAAATTATTGAAGAATGTGAGGATTTTCTGCTATTCTCCGTTTGTATGACTGTAGAATGAATATCTTTGTAATGTGGAGTGTTGGTCAGGACAAAAAAGATGTCACCTGGGACAGTTGGAACCAAATTTCCATTTCATTTTCTGACATTTCTTTGACTAAACAATTAATAAATAAAACAAGCAGATTTTTCAATAATAAAATAATTCTTAGCTGAAACCTTAGGACCCAGACAATATAAACAACATCAAGGAAGTAATGGCAATATGTTGGGAACTGACTGTTTCGCTTCACATTGCCTGTGTCTTGGTCAAAAAGCTGCAATTGAACACACTGCAAAGACTACATCTGACATCAAGCTAGCTTGTACGTTTTGTGCATGTGTGAGGGGAAATCTTGTACCACCAAGTAGCGGTAGTCTGGATATGTCATTCAAAGAGGAAAAACCAGAAGACTAAGGACTGCGGACAAACCATTGCTACGTTACACAAGGGCCACAAATTCTCACCGATGGCCCTGACAACGGCCTGGTGTGTCAGGGTACTTAATGTGAACACAGCAGGTCTTGAAACCCTGTTCTGTTTTGCTCATCTGTAACTTCTTGGCCTCTTGTCAACATCCATTGGATTGCAGGGAAATGTACAGGGGTTTCTATTTTTTTTGGCCCTTAATAAAGAAAAAGTTGTTCATATTGGACATTTAGCAGCTCTCAAATTCACCAACACATCGTCATCAAAACTATTTGGTGTTTTTCTGGCAGCATCTTGAAACCTTCCAAAGCTGATCTCAGCTGTAAGCAGATCTTTACTATCAGAAGGTTTAGCTCCATGAATGGACTGGGTAGTCTGATAGTTTCACAAACTGCGCTCCATCCACATCACGTGTCAGCACATTTGGTAGGCATCAACTCTAAAGGGTATATTGCCCATTTGTTGATTTATCACTAAGCTTGACCAGTGTCTCTGGTAGTTTTCAGTGTGGACTCAGGGTTAAGACCTTGAATGAATGAGCCTACATGCACAAAGAATACAGGCCCAGGTGTGTGACCACTGCTTCCATCACATCAGCAGTCAGTCAGCAGGGCCTCCTCGCTAATCCTCCGCCATCACTCAACTGGATCTCTGCTCTAATCTCGCCAGGCCAAAGCTCAGCAGAGGGGCGCTCCTCGCTTTAAACTGAGAACCTGACAGCTAATCTCGGCCACAACACCCCTGGGTAACTCTACACCCTCCCCGGGGAGCAACCACAATACCCCCGGGCCACAGCGATGAGAGAAAGACCTCCTGAATATCAGAGACACTTCACACCTAGAGAGAGATTGAGGGATAATATGATGGCTCATTTTTTGGTTTGGATGTTCGCAGCTGTTATAAATATGGGCACACTTGTCCATGCACAAGCTAACTAAAAATGACACTGATAATTTTCTCCTGCGCTATCATAGCAGCTAAGTGAACCAAACCAACACCCGCCCTCGCTATTAAAGAAAACTTTTCAAGGTCGTTTGCCTGAATATGAGAACCCATTCAGCACCAACTGGCAGGATACAGCCTACATTACTCTTAAAAAGGGGGACTGGCTGGTTTCCAGCTGTTTAAAAGCATACAATAAGCAGCCCAAGGCTGTCAACTGGACCCGTTATGGCTGATAAGTGTATGGTCCCAGACACAATGACCGACAATCAGATACATGCAGACAAAATATGTTACATTCATGTTAAGGTCAGGTATATGGAACAGGAAATATGTGCTCTGCTGTGTCATGAATTATATAGAACTATATGAACTACATACATTATCATCAACTGACTTCTTTCTGCAGCAGGAACTGTAGTTTGTTCATATGGTCTGTATTCCTGCCTGATAAACTGCACAGCAAGAAATAAACTGAATGAAATGCTGTTGGCTGACAAAAATAAGTAATATAATAAATAATCAACTATTAGTTAATTGGCTAGAACATGCAAATCAATGAGTATGGTCCTCTAATATATCATAAGTGACAAGTTAGCCTGGGCTGCAGTGATAAAGAAAAAGCCTTTTTTTCCTTACAAATTTCTAAAAACAAATGTACATATGATAAGTGTGATGATCATGGTGGTCTGTCAGTTATGGGCTCATTCAAGGCAACATCGACAAGAAACACAAACACACACATGACCAGCAAAACTCCTGTCAATCCGACTGTGGCTACACACGTTGTGTTGTGTTGTGCTCGGTTATGACATGTGATTCTATGCTTTGCTGGATTATTCTATGTTATGATGTGTTATGCTATGCTGTTACGTTATGCTATATTGTATTATGCCATGTTATGATATGATATTTTATGTTGTGTTGTGTTGGGCTATGTTATGCTATTTTATGTTATTATGTAGCAGTGTGAGAATCTGGTGTGATGTAATTCTATACTATGTTAAATTATGTTGTTATGTTATGCTAGGTTATGCAATGTTATGTTACGCTTTGTTATGCTATGTTATGTTTTGCTATGTTATGCTTTGTTATACTATGTTATGTTATGCTATGTTATATGTTATGTTATGCTATGTTATATGTTATGTTATGCTATTTTTATGACATGCTAGGTTATGGCAAGTTATGTTATGCTATGCTGTGCTATGCTATGCTATGCTATGCTATGCTATGCTATAGTATATGTTGTGTTATTTTTATGCCATGCTAGGTTATGGCAAGTTATGCTGTTATGTTATGTTATGCTATGTTATATGTAATGTTATGCTGTTACGTTATGCTATATTGTATTATGCCATGTTATGATATGATATTTTATGTTGTGTTGTGTTGGGCTATGTTATGCTATTTTATGTTATTATGTAGCAGTGTGAGAATCTGGTGTGATGTAATTCTATACTATGTTAAATTATGTTGTTATGTTATGCTAGGTTATGCAATGTTATGTTACGCTTTGTTATGCTATGTTATGTTTTGCTATGTTATGCTTTGTTATACTATGTTATGTTATGCTATGTTAAATGTTATGTTATGCTATGTTATATGTTATGTTATGCTATTTTTATGACATGCTAGGTTATGGCAAGTTATGTTATGCTGTGCTATGCTATGCTATAGTATATGTTATGTTATTTTTATGCCATGCTAGGTTATGGCAAGTTATGCTGTTATGTTATGTTATGCTATGTTATATGTTATGTTATGCTATTTTTATGCTATGCTAGGTTATGGCAAGTTATGCTGTTGTGTTATGTTATGTTATGTTATGTTATGTTATGTTATGTTATGCTATGCTATTTTTATGCCATGCTAGGTTATGGCAAGTTATGCTGTTGTGTTATGTTATGTTGTGTTGTTAAAATAAAGGAACACATTTGACAAAGTAAACTTGACCAACTAGTGATTGGATTGGATAATGTGCCAGATAATGTGATCAAGGATAGCCAAGTCAATCTTTATAATATGCGTCTGTAGCATGTTTGAAAAATTAAGAAGATATTAATAATCAAAATGGTCACTGACAGAGAGCTGTGAAACCAACTTTAGGGCAGAACATGTTTTAAGCAATACAGTACACACACATACAAAGGGAGAGATCTGACTTACCACTTCTGTAGGACGGAAGTATTTTGGGTCCACTTTCACATGTACCTTTCCTGTCTCCTGGCAATAGCCAACCTCTTCCACATCCTTTCCTTTCCACCTGGAAAGACACACATTTTAACTGGAAGGAACATTTTCCCACAGCTGCTGGAAGGTTCAGCTGTCTGTTCTTTACCCCCCTGATTATTTCTTGCAGTTTGTTTCTTTAAAGTCTCACACAGACAAAACATGTCACCTGTCTGTTTTTCCTGAAATCAACACAGCAGACTTTACAGTCACATACACATTCACCAACATGTCAGCATCTTCCAGGACACAAGGGGGAGGTGAAGGTGAAGGGGTGAGACAGAGGAGGGGACTGAGATGTGGCACCTAACAGGAGATAGTTTCCTCAATATCACCTCTTTCAGCCATGAAATGTGTAACATTGCTGGCTTCATCTATCCATAAATGTCCGTGATGGCTCTATTCACAAGTGACAGAACTGTTACCGAGAGAACTGCAGTCTTTGTGTGGTATTTGGTCTGTGGTGTAAGAGGAGGAGGAGGAGTGGCACTGCTGGAAAACAGCATCAAGTTGAAGAAATAATACGAAGGAGGAAGAGTATTTTCAGTCCCTTCCCATTTAGAACCTGAGATGAATTTTTAAACTTATTTTACAAATGAATAACTGGCTATCTTTGTCCGTCCGTCCAAGAAATCTATACACCCCCTCATTACAATTTCTCATTAATTTCATTATTCATTAAATACATTAGACAATATTGAACACTGCTGCTTCAAGCCTGACTCAGATATGTAAAACTGCCAAAAAATTATGGAAATGCATGTCTTAAAGTGGATTGTGTTCTGTGTTTTTGTGCACTCACAAAATAGTCTTCCCAACATGTTTGAAGGCCTTCTCCACAAACTCCCTCACACTGTGCACCTCCCCAGTCGCTATGACGAAATCCTCTGGCTCCTTCTGTTGCAGCATTATCCACATAGCCTGAAAGAGACAGACAGATAGAGACAGAGAGGTTAAACCACTGGGAGATCATAAAGACAGTTCGGCGCTCCACACTGGACCCTGCCCAACTTGGTCCTGACAGACAGGAAGTGAACCTGTGACCTCTGAGCGAGGCACTCGCCTGTACCTCTGTCCTGACGTCACCGCGGGGGCTCATGGGACAAATACCGTGGGAAAGGAGGACAGAGCACTCCCACAGGCCCACTGTGCTGCTGGCACACACAAAAACGCACACGTGGCCATGAATGCACATGCACCTATGCATGCTAAAAACAGATTGTCACACAACTGACATGGTCCAGCGGTTTAAAACGGCAGATGAAAAGTTAATAGAAAAGTTAAGGAGACGATAAACTTCCAAAATAGAAGTACGGCAGCATCCAGTTCAGTCTCGTGTTCACTATTTCCAAGTACACGGTTCAGGCAGTATTATTATTAGTCTATATACTCCAGTGAAAGCTGATAGTCTAGGTCCCCTAACGGACCCAGCACTATATTAAACAGCCAGAGAGGGCGTCTGTGCATGGTTCCATAATATTTATGGTGAACCAGTGCCAGCGGGTCAGAGCTGCTGACCTCTGCCACGTCTAGCCTGATTAGAAGAGACTCGCCAGGGACATAAAGACAGACAGACAGACAGACAGACGCTCATATCCGCACATGCACTGACAAATGAAATCATGTGTTACAGTAAGGGTGGGGATGATTTAGATTTATGGACTGTGAATCTGCGGATTGATTTCAATTTCTTAAATTTATCGGGTTCACATTTAAGAAGCAGGATCAGAGAATTTGTACTATTTTCCTACATAACTACACAAACCACTTAATCAGTCATTGAAATGTTGGCCATTAATTTAATAGCTGACACCTAATCGATTTATCATTGCAACTCTACTTAAATGTCAATATATTCTGTGTATATTCTCCTAAGGGGTATCCTTTAAATTTCCTCAATCCTTGATTCATAATCATGAAACTGCAGACAGATAAAAACAATACAAACATATCACTTCCTGTTATTGCAACAGTCCTAATGCTTTTGTTGTTGCTTCAGTTTACACAAAGCAACTTCCGACAGTTGCTTCGTGTAAAAATCAATGGTTCAGAATCACTTTATATTGTAAGGGGGATGGTAAAAGAAGAAATAGCTTAGGTGGTTAAATAAAGAGATAAATGCAACAGGTTCCTACAGACATTTAGCTGGACATCAAACAACACCCCCGAAGACATAGTGACACTTTCACACACACACACACACACACACACACACACACACACACACACAGCAGAAAGGCGGACGGGTGAGGAGTTGGTTTCCTCTCTGTCTCTACTGAGGTGACTTAATCACTTTGCCTGTCTCTCTCTCTGAGGAGAACAGTTTATGTGCTCTACTTGGATTTGTATTGGATGGTGTGTGTATGTGTTCCATTCAGCCACATCAGGATGTTTTATAGGATACAGTTGGACACAGTAGAGGCTGGCTGTCTTCCTCTGCACATTTAGCAGTTTCTGTGTTCCCTCTGCAGTCGTACTAATATGTATCTTTTGCAGACACACCTGAAAAAAGACTGACGTCCCAGCAGGAGCTTCAATGTTCATTACACGCCACAAAAAAGTACATGAGGGAAAACCTCTCTGATGATTACTCTATTTTTTTATAAATGATTTATCCACTTTAGAGCATAAATGTGCACCAAAATATCTGGAGAATTGTTGTGAGATAGGTAAATATCCAGAGGAAATGTTATGTAAATCTGGCCATTTTCTTTTTGAGATACGATGTAATGTGCTACCAAAGAATGAACTAATCAGCCTTTCTCACCTCAAACAGATATTTTGTGATTCTCTTGCTGTGTGTGCTGATTGTGGTATTATAAAAGCACATGGCTGCTCTGTAACACACACACACACACATGCAGCAGGAGTGATGGAATGCTCCTCCTCGGGGAGGCGAGGCTGTCCTATCTCAGGATCGTTCAGGGTCACCTGACCGCTCAACGCTGATGGCTCCCCTGAGCCTGACCTCTCACCCTGCGGCCCCTGATGAACACACCAGATTCTCACACTGCTACATAAGCCAATAATAGCACCTCGACGTATGAGTGACAGTAGGACGAACGAATCAAAACATGCTCATGTTTCCACAACCAGAATGCCATCTGAATTTGTGTTTCCAATTTTTTTCACATTTTGTGTTTGCTAAGTTGACAGAAGAATTAAATTATCTTACAAGTCAACACAAGTTACGAGTCCTGTGAAGATTATGTTATGTTTACAAGGTTACTAACCAAACCCCATTATGTGTATCCTTCCTCATTAGACATTTGCAAAGCCTAATAAGCATTTTAAATCCTGCTTTATTTACACCAGTGCTTACTAGCTTGCAGTTTTCTTCTTCTCTGCCTTTAATGGAGCATTACTGCATATTTTGTCATGTTACTGCCACCTGTTGATCCGTGGAATAGTGTAACACAAGTGGTAAGACTGTGTGTCACTCATAATTTGGATAACTGATGAATCTAATAATTTTTTTCAAGCAAAATGACGAACACAAAATGACTGAAATGTAACGTTTTGCTGCTTTTGTCTGTTATATATCATTGCAAATGGAATATCGTGGATTTTGGATTTGGTCAGGCAAATGAAGCCGATCAAAGAATGAATCCAAAAACATGATGTGTTAACAGTGAAAAGATATCATTCGTTGCAGTCTGACATATTACACTATAACATAAACAACACAGACCGTAGATCTAGCCTGAGAATTTAATCAGAGGTGGATTCACATTCGGCCATTTCCAAATAATTCAACCTTTCCCTTCTCAGTGTGAGCAGTGAAATATCAAACACTGACATCTACACTGTAATACTGTTTGGATCATCTGACTGGCTGATTATTTGAACTTGTAATGAAGCAGGCTCTTTTCCTGCGGACCACACTGATGAATGTGAGGCCTGCAGTAAACTGGATGGCTGTGATGATGGGAGTTGGGAACGCAGCTCGGTTTCTCTCGCAGCCAGAGAAAATGTTTACGACAGGAGCTGAGTGACACGGCCTCTGCTGATTTTTAACTAGGAAATGTGATAAATAATATAAGGTGTGTTTTTCAGCTCAGTGTAAAGGGAATAAAGCTCTGTGAAATCATGTGGTTCATTCCTCTCAACCCCATTCAAGGATAACAGCTAAGTACTGGCTTCACTGCGGGTATTCCCACATTTAACTCTCATCTTTTTCTTTTCTACGTCAGCCCCCTCTTCTTTTGCTTGCTCCTTTTACCTTTTGCCCCTTTTCTCCTCTCTTTTCCCCTCCTCCTTCCCTCAGGACTGCTCTGCTTCATTAGCTATCTGATAAACAGCTCAGAGGTTCAGCCCTTCACACTGAACCCGCACCTTCCTGTTCACATGGCCACAGGATGACCCCCATCACACACTCCACACTCAACTCCAGCTAAGAGACAGACACTGACCCCTGCAAACCACCCACAACCCCTTCACCTGAGTTATACTCACACACGAGGGGAAACCTGGTGACCAGAGTTCAAACGCTGTGTTTTGTTCAGAGACGGTACAAAAACATGGATGTATATCGTGCCTGTGACATTTTAAGTTTCTGATGGGAATGTTTTCAAATCTGTACTTTGGTTTTATCTCCTGTTCCCACCTCTGTCAGTTTGACTATCAAGTGCCCGAAAATTCAAACAGACAAGTTGTCGGTACAGCTGTTAGATCTGGTTACAAGTTGGTGAAATACTAAAGTTTGGGCAATATGATAATTGAAGTTTGAGTTTATATTGAATTTGAAATTGTTTTTATAGCAACGTGATTAAGGATTTTGATTTCAGATATTTAGTTAGCAAAAAATACATTTTTCTCTCATTTCTCAATCAAACTTCAAGAAAATGTACTATGTCACGATATATATTGAAATTATTTTACAAAAATATACACCGTGCAAGATTTCGTTCATATCACCCACTTAGACTGCATGTACTGTATGAATTCATTTAGCTCATGTCCTCCTTCTCGTAAAATCTGAGTTTAGTTAGAGTATACATGCATCTTTCAATTTTACTTTAGTTTTGTAACTTTATTTGATTTGATTGATTAATTGATACAAAACACACAAATCAAAGGGATTAGATGATAAGGCGACAACACTTATTTCCTACACAGTCCCAAGATGTTAAAAAAAAGCCATTAAATATGTAACAAAGAAAAATTATCAAAAACAACTTTAAAAATGGAAATCCTATCCATGTTTTAGTTAAGTTTTTAAATGAATTAAATGTGATAAAATGCTGTTGATCCTGAAATGTAGGATGAGAGTCATAGGCTGAAATTTCTGGCAATCATGGAAACCTGCTGTGACAAAATAAAACACGTCTTCAAATGTCACAAGATAAAGTTAATCAATTCATAATTACATCAAATAGAACTGAGAAATTCAAGGATGAAGATTTCTGGAGAAAACCAAGTCACTTAAATACAGTAGGAGTTGTCATGGCTTCAGCATTCAGCTGTGGTGGCTGCCACTTCTTTTTTTCTCAAAGTGTATTATATTTAATCCTTTCCATATGCCTCAGTCAGATAGAGCACAGATAGAGCACAACCAAAGCTACGAGGCTGCGGGAAAATCCCTGGTACAAACCGACGGCAGCCTGCTGACTCAGAACTCTCCTGTATAGGTCACACAGTGCACTCTCACCACTGAGATATGCTGTTTCAGGCATAAATTTAACATCTACTAATGTGTATGTAAGATAATGTAATATTTTTTTTTCAATCCCGGTAGATTAACGTGTCCTAGCTACTATTACAGAACAGCATCTCTAAATATGCACACAAAACTCCAAAACCACTGAAGAGGATCATAGTTTAAGTGATGATTTATCTCGACCTCCCTCGTCTGCAGCCAGCTGAGCCCTCCATCCTCCCCTTTCCCCCCCTTCGTGTCTTGCCTTCCTCCCAGCGTCCCAGGCCGTTATGGCCCCTCGGTCCTCCGTCTCTGGCTGCTTGACTACAGCTGACATGTGGAATGGCTCACAGTAAACACTTAATGGAACTGCTATTACGGCCGCAGAAAGCCATCAGGCCCAATCACTGCCTGCTAATGCCATTAACCCCAGGGTTTCACACACACACACACACACACACACACACACACACACACACACACACACACACACACACACACACACACACACACACACACACACACACACACACACACACACACACACACACACACACACACACACACACACACACACACACACACACACACACACACACACAGGACGCAGCTATCCACATGTGGGTAAAATGCACAAAACATACACTTTCTGCCTCACCCACACATGCAAACATATGACAAAGCCACTTTTGCATGAAACCACAAAAGCACTTGGCATTCATTCAAATTCCTGCAGAAATAAAAACAAAGCTTTGAGCTAAACAATGTAAATTTCAAACAAACTACATATATCATGAACGGATTTGCTGCATTTACTTTCTAATCACTCAAAGCCACCTGAGTCTGTCTGTTAAGCCAACAGACAGTTTATTCTCACAGAATTTAACTTGATAGTAGCACTGAGAGTTTTGGAGACGCTGCAGGTTCATCTACACTACTATAGAGCTCCACCAGAGCTGGCTTTTCCAGACCATTACCAGCTTAAGAGGTTCTCAGCTCTGTTCCACAACATGCTTGCACAGCTGCCAGACAAGAATGTTAAAGCCTGAAAAATAAGAAGAAAAGTGTTCTTATTTTGGCTTGGGCTAGAGGGAAGCCTTGAATTGGACCAGACGCAGCTCCAGCCTGCCAGCCGCACCTCATACCACTGACAATGAGATTAATGACCTGCGCTCTCAGATACGAGACATTCATGTGCAATGACACGAGCACATCATGGTGCGAAGTCACATTGGGGCTCCAACATGCCCTTGCTCACGTACGTCATGAGTCGTGTTATCAGCTGGTCTTTTCGGACCCACATCCATCAAGGCTACTACTTCCCTGACACAATGGCAATCATTGGCAGCCATCTTGTGCTTGTACTGAGATTAGGCAAATAGTATCGAAATTACAACTCCTGAATGACCTAGGCCCCACGACTGATAACAGACTGAGGTCAGATAACCTCCTACTACTGTAGATGTTTACATACGACTATATTTAACCTAAAATTCGTCAAACTACGAATTAAGTGCAGCTTGATTTGCATCGCAACTATTCAGAGAATGACATGTCATGGGTCACTTCCTCTACAGTCTCCTACACGGACCTCAGTCTCGACTCCAGTTTTAGATTTTAAAACTCGGCTAAAGGTTGAATGCCAATCTTATTTTATCCATATACAACTACAGACAGTACTTGTTTTGTACTGCTTCTTGTAAACTACTGTATATAAATTTCAGAGTTCACTGTACAGCATAATTCGTGCTGTCATTAAGGTGTCACCATGAAAAGGCTAGTGGAGTGCTATTTGCGTCTGCATAGTTTGTGCATAGTAGTGTTTCCTGTAAAACAGGCAGCTAGGGAGGGATTTGTCACAGATACTGACTGGTACTCACAGTAGACAATAGCGCTGAATATTCATCTTTCATTTTTAACATTCATGGCAGTGCTGTAAAAACTAAGAAAGAGCGAACTGGATGAAAAATTTGCAGACGCCACAAAGTGCAGGATGAGTCATTACTTTTTTTTTTCTGTCATTTTGCAGGATATTACACAGTGTTAATACTAAAATAAACTAAAAGAAAAGAAATGGTTTTGCCATTGCTGGGCCTAATACTGGCATATAAGGGAGCTATGACGCAAGACATATGTGATAAAAACATGACAAGTGTGACTTTTTAAAAAAGCACATATTTTTTCCAAGGTTCCACTTCCAATAACACTTAAAAGCTGTTAATTAATGTGAACCAAAGTGGATATAGGCTAAATAGAATAACAGCTAATATGTTTTTCAGACTATAATCTTTATTTTAATTTTAACTGATAATAAATGTAACAGGTTTACAAGATATTCTGGACATATTTCTTGGACATCAGTGATATACCTGAGCTTACAGTATATGGTGACTTGTTTATTGCCTACAATGTGGATTCCTGTTCCTGTTGTCCAACAACAGTAAAATATGTCAAACATGTACTAAGTTGGCCTCTACTAAAACACAAAATATTCCTGAGGGAATTATGTCCTCTGATGCACAATTTGAAGTATGCAAAGAAAACGTCAGGTACTGTCTACTAAAATTCATAATGAGTCATAATAGTTGTTATAGTAACACAAGAGTTTAGTTTAAACTGTCGGCTCTTTAGCTGGCAACAACAGAGGTGCTGTCTTTCAATTTCATTTTAGTCTTTCACAATCAAACACATTCTTTGGAAATTAGTTGATAACCTCAGCCCTGCTTTTTGGCACAAGTCTCTTCTATGTCCCCTTAAGGGATAAAATTGTTCAGTGCACCCCTGCAGGAATACAAAAATTAAGTTAATTTACGTTTAAACTTAACCTTAACTATTATGTTGAAAATATACACCTGTCCTATATGTTTGCAGGGCATTGTGTTTGCATACTTGCTGTATGTAATATATTTTGTATAACTCAGGAGACCAGGTTGGAAAGAAGAAGCAGGTTGAACACTATCTGCATCATGTAGACAGTTTACATTCACCGCCATTTGACAGGTTGGTATGTTTGTCACCTGAGCAATACAGTGTGTGAAGTTAAATGTATATGACTGACAACACAGTGTGTGTGTCTGTCTGTGTGTTAAACAGCATTCCACAACAGTGCCGGATAATCCCAAACACCGGATTAGAGAAGAATGGACACGTCTGACAGCTTCCTCTGAGACTCTGCACTCAAAGGATCCTTTTGTTCTTTCAACGTCTTCACTTTAATACATGACACACACCTTTTCACACACACACATACACACACACCACACACCTTGCCTCTGGCCTCTGAAGACATCAATATGCCAATTGGCATCTCATAAACCAGGTGTTTTGGGTCCTCCCTGCCTCTCTAAACAGCATATCAATGAACAACTCCACAGCACTGACACACAATCACTTCAGTGTAAACATTTTGACACAATGGACAGGCAGGTTAATACAAGTCTGCAGGATCATTCCCCTTTTCTGTGGTTTCTGATTCAGGTGGCTAGCTGTTAAATCCCAATACTACTTGAGAAAGGTGTCCATATCGAGTATCATACAGTGTTATCGAAACTTGACACATCTGGCACTGAGCAGCATCAAATTAGTGGTTGTTTATTCTGTGATTAAATATTTCCTGATCTAAATCAGGAAATCTTTCTAACTTTGAAGTATTTATTCCATGTAGTTTTTCAATAAGGAAGTTCACAAGAATTTGGTATTTTTTTGGTGTCAGTGCCAAATCTAAGGTACTTCATGGGAATTAACAGGAACAAAATGGAAAAATAGTTGTTTTTTTTTGTTGCTCAAGCTGTATTCACCATGTCATGAGCAGATATAAACAATCCCTTAACCATATCATAAGCAGAAATGATGGCTTGGCAATCAATACTCCAAAAAACAAATATGTGCTACATCTAAATCTTGTTCCACCTGAACATGTTTTCACTGTATATATGTCTTTGAACAATACAAGCAAGCAAAACTATTTAAACAGGATCACATATACCATATATAGTTTCCTTAAAGGGTAACTCCACCAATTTCATATATTAAAGTGTGTTTACAGGTCTTGGGAGTGCTACTGCATATGTGAAAAAGTAGTATAAAACCTTTTGTGGCTCCAGAGGAAGCTGCATGTAATCTGATGTTCAATCTCCAGTGATGTCACTCAGTGTCCAAGTTGCATTATGGCTCCTATAACACTGTTGGACTCTATGGACAGTTTAGAAACAATTGATCAAAATCAATCCAGCAGAACCAGAGATATCCCCTTCTTTATTCTACACATTCTTCTTCCTCCATTACCCACAATGCAACTTAGCCACAGAGTAACTTGGAGGCATGCATGCTTCCAGCTTCCTCTGGAGCCAAAAAAAAGGCCTTATACCACTGTTTTTTTAAATATGCAGACTCCCCAAGAGCTGTTAACAAACTTCAATGTGTAAAATTGGTGGAGTTACCCTTTAAAATAACAGTATGTGCAGTAGGTCTTCAGATACAAAAACATCAAGACTACTTCATGAAATGATGTTGTGTGAAACAGTATTTCCTGTGACACTACTCACGTGCAGCTCTGCTCATAAATACTGTAGTCTGTACACTGGACTCTGGTGATCGCCCATAACAACGTAACAACACAAAACCCATGTTTCTCAAACTGGGCCTGCAGAGACATTCAGTCTGAGGCTCAGTGACTAAGTCCTGCCACCCATTATAAACCAGTGCAGATAAACCAGCTGGTAAAAATAACATGTACATGGATCTCAGTTTAGCACAATGAAGGCTGACAATGTTTCAACAGGCAGCCAGAGGGTTCAGATATGAAGTTGGAAAGCAGATTAAAAAGCAATGAAATGGAGCCTGGTGGGCTAACATTCCAGGAGTTCCTGAGTCAAGAAAGTTTCATCGAATGAGTTTTCCGGTCCAACATATTTTATGTGACTTTACTCAGTTATGTTTGACTCTCATATAAGGACTAGGATTTTTTATTTCTGTGTCTGCCTGCATCCCACAATCCCTGATGGTCTTGTAGTGAGTCAGTAAAGGGCAGGGGTGGATTTGGCAGGACTGCGAAGCAGGCCAGACCGAACCAGACCATACCAGGACAAATCTAATAAAACTGGAGCAGGCCGCGCCAAACACGTCAGGGCAGACAAGGCCATATCAGCCAAAAACAAGACTGCTTTCCAGCCTATTCTGCGTAAATACAAGTCAGAACCTCAATCATTCAATTTAGCTCTGCATTTACACACACACACACACACACACACACACACACACACACACACACACACACACACACACACACACACACACACACACACACACACACACACACATACACAGACTGACATGCTAGTACGCACAGCTAACTTTCCCAGGCTCCACCTCAGGGAGCACACATCATCCAAATGGCTGCTATGGAGCTGTGATTTTTAGCAGAACTGCTTTTTTTCTTCTACCGAGCCCCCTATTTTTAGAGATGGCTGAAATTATTAAACCCCCTCCCCTTCACCCCCACACACTCACATACGCACACTCTTCATTCTCCTCCTCCTCTCCCCCTCCCTCCCTCTCCTCTCTCCTGTTGTGTTTTGACCAAAAAAGTCAGAGACTGCAGCGTTTTTCCCTGTCAGACACAGGCTGTCTGGACGCCGAGTTGAAGACAGACAAGGCTATATTTGCAGTCTGACTTCACCCTGAACGCACAGAGACACATGCACACGCGGCTGTAACATGGTCGGGGATGACGCAGAGACGACCGCACCTCGCCGTTGTCTGTTTCACTCTGACCATGCTCTGCTGGCGGAGCCTCACAGCAGTGGTCAACCTCAGAGGATGCTCTCACTCAGACAGACAGCAGCCTGTTACCCTGAAGAGGTCACAGAGTCTGACAGATGAGGGAGATTTCAGTCAATCATAGTGAGTCCAAAACATTTGATTCACACAGAGCTGCTTCTGGAGGGTCCCTCAAGTATTTTAAATCAAGACTGCTTCCAAGGGAGAGACAATTTAAAGGAACACACCAACATTTTGATGAGTTTTTTTTTTCATCACTTTTAAAAAGAGAATATGAATCAATTTTCATCTAGATTTAATGTCTCTCTGCAACCAAGCATTGTTATATATTCATGTTGTAATAACTGACTGCCACAGTTTACAGTGAACAAGGTCCTCTTACAGCTCATAAACCTTCATTTGGTAGAAAATACAGAATAAAATTGGAAGAAAACGGCAATTAGGCACACAATCCATCTAATAAAGTTCAAAACAAGAAATAATTAAAGGAATAGTTCCACTTTTTGGACAATACTGTACGTTTAGTCCAAGAGTTACATTAGAGGATATGTACCACTCACATGCACACTATCAGGGGAGCTAGAGCTGAGCGGTGATTAGCTTAGCTTAGCATAAAGACAGGTAGCAGGACAGTTCAAATATATGCCTACCCAAGGCTTTAACTCCCCCCAAAACATCAGTGAGTTTTACTGTACATTCTGGGAGCAGTCTTTCCAGTGTAATCTCATTGAGGTTGCCAGGTCTGGTACCATCATGCTAGTACAGGGATTATATCAGAGCCTGTGCTCACCAGCTAGATCTGGCAACCTGCAATGCAGGTGGAAGATGCTGCAAATGACTGCAAGGGATTTATTGTTTGTTAAATTACTTCTGAACTACAAAGTTTGAGCTACAATTGTGTCATCAACATCTGATTTCCACTCAAATTCTAGTTTTATTAAGTTTAGAATAACAATTATTTTCTAAAGGTCCACTGTGTAGGATTTAGTGGCATTCAGCGGTGAGTTTGCCAGAAGGAAAGTTTTGTCATTTTAATGACAAATATAACTGAAAGGCTTGTTTAGGGGATTAGTAAGACAAACAGAAAAGATTCACTGTTTTGGAACTTCTGTCAACGGCAGAAAATCTCTTTTTCTATGAGCATTTAAACGTAACAACCAGGCAAAGTTAGCCAGATTGCTACAGTCTTTACACTGCTGTTTATCAAAAGACTTCAAAGGTGCTGATGACTGAAATTATGTTTTTATTTTATTAAAATAAAATGAAATAAAGGGATAAAAATAACACTGATATGTTGGTTAATTTTCACATTTTGGATGATGCTTGGCATCGGATTTTGGCGAAAGACTGAGCTAAAGCTTTTTAGCATGTGCAGTGGACACAAATAAGCTAATGTGACCCTGTTGATGATAAATTCCTTTCGTCAAAATCTTGGTGATCTAGATATGTTGAATGTTCTGTGGATGATGTCTTAAACTCGGTCAGTGTTTTCATCAGAATCGTTGGCTTTAAACACAGTTCTCATTCCCTTCTTTTCTTAGGAAATCACTGTTGCTGCTGATGACAACAGGAGAGGATGTCTTTTTGGCTAAATATGCACAACTGCTCGAGCTTTAGTGTTGTACTGCAACACTATCTTACACATGACAAAAACATTTAGATGGATATATAACTGTAGTAAAGGAAAACAAAAATTCCTTCGCCCACTGAAAACTATAAGGTTCATGCCATCAATCAAGCCTGCACCCATTCCTTTGATATTATCAGCGTGTTTGTACATCTTAACATAGCCACATGCACGGGGAAGTCCACACACTCACACACTCAAACACACACACACACTTGAACTCGACTGTGACCTCTGGCTCTATGAACAGTGAGTCCTCAGTAAACAATCTTTCCATGTTTTCACCAGAGGAAGGGAAGGGGTCCCATAAAGACTGTCATTCACTATTTAACCCGAAAACACACACTGCAAACTAAATCGCCCATACATGTACACATACACACGTATTAACGCACGCACACACAGGTTGGGCGCAGCTCCATGTAATGAGGACAGAGCTGCTGATTCTTGGAGCTCTGCGATAGCGTCATTTTTACACCGTGAGAACATGAGAAACACATTTCTCAAAGGAGCCTTCTCATTTGCTGTGGGTGTGTTACCATTTTTGGGGGAAAGGGGGGACAGGAACACACACATACAGTATACACACACACACACACACACACACACACACATCTACAGACACCAGTTAAGTTAGTTAAATATAGCAGCTACATGCTAATCTGTCATAGCTCGGTTATGAATAGGCAGGGGCGAAACAGGATGTGAAAGGTGTTTAAAATAGTCGCTTCAGCTTTTTTGGACTTGATTTAACGTACTGTAACCAAGTATCACACACACACACACGTACACACGCATCCTCGGCTGTCAGAGAGAGGGTATCAATAGCAGAGGAACGAGTGATGGCCGGCCAGAAAAGCACTTTATTTATTTTGCCCTCTTTGAAAAGGCAGGAAGTAAAACAAACATCAGCAGCGGGGAAGTGAGCGACGTGAATGCCGCCTCTCGACTTAACGGACCCACCGACTGTTTAGATTTACTTATATATCTCTCACCGTGCACCACAAACTGCCTGCAGAACGTAATATTGCAGCACTTAACTTCCTGGAGAGGGAAAAAGCTGCAGACTGATGGAGCACAGACAGTTGATAGGAAAAACATTTACATTTCTAGCGTTTTATATTGCTATTTATATTCTCTTTTTATACTTATTGGTCTATACATTTATTGCTTTTATATCCTGGATTCTGATTCTATATTTGTAGGCATTATATATACTTATTTACCTTATCCCTGCTGTACTATGCTGTTACACTTTTTAGTCCTATTTACATCCTGTTCCTTGATCCATTTCAAACTTTTACTGCTATTACACTGTTTTTTATATCTTTATATCTTTATACCTTATACTGTATATTTTTATTCATTACTTTCTTTAATGGAGCCTCTCCGCCAGAGAACTTCATAAGAGTGTAGTTGAACAAACGGTGCGACAATAAAAACATCTTGATTCTTGAATCTTGAAAAGGTGAATTGTGGAACCCAATGCATTTGGGCAGGAGTACAGCATCAACTTTTACATTTTAAGTTGAAAAACAATTGGTTGCTTAATCGACTTCTCAGTTGATAGTTTTGATGCCATCAATTCCAATTGCTTAAGTTATGTATGTAGGGTTCCCCCGTACATCAACCATTTATTTGAACATTTGATAGAATAAAAAAAATAACTGATATAATAAATGATAATGACAATAAATGCATGTTGCAGCCCTTACTAAGCGTTTTTATACTGGACAGCAAGCCGCCATTTTGGCTGTCCTTTTTGCGGCTAGGTCCGCGAATTTAGACAGACCGCGGCATATTGGGGGTCTGTTTTGGTCCGCCAATATGACGCCTCCGAGGGTACACTTTTTGCCGCCTCCATTGCTATGTAAATCCAAGTCGTCGACGTCCCGGCAATTGTGTGACATGGGCGGAGGTGTCGATGACGTGCACTGTTGTGCGACCCACAGCTGTGAGTTTTAAAAGCAGGAAACAGCTGATCACAGCAGTCAGTTCATCACTTCATCCGCGGACGTCAAGATGAGCAACTGGAAAGCCGCTGAGATCCGGAAGTGCTAACCACAGCCAAGAGAATCGTCAATAAACAGATCACAGGGACTGTGAAAGATGGTATTTTGTATGAAAAGGTCGCCGAGGAGCTTAGCCGACGTGGCTTTCGCCGGGAGAAGAAGCAGCCCAACTTCGTGCTTCACGTCACGTCACATGTTTACGCCTACCCCAGTGGCGGCTTTTTTGGAAAGGAGGAATATTACATCTCCGTTTCACATAGACAAGGCGGCAGATGCGGCACATTTTCTAACTAACAGGGGCTACTGTTTGAATCTTATTCTATAGTCAAATACACTTTATTTTTGTATTTTGGTCAATATCTTCCAAATCAGTTGTTTATAGGTTCTGAATCTCCCTTGTATGATCTGTACAAGTAGACTATGAAAAAAGTTGGGATGCTGCTGCTTTGTGTGTCAAATATCTCACTTTTGAACTGCATTCAATTGAAAGTAGATCAAACTGGTTGTAAATCATTGCATTCTGTTCTTGTTTACATTTTACAGCTGACCAATTTTTAGGGATCGGTGCTGTATTAATAGTCATGTCTATACGTTGAACAATCAATCTTAAATGGTGCAGAAGGAGAAGAAGACAATCTGCCTTCACAAACTCAAAGCTTGTTGGATGCTGTATCTCATCATCTCTCTTACTCATAAAGCAGTGACCTTAATGTGTGTTTCACCATTTTTTCACACAGGGAAATCCAGCACTGAGTATGTGTGAAGTGAGAAAACAAAATACACAACACAGGAAGCACACTTTACATGGGTTTTGCTATCAGCTGTGGTGTGATGTGATTGGCTGCGACAGTGCCTGTGGGAGTTTTAATATTTTTAGTCTTTCCACGAAATCAGAAAAGAGATAACACCATGGGAAACTGGAATCAGACAGAGCAGATGAAGAGATGTGTGAAGTTTGTTTGTATGTAGAACAAAAGGAAAGAAAGGCGAGTCGGAGATTCACTGGAAGTATAAAAAAAAAGTGAGGAGAGTCACACTTTTTCCCTTCTGGAAGGTTTAAGTGAGAAACCAGAAGCAGTGAAGACAGTAAGGGGGCGGCAAGTTAACTGTACGGGTGTCAGTCTGAGCTGAGCTAATCTTTGTGAACTGAATTTCCAGACTTCCTCGACAGGTTAAGTTTCAACTTTGACCCTGAGTCACATGACCCCTGACCTCGAGGCTGAAAGCAGGAGCAGCACTGCTAGAAGGAGACTCAGTTTACACTATAAATGGTCATAAAGACTCCACTGCTGTCGAATAATGCCTGCTTTCCTCTTCACAGCTGAATATGTGTGTATGTCTATGCTGGGTTCAGTCTCTCTGCTTAGAATTCGATTCCAGCCGCAATGATCTCATATGAGATGCTATCAGCCTGTTTACCGTTTCCCTGCTCCCCTGCGGCCACTACATCGCTTACAAATTGGACAATCAAGAGCAGGTGTGTGTATGAGATACGAGTGTGTGTGTGTGAACGACAAAAGCAGCCCAGTGTGAGTCTCCCTCTCCCCCTCTCCACTACAGGTGGACGAGTGACTCCTCCCCTGGTGAAAGCAGGGTGCACGCAGACGCCCAGCTTGTAAACTTTAACGGTATTTGTCACATATTTAAGAAAGCTGTTAGTGTATTTATGGAAGTGCAGGGGCCACGGTGCACTCTTAGGGCTGCCGTCGAAATAATGAGGGCCATGTTGGATTGATTAGGCAGTCTGGGAGGGACTGCAGGGTAGTAATCATTCGACACCAACAGTTTGGAGGGCAAACTGCAATTTCTTCACATGGGGTGTCACTTATTTCCACTTTTGTTTGTTTTGATGTTTGGCTTGGTTGAGGTCTTTATGGGTCAAATGGGTTCTTAGGAACAGAAATCTGACCCCTGACCCGACTCCAGGTCTATTCTGATCCGTTCTAACTGTGCAAGGGTACCAATTGAATCAGGTCTCTATGTTTTGAAAATCAGTTTTGCACATTGGGTTTTCCTATTTCAGAATCAGCTCCACCAATTTCAACCCACTCATCAGAACAAATGTTAGATGGGTACGTTTTTCCAAAACCATAGATAAATTAAACTGAACGTTTCTTTGTATTGCAACTTTATGTTTATCTAAGTTGCATTTTTTGCTCTCTCTCTCTTGTCACAATGTTCTGTATATGCTCTGCTTAGGTTTACGCACAAAACCACTTGGCTAGGGTTAGGAAAAAGTCACGGTTTGGCCTAAAATATCTGTTTTGGTCGCCACGATCATAGATGGAGATGGTCCGATTTCCCGTGAAATAAAACTGGTATCTGACTTGACCTGAACCAAAGTCTGTTCAATGTTAGCTAAGGGCTTGTGGATGCTTTATGTCATTGTGGTCTTCCAAGGGATATTGTACAAATATGGCAGCACACAATCATGTCCGACGGCAAATGGCAATGAAGGCTCAAAAACGTCAGAAACTAGCAAAATCTGAGTTTTCACATAATCGTCCAATTTCAACACTGTCTGACAAGTGGTTTGCCTGACGTTCATATGCTGAGACAACACTGATAAAGTGCTGGGTGACAAAGAGAGAGGTGAGCGGTGTGAGATTGTCAGGGTCTTTGGGGACAGCTGGGAAACTGCACATTCATCATTTTCACAAAACATGAAATGGGCACAACATAATATTTTAAAAACAGATAAAATCCATCCTCCGTCCTCTTGAGTGTGGCTATTGATTCATTATCGTTATCTGACCACCGCAGCAGGAGCAAAGGGAGCCATGAAACACACATGCACAAACACATACACACTCACCATTTCCTGAAACACACAGGCCAACACCAAGTTTCCTGTGGGAATTTAATTTCACATCAGCTATCTTAGTTAACCTGCTGCTGGTGGTGCTGCCAGCCTCATCCTCTGGCTTCTGTAACATCATTAAAACATAAGCATCTGATAAAGAAATTATAAAGACATGAGTGCTGCGAGGATAATAGAAAAAAAATAGTATTGTATTTGCTAACCTCAAGATGAATAAGCCACATCTGAAAAATCAGCTATTAAATCTGCACTAAATACTTAGAGGTGATATCATTTTCGTTTTTTAAATTCAAATAAAAATCTTCTTTCATTTCTTAATCTTAGTTGATTACAACAATTGCAACATACTTATCTCATACATGTCTCAGATTATCATTTGGTTCTGAATCACATCAATCAATGATTACAATAGCAATAGCAACACATTTTAGTAAAAAATTCACTTTTTAAACCAAATTATTAGTATATGATATATATATATATATATATATATATATATATATATATATATAAATCGATCCACAAGCAGCATTTGATGATAACAGTCCATTTGTTCTGACTACTGTGGTTATATTTTTGTCTTAGAGGTTATTTTCTCTTTTTTCATCTTAAAATTGTATCTGGCTGATCTTATCAAAGTATTCTTTTCTCTGATTCACTCTCACTAACATCACTTTACCATTACCATCAAAAAAATGTCCTGTCACATACCTGTTGATACTGATACCTACATGCAGCAAAGGACAAACTGTGACACTCACTACGAGCCCAAAGCTCAATACACATAACTCCACTGCCTCACACACACACACACACACACACACACACACACACACACACACACACACACACACACACACACACACACACACACACACACACACACACACACACACACACACACACACACACACACACACACAAGCCTGCTTGTGTTATCAGCAGGGAGACCAGATCAGATGGGAGCGACATCCCTGTTGATACTGAGGCGATAACATCAGAACATTAACACAAAAACCCAGGGCCAAATGACACTGAAAAGGACAAGCAATTACCAGCCGGTGTCATCAAAACATTCAGCATGGTTGCTCCATGGTCACACACACACTCTCACACACACACACACACACACACACACACTCTCTCTGAGCCCATCAGAGGTGTGTGTTTTTAAAATGTTCCTGTAATGTGTCCAATGTGTAAGATAAGACAGGAGTAGTGTAAACAGTGGAGTGTGTGTGTGTATTGAATGCAGGGCCTCCACATGTTGGGCATAGGAAACAGATGCCTCACCCCTGGCTATCAGAGAGGGAGGGAGAGAGGGAGAGAGAGGTTGTGTTTGTATTGGAGCTGTCCAGCAGGGACTCTACAGTCTTGCGGCCGTTGTTCCACATTGTTCCACAGTCAGACACCCAGAGGGGTACACGGATAATAAAGAGGTGGTGAAGTTCGTCTGTTTTCAGTGGTTCATGCTGACCTTTGCAAATTCTTCACATATGGCAATCTGTGCGTCAAAGGGTTCTCAGGAGAGGTTCCCATCGTCTCACTTTGAAATATGCTCGGAGAGCAAAGATGCTACAGAAGCAATGTAGAGTTAAATTACAACAGCTACAGCTGATAGAGAAGCCAGCAAAAGGCTGACATTAAAGATTGTTTTTGGTTGTCCCCAACACTATTTTTCCTCTGAGGCACTTTGTCTCAATGCAAGGTAACGATTAGAATTCTGACATCATGATTTAATTCAGAATCAATTCTTGAATCAAAATTGATTCTTAATTCAATAAACAGAAAAGACTTTGCTTTCATCTTGCAAAGCTAATTATTAGTCCCTCTCCAGTCAATATATGTTGTTCTTTGTGTTTCTTTCTTGCTCTCTCTTGAATGTTTGACCTTCACTGTGTAGAAAGATATATGTGCTGAAAATCTGATCTCTTAATCACCTTCGTGATGAACTTGAGTTAAATAACCACCAAAAGGAAAAGAAAGTGCATGAAGAACAGTCATTTTTAAAACCTAGCATGCTATAGGTCCCATTTTGAGTCATGATTATGACGAATCAGGGCCAAAGTTGGTCCACCACAAGACTGAGCAGGAATTTATTTTTCCTAGTCAGTAGGAATATCCATAAAAACATGTCCATCCATCTCTTCTCTCACTCCTTTTAACTTCCTCCCTCTCTTTCCCTCATCCACCTCTCACACCTTCTCCCTCTCAGTTTTCTTCACTCAGTCTTCTCTCAGTCTACACATCCCTTCCCACCATCTCCAAACTAAATGGATCCATCCCAGTGATGGTGCCTGAGGGTGCACTAACTTTGCCCTTACACTTCTGCTGTAGCCCTTCCTGTGGAGCTGCAGTGGGAGTCTCTAAAGGAAGTCTTCATCTCAGAGGACAGCCCACTTCCTCCTGAGAAAGCGGGATGAAGTTAAGGGTTGAGAGTGAAAGAATTACAGAACAACAAACCTGTTTGTTAGGAACACAGTGAACAGAAAAGAAGAAAGCAAGCCCTTTATGTTTTAAAGCAGTAGGTGCAGAATATTGCACGGTTAGCCCGATGCGAACACATGATGGGAATTACCATTAACAGGCTCGAGGAAATAACCATCATGATCGTGATAATTAATTTAAATATAACTAAAAATCAATTTACTTCACATGCTCACTTGCAGGCATTTACAGTACAGCTTAGTATTCTACTTGAACATGTATTTTAATTTACCACTTTTATAAGCAGTCAAGTCCAGCCTTTTATCAAGTATCATGATAGTATCAGGAATACTCTGGAGAAAAGCATATTGACCCAGCCCTAATAAAAAGGCACACTACTTCCTGCACTGGCACTGACGTTGGCACTGGATGTACGTCATGCGGCATCAACCTTTCAACATGATCATAACTCAGACTGGGCTAGTGTTTTAATGAATAAGGATAATTGTGCAGCAGGAGGGCAGACCAGATTGTAGTCTTGATTTAAGGGATTCTCCTGCTTAGATCTGGTTAACCTTTGGGAACAGGCTCAAACTTTTTAAAACCCTGATTTCAAGTTCAGTACAAAACAGCCAAATGTAAGGTGAGTGACTGGGCAGCAAACAGGTGGGTGGTCATGTGTTCAGTGCACGTGGGTATGTGTGTACTAGTAAATTTTATCCAGGAACCTCATTGTTTCCTTATCACGGTCAAGTACAACTTCTGTCAAACTCTCAGTTTTGCTGCATAAATCAGTGGAACCGCTTAATATTTCATCTGCTGCTGCTGGCCAAACGCCTTGGCATCTGCAGCCATGACTTTCCAGCATTTGAGCTGTATGAGCATGCATAAATATTCTGAGTAATGAAAACATGCACCTGCGCACACACGCACACGCACACGCACACACACACATCATAAACATGCACACACATTAAAAAAATACTGCAGACCAATCCATAAAGTCATTCCAGCAGTGTAGACAGGGTTAAACAATTCAACTCCGCAACCAGCCTCTGAACAATAGAGCCAGTGTGATCTGAGGTATGTATTAAGAAAAAAGTCTGTCATTCACTTTTTCTTTTACAAACGTAAAACACACAGTCTTTCTGTCTCTACACCGCACGTTATTGTACAAAAACCTCAAGACATAAAAAGCTACATCTCCTGACAGACTGGATGCAAACATGCAAGAGAATTTCACAAGAAACAAAAGCACTTTCTGTGTGCTAGCGACAGTTGGCAGGGAGCGCGATTCAGAACAAACGACAAGAGTGTTTTGAATTTCCCCCAGGCACACTCGCTGAGACTTAGTGGGAAATATTTTCCTTCCTATCACACACACAATTGGCCTGAGGGTGTTTCCCTGCATCTAGATATTCAAAGAATCCTTTGTTTTGATAAGATAACAGTTTAGACTCAGAGGGAGGCGGCAGCTTGATTGAGGCACTCATGCAACAACAACAATTCCTCGTTCTGTATCAGTAAACTGTGATAAAAGGCTCTCTCATCACCTGAATGTGTTCTACCGAGTTTATTATACACAAAGGCACGCAGAAACACCAACACTGAGCTGTCCTTGGTATTCGTCAGTTTGTTGTTGTTGGTTTTTCTACTGTAAATCACTCTTTAACTCTACTTTCCATTACAACACATAACTGGCACTTGCAGCTAGCAATCAGGATCCTGTTGTCATGTCAAGTCTCCCAAAAGCTGACTGATCGGGGGAAGCGAATCTAAGCTGCTGGCAAACTTTTACACTGTAAACAGGAAACATTTCTGCCAATCGACATGTAATTAATGAATGTTGATGATATATGAGTTCAACCAGCTATTTAAAGAAGGAGGGGGTGCTACAATATGACAAATGAAATCAAGATAGCATCTTGCGAAACTACTTATAAACAAAACCATTGCTGCCATTGCTGTTTTAAACTGCAACTTCCATTGAATGAGACAAACATGAACTTTGGTATTCATTTGGTATTGGTTTATGCACATTCCAGGACCTTAACTGATGATACTGACTACAGGGATATTCCCAAGGGTGAGGTGACAACAGAATACATAACAGGTGCACAGATGACTGCTTAGGACCTTTGACAGACCCCTACTTGTTTAATGTAATTGTTTGTTTTCAAAGATTTAATTTAATTTATGTACTATGTAAAAATATCTTACACACTAACATCACATTGTTGCTATTTCCTGTTAGAGCTGAAAGGTGGAAGTGGAATTACTTTACTTTACTTAGGTATCCTGTGGAGTTTTCAATGTGGAGTAATATTTTTCATGAGTGACTCCCCATTTTGTTAATATTGTGCAGAAAGGCACACAGGTGACGTGATGCACTTTTCTCCTACCGGATTCACATTATTCCACTGATTGAAGGTTTGCCGTGGTAACATTTAAATACAGTTAATTTAGCAAAGGCTATGAAAGTGAGGACTGCAAGCTAGTGGCTGCTAGCTACACACGGATGCACGAAAAGAAATGCTAAAATCTGTTTGCTGTTTAGGTTCCTAACCAACTCCTAAGAAAAATATATCCAGCTTAAAAGTTGCCCAATGCAACATTACAAGCGATAATATTAACTATTCTCTATGTTGTTCGATCAATCTTGCACCATATCTTTTGAGACTATCAAATGTTTTCTTTGTAAAATATGCAAAGTAATTAGTAACTTTAGCTGACGAGTATTAGAGTAAAACTAGAGTATCATGACAATAATAAAGTACAAGTACTTCAAAACTTCAAATGTACAGTTGAAGTTACTTTATGGCTACGTTAAAGACCTTCTACAAACTGCTTTGGCAAGACTGTATTCAATGTACTTTTGCTATTTGAGCAAATCTGAGAAAAGAAGAGGGGGATGGAGGGAGAACAGGGGAGCAAAGATGCAGATCTTGACGGGGTTAACCTTGAGTGGACCTTGCGGGTGGGTGGTATAGAACCAGACCAGCTTCTTTACATACTTGAGTTAAAACCTCGTTAAAAGCCAATTAGGCAAAATAATAATCCACGCCAAATTAAACAGAAACGCACAATCAGCAGCTCTGCCTTCTACCAAAATAAAAATGAAAGGAGATCATTTTGAACAAAGGAAATATGATCTCCAGTAAAGTTTTTCCCTCGGTGTGTATGTGTGTGTGTCTGAGCAGAGAGGCCGGTTCCCAGGCTTGCGGACCACCGGAGTGAGCAGGTCGAGCTCAGAGGCAGTAAAAGCCCCGGGCGCTGTAAAAGACAAGCGTAGAGTCCAGAACTGGACCGGCTCTTCTTTCAGTGGGACTGTTTATGTGACGAACATGAGGGGCCGTGTGTAAAACTTAAGGGAGGCTAATTGCTGGGATTCCAACGGCCTCAACGAATAAAACAAGTGGCCATAAAAGCACATGGTAGTGATTAGACCACACCGATAAGCATCTACATCATGTTCCTTTGTCTTTCCCTGCACACCCACTGAGCTATTTTAAAAAACGATGCAAAGACAGGCATGCACAGATAAGATCAGAAAAACATACACAACCTTAAAAGAACTCAGAAACACCTGCGGTTATGACATCATACAGGTGTGGTGACAGCTAACAGCTAAAGGCGTGGTTGCCTTTATGCTAAAATGCTCCAGTAAATAGTTTTCCATACTTGAATCATCTCTGATGTTGCATGAAGTACACAAAACCGCACAAAGATCTTCCGGCTGAAACAATTATCCGCCATGATTGACAGTGTCAGCAACAAATTATCAAATACAATCTCTGTTGTTGATTCTACAGTTAATTTGTAGGGCTGCACTTGGCAGATGATGATTCTTTTTTAATATCAACAGACGCAGGATTAGTATCAATACCCATCAGTACAGATTCAGTATTTCCTAATGACATGTTATAACACACCCATGATATCTGGTGCTACAGAAGCTAGTGTTAATTCAAAACTATTCCTTCAGTTTCTGTCGACACAGTGGGATTGATTCTTCTTCTGCACCAGCTCATCATCAAACATAATGGGTTGTAATTTTTAGGCCATGTTCACATACTTAAAGGTGCAGTGTGTAGGATTTGGGGCAGAAATGGAATATAAGTGTCAATATAAGTGTCAGTGTATAATCACCTGACACTAAGAATCTGTGTTGTTGTTACTTCAGAGGGAGCCTTTTATACCTGCAGAGGGAGTGGTTCCTCTTCCACATGTTGCACCGCCATCTTCCTGCAGTAGCCAAGTACAGACTCTAGTGAGGGGGCCTTTTGCGTATTTAGTGGCCAACATAGGGAAGGGTGAGGGCGAGGGGTGTTTAGTTGGTTGCAACCTGCAGCCTGCTCCCTTTAGTGACACTAAATCCTGCACACTGGACCTTTAAGAAGCAAATAAAACTTTTGGTTGAAAGGGAAATTATTTCTGGTTATAAAACCAAAACAAGACAAACAAGTTCAGTGTTTCTGCTGCCCTTTGTTCAAACACGACACAGGCCACATCTGCCACGGTGATAATTCACATACGAAAATAACCATAAAATACCTTTTCAATGAGACAAAGATGATTATTTGTGCCAAAAAGCGCCTGCGCAGATTCAAAACACGTGTATCACAGACTGCCACAAGTTACAACACAGCTGCAGACTTTTAGATACATTTTTAATAGATTTTTTTGACTTAATTAAATGTATATAAAATGTTTTAAAGCTGTGCCAACGTTGCCAATTTCTGTTTAAAGCCACATAGGTGAAAATTGTAGAAGTAAAAAAATTGACTTGTTCAGGTGTGTTCAGACCAAAAGCATCATGAATTTTTATCCTGCATCATTCATGTGAATTTGACCCTTGTTATGTACACAGTCCACATTGATTCGACAGCCAGGGTATCAAATGTACAGATGATAGCAGGTCAAATAACAGTTGTTATTGCACTGAGACTGCACTTTCTCAAGAACCAAAGCTGCATAAGTCTGCAATACAAATCTAAGGTGTTTGACAGTAGATGAATGGTGATCAGCTTCCATAACTGCTGTACAACTCAACAGTAAACTAGGATGAACAACACTCTGCTGCTGCTATATTTGAGGTGTGCAAATACTTTCCTGCCCACAATTCCCCTTCCTCAAGTCCAGATGTAGACCCTCAAACAACATCAAGCTAAATAACCCCACCCCTCTGACACACGCACTAAGAAGTAACACAAGTATAAACACCACAACCTGCGTGTTCATTAAAGAAGTGATCGGCACTAACAGGCTAAATCAGTACCATGTGGTACGTAGGGAGCCTCTCTGCCCTCTGCTCTTCAATATAGTGGGATGAACATCAGAAAGGATGGGCTGACAAGATACATATGTCTAACACTACATTACCACATGTGGGTGTATCGCAGCAATCTCTCTAGGTCAAGGGTTTCAAATTTTTCAGCATGGGATCCAAATTATGTCCAAACAGTGATACCCTGGGAGCAAGATTTATTTAAACATTCAGCTCGTCCAACTGAAATAGACATTTTGGGTTCTAGGTGGATAGTTAGGACATGCTGCATTAAATTACTTTGAATTTAATCTCGAAAACTGGGGTTCGTTTCTTTGCTTGTACAAAACCCTGAAGCCAGCGAGATCCACAGGTACTGTAGTTTAGTCTACGTGGCTAGAATCTTAAGCAGACATTGTTGCTGTGTAGGCACTTGAGCTGTTCCTCCTTGGAATGTCTTTGTCTGTTTTCCAGAGGGAAACCGTATCCCCGGTATTCCTGCCTCTGTTAGGCCATCGAGGAACGCCGAAGAAAAAGTGAGACCAGCCTGCCCAGCGCATACCTCCGGCCTCCCTCTTATTGGAAAACTGGGATAGCGCACGGAGGAAATGCCTGGCATATTCCCAGAACAAAAGGAGCGATCCAGACGTCGAGGGCAAAGAAGAAATATATTGAGTTAAAATTAAAGACATTTTTGTCATTTTCAATACGCGAAGTCAAAAATCAGAATCAGATGAGGTTAACCAGGCGGCAGAGGAGCCGGGTGATATTTTCAGCCTGGTTTGCATACAGCTCTAAGCAGTTCAGACACATATGTGAGTGTGTGTGTGTGCAAGTTTGAAGTGTGTTGTGACTTGTGAGTGGTGTAGACATTAAGTGGCTGACATTAGATCTAGTCTTTGCGGGCTGGTCCACTCGCGTGCCTCCTGATATGTGTGTGTGTACGCACAAGAGTGCTTTCCAGAGTGTGCACCTGTGTCATATAAATCCGCCATGAGCTTGCTCCCGTAGCAGCGCTACATTTCCAATAACAGTCACAGAGAGAGCTCGAGGCGAGGGGTGGAGAGATGGCTACTGTACATTGCTGTAATAGAGCACAGCTGTGTATGCATGAGTGCACGTGTGTGTTGTACACACATGTGTTAAGACCGTCAGAGAGGTTGCAAAGACGAGAGGGAGGGAGAAGGTTGCGAGCTGCTTGTAAATTTAAGAAATTGGCTTTTGATTGCATTTGGCTGCAGCTGAAAGGAAGCAAATCACTTGTTGACCGGGAAACCAAAATAATAAAAGAGGTCTCCTTTCTGTTTTTATGTGTCACACACACAGTGCCGTCTGCTTCTCTATCTGTCCAAGTAGCCCTGCTGTATCTCCTATAAAAAAGAAAAGAGAAAACACTGTACAGAAGTCATACAGAAGATAACATGGTATATGGTCTGGTACAAACAAATTGCAAGATTTTGACCCGGGGGATCGCTTACTTGGTCTCATGTGTTGTGAGGTTAAGTAGAGAATGTGGTTTCGGTTAAAAAATATCGAATTAGTCATTGCAACATGTCAAGTCAGTATTGACTTTTTCAATATTTATGAGACCACTGAGTTGCCTTTACTTAACCAGAAAAACGCTGATCAAAGATTACAATAAATAGAGAAGACCATGTATCTGAGCGATGCTAGGTTTCCAACCACGATATTCTGTGTCATGGACACATTTCCTTTGATACTGAAAGAAGTGTAGAGGCTCAGTACGCATCCCCTATTTAAAACCAAGCCCAGTGAATTTTGTACGGGAAAAAATCAATACTTTCAGAGTAAATGTTTTCCTGTCGAGTAGGTGCATTTTGTATTGAAAAATGTGCAGATATGTATAATATAAACGTATAAGCATTGTAGCTATTACGCTGCGTTATTACTTTCCCTACAAAACATGTTTGTTGAAGCAGTTGTGTATGAACCTAAGTTTTAGGAGATGGAGTTGACAATCGGTGTCTGTCTATGAAAACTAGTAAAAGTACAGATACACGGACATAGAAAAAAAGAAAATACAGACAAGGAACAAAGAATTAAGAACAAGCAGAGAGACTGAAGGAGTATGTAAGAGGGTAGAGAAACTCGTCACCGTCACAGCCGAGCAGCAGGCTGTGTGAGGGCCCAGGATGCCTCTCTGTGTTTTAACTCTGTGGTTTCACTCTGGAGTTCTTCTTCTCTCCTGGGAAATAAAAACATTCTTGTTTTCCCTCCAAATGAGTGTTCTGGGGGCAGCCAGATGTGCGGGAGGGGAGGAGGAGGAGGCTCCTCTCCTCTCAGACTAAACTGAGGGGCTGGGCGAGGGGACCTCCAACACCAGCTCCACTCCTACAGGAGAGGCAGCCCGCAACCTCGCCTTTCACCTCTGACCCCTCACCCCTGACCTGAGGGATGCGGAGGGGACGGAGGGGAGGGAGGGGGGACTGTGAGGAGCTCAGAGAATGTAAACAGCCAATCACCACATACAGAGCCACTTTTTCGTGATCATTTTTGGGCCTTGCTGGAACAAAGTCCAAAAGATAATGCAGACAGTGTTCTTCTTTCAGTTATATGCATGCATATACTGTATGTGTGCATGTGGGGGTGGCCATTCTTTCCTCTGATTTTGGCGTTCCCCCTCCCTGCGGTAATTGAGAGTATTGCGTCAACCATATATTCCAGCCGGTTGGAGGATCACAAGGAGAATACCATCAATCCTTCCGGGACCTCGCGAGAGACCACCGGCTAACATGGAGGAGCTGTCGTTAGGGAGGAGGAGGAGGAGGACACAGGTTCGAGCCCTGAACCACGGGTGCAGAGACAGAGAGAGGGAGGGAGGGAGGGAAAGATGTAGGCAGATAAGAAGGTGAGGGGGAGCAGGATGGAAGGGAGGACGGGAGGTGTTAAGAAATAGAGGATGACACAAGAGCGAAGGAGTTGAGGGAGGAGTGTGAGGTAAAGAGAGCAGGGAGGGAGGAGAAGGAGGGAAGGAAGGATGGAGGAGGTCTCAAGGGGACAAACTCAGTACAGGACGTCCTAATGTAGTGGAATGTTACGTCTCTTTCTTAGTAGCTCCTCCTATAAACTGATTTAACTAAATGTGAAAACTAACTCGGCCAAATTAACTGACTCATTGGAAGAGTCTGGTCTTTATTCAACCATGTCTTGGCACAAGCCTACAGCAGCCTGTTTTAGAGAATGACCGAGAGCACCGCCTGCTGTATGTACCATCGAGTTGTTAGAAGGTCTAAAAATCAATTAGACACATGAGATGAATTCAAACGTAAAGTCTTTGCTGCTTTTGCAAACTCATGGACTTGAGCCAAGTGATGTCAAAATCATCAAGGAGGCTCATGTGGCCACTTTGCAATTTGTGTTTCTTTGTAGTCTTCACAAGATCATTCCAGACTATTGGATAACATTAAAAACCTTCAGTCTCTACTTGAAGGCACTCAGTGGCACATAACACATGAAAATCAGCAAGAAACCAGTCAGAAAATACTCTGAAAGGAACACTGTATCAGTCATATTAAAGGCCACGACTGGGGTCTGACATCCAGTCTCATAAAACCTTTTTAGCCTCTCGCAGCAAAGACTCAATATTGGTTTGATACAAAGAACCCCTTTGTATCAAAAGAACCAATCAGATCGACAGTAGAAGAGCGCTATTACCAGCAGAGCCAGTTGGTAAATCAAAGTCTTACCAAAGATTGTAGAGGAAGAGCGAAAACATCTTTTTCATCGAGGAAAGTCTCAGGCGTGTCGGTGTCGTCACACCTAAACCACGCTTGTAGCTGCTGTCTCTTGCTGCCAGTACTTCTTCATAGGGCGCTTACTGGCTCAACAGAGAGTAAATATTCCAGAGAGTAAATATTTCAATTCAGAAAGTCATACAAGACCAGCCTAGAAGAGATGCTACACGCTCAGCAGAGAGATGTTTCAAATAATCTCAGAAAGTCGCATCCAAGAGAGATAAACAGGGCTCGGGCATTAATGACTTTTTCTGGTATTTTTTGTTTTTTTGTTGTTTGAGTAACATTTGTTGTGCGTCTTATTTTTAGACTTCAATATTGAAAGTTGAGCATGCTTTAAGGAGTAGAAATCTATGTTTGTAGTCCACAGTCATAAAGACTTGATATTAATGTTAATTACTTAGTTCTTTTCCCGTTTGATTCTCTTGTTACTTAAGCAACAAGTTGGCTGATGAAGCAGCATCAGCACAC
This sequence comes from Pagrus pagrus, assembly GCF_965226575.1. Taxonomy (NCBI): domain Eukaryota; kingdom Metazoa; phylum Chordata; class Actinopteri; order Spariformes; family Sparidae; genus Pagrus; species Pagrus pagrus. The sequence goes on along the minus strand of NC_140190.1, from coordinate 30,294,087 downwards.
TCAGTCTTCTATCCTGAACATAACAAACCTCCTCTCTTTTCTTCCTCAGGTTGCAGTTCGATGGAAACGCAGCTCACAGGGCAACACTCCAGAGTTACTTTCACAACCTCTCACAGTAACAGTTGTGAGATTGTTGAGAGTCAGATAGCTGGCATGGCATTCTTCTCAACAGGAAGCGACTCTTTTCTCTGCACTCCCAGACCTGGCATGCTAGGAAATCAATGCACTGCCCTCATAAAAGCCCTCACTTCCTGTCTATACAGGAAACAGTCACTCACTCGCTCGCTCCTGATATCCTGCAGCTCTCAGTCTGTCTGTGAGATTGTTCTGCCAATCAAAACATGTTTATCAATGAAAACAAGCACAGGAATGTGACCTTATCAGGACGTCATTTGTTGTCTGAGAGCGAGCGGTGAGATTGAATCGTGTTGTGTGATGAATGTAGTGTAAAGCAATAAAATCCAATGGGACATAAACTGTCTAATCACAGACATGTCAGTCTTTACTGAGCTGCAAAACATGGCTGCATGGAATCAGGCACCTTTCTCTCCCACACCGTTTCACTGAGTCTGACTTTACAGCTTGCCTTCCTTCCTTTTTTTCTGTAGTCTTTTCCACAGTGTAGAACTAAAGTTTCTTTTTCTATTGTTTCTTTTCTTTTCTTTTTTTTAACAGTCACTGAACCTCATCTGTACGTTTTCCCAGCAAGACTGAGTCTCATGTTACCTGCTGCAAAAACGTATTCGCCCACATAAAACGAAATGGAGCGCTATCAATAAACTCTGCGCCTTCTGCAAACAATCAGTACCTGCAGCTCCAGTTTGTGTCTGCATGAAACTGAAAAATGAATTGTTTAAGACAGAAAGACAGAATCCCCAGTAGCATTTATCTCCAAACATCACTAATCTTTTAAATTCTCCCATATTACTGCGTCTCACCAACTCCCACACCAGAGGTGCTAATCCAACAATGGTTATAAACCCGTTGGATGGTTGTCAACTCCACTTCCTCTTCAGGTGAAATATTCCCCCTCCTTTCAAATCAATTACCCCCTCCGCCGTCCCAGCTGCTGAGCTTTTATTTATGAACTGAACCTGGAGCCGGGGATTATGGCAACATTTGACCTCCCACCTTCGACCCTCCAAGACGACCCTGTACGCCATTAAACTGCCGCTCTCCTGCTATTACCCAATCTGATGACTCACTTAAGGGGGATCCCAGGTAATATGAGAACAAGATGGCAGATCTACCTGCTATAATGGCAGCTGGGGAAAATGGCTGCCAATTAGAGGAGAGAGGGGCTTCGGCAAACTCAAACTTCTGAGATCATCTGCAGCTCTTGGGTGCAAACAGAGCTATCATTTTACATTGCTGTGGTTTGCCACCTAGTGACACCTCATGCAACAACTGCATCATGGAAAGGATCACCAAAAGCACAATAGCATCTGGGCTTTTTTAAGTTTAAAAATATATATATATATTTTTGTTTTGTTAAAAAATAATACTAATATTTTCTCTTAAAATCTGACTTTAAAAATCCAAACACTAACAGTGTGTTATGTTTTACTGAGTTAACAGGAATCTGGTGCAGCTCACTTAAATTTCTTCCCAATTTTCTCTTCGTTTTCCTTTACTGGAAGCATTTGAGCTTCTAACGTCATAGGAAAACCTTGATCACTATGAGATACAATCAGTGTATTCTTGAAGCAGGAGGTAGAACAACTTTTGGGTGCATTGGGGAAAAAAATCATCATGAAAATGTGTAAAACTGATTACCATAAAAAATCCAGATTTCCCAGTTTTTGATATGGTCTATCAAGCAAAACATCAAACAACGTGAGCACAAGTGACCAAAGACTCCGTGTGATTTCTGTTTTCTTTCTCAGTTTACAGTGGAAAATCTTTAAACACCAACAAAAAAGAGTAAGAACGGCTTAGTAGATTAGGATCCCTCACGAGATACTAAATTGAGTTTTCATTAAAGATCAACAATAGAAGAAATGAGTCAAAAAAAGAGCACCTGGGAAAGCAAAGTGAAAGCTACAGCCAGCATCCCACCTGGCCTTGCCATGTTTATTATTTCCATTATCCAGTGGTAATGGGGAAAAGTTGAAACAAACACTGGTACACCTGTTAATTCCACCCCCAGGGAAACGGGCCCACAAACTCTCCAGCTATTTCCTGTGGCCTTGGGGAGGGTGCGGGATGGGCAAGCAGAACCAGATGATGGGGTGTTATAGCTCAGTGTGTAGTGGCTATCAGGGAGGTAGAGTAAGGGGTAAAGGCCAGGTTGGGGGGGGGGCAGTGCCACACCCAGTAGGACAGGAGGAGGAGGAGTAGAAGAGGACCTGAGCCCTTCATGTTAATGTGTTCCAGACCCAGAGCTAAATGACAGTCTATTGGATCCAGACATGAGCAGGAGGATATGTGTGTGTCTACATGCATGATGTGTGTGAATCTGTTATATTAAGGGACTCATATCATGATTGATAATAGATGAGTAAGAATGATTTCGGTGTCACAATTGATCAGACCAAGTTGGACTGAGTCTTGACTAGTGTTGGCTCTGGCAGATACCATACAATGTGTGGCATCTAATAATTCGAATGGATTTCTTTCAGATCCAGTTACTGGCCGTTGTTCCCATTCTATACTTTTATAGAATTATTTATAGAATTTTTTTGCAGAATTAAGGCTGTCAACACCACATGTAACAAAAAGAAAAACTGTAAACAGCAAAAATAACACAATGTGTCGTGAGTGAGAGCTTATTACCTTATGATCCCGATCCCCTTCGAGCTTCAGTGCAGAACCAGCTTAAGTTCACATCACTCCAACACAATGTAATCACTTTCAGCCCCAACCACAGTGGTTCGACTAAACAGTATCCTATGAGGAATTACTAGCGGCTACAGCGTGGTTAAGGTGGGACAACCAGCGGGAGAAGTGAAAACAGCAAAAGCGGCTTAGCGCAGCTGATGCTATAGCATCAGTTATATAAGAACTGGAGAGTATTTTACATTGGAAGAAGACCAAAGAACGGCACTGAAGACTTCTCTTGATGGAAAAGATGTTTTCATTCTTTGCCGGACGTGATTCAGCAAGAGATGGATGTACCAACTGGCTCTGCTGATGGTAGGGTTCGATAGGTAGGTACGATAATTATAAGTTCAAGGAGGGAGTAGTTCTGTAAATGTGAACGAACAACAGTGGACAACAGTTTGGGTATTCATTTTATCATTTGCCTTCTTTTTCTTGTCTTGTTTTTTTAAAACCTGTCTGATACTCTCACTGTTTGCATTTCTTGATCCGTCTGACCTAAGCAATGTGACCCTGTTCTTGGATCTCAACAGCTAGCTTGGTTGGTACAATGTCATTATAAGTAATAGGAATAACCAATAAGACCAGATGCGTTTCTAAAGGTCTTTTTTTTTGCATTATTTTGTCGCCATCTTCACTTAAAGCATCGCCTCTGGGCCCTCAGGCTGAGATAAAAAACCATTGACGTATATGGATGTACACAGACGCATTCCCTCAGCCCACCCGCCTGCTCCCCTCTGGTGTGAAAACATGATTCCTTCACCCTCATCATCCTCCGCCCACTTTTGCTCCTTCTCTTCTCAATTCCCCCCTGCTGTTCTGCGCTGAGGGGAATTAGAAAGCATAACAGCCAAGAGGTCCACTCTCATGGAACACCCAGGTCGCTCTCCTCTCTCCTCCCCTCCCTTTCCCTCTGCTCAACCTCCTCTGAGCTTCCTGCTCACACAGCAGGCCCTTTCTTCTCCCAGGCCCGTGTTTCAGGAGGAGCCAGTTCACCAGCGCACCACACCGGTAAAGCAGGGCCATAAAGAAGGGCTCTGAGCGGTGGGGATGGACCGGTTGGTGAAATTGAGCATGGCAGCACTAAATCCATCACAGAGAAGAGAAGGGGGATGCACATAAATATAGTCTAAAGAAGACAGGGGGAGGGTGGAAAGAAGCATAAAATAAGGGTTGTGGGGGAAGAGGGCAAAGGGCAGGATGACTGAGCTTTGCAGAGGATATAGAAATAAAACCCTGAGATGTTTGTTTCAGGGAAGTGCGTAGGCTCCACAGCTCACCAGAGTTTATATGCATTTCCTGAAAACTGCAACTACACGTCAAGGCTAAAGATGCAGAGAACAGAAGAACTGTGATTGGTCAGCTTGGGTTCTACATGTTTCTGAAACCAGCAGATTTGATTAATAGTGAAGAAAATATGGAGCAAATGGGAAAGCTAAATCATTTAAAAAGCAGCTAGCAGCAGTTAGCAGCTAACTCAAAGAAGAAGGGCTGCAACCAAAAAAGGCTGCAAGTTGGGAGGATAACGTGTTCTGGGAGGTTCTTAGTTGATCTCGACATCTGTGCAGAAGTCAAGATCAACTGTCATACAACAGGGACAGTGAATGATTGTTCTAGCCATGTTATGCCACTGTCATTCACAGCGCTGCCCAATGCATAGGCTATGTTACATGTCACAACTCTTTTGCCTCCAGAACACTGGCTTGCTATCCAAAATGACACACTGCGGTGGGATTACGCCACCAGTGTTTGGTTTAGTGTTAAAAACAAAACAAAACCAGTGTGATGAAGGGTTTCCTTTTGCAGCAGGATGGCCTGATCTCTGTGTAAAAAAAGGCTTAAGACTGTGTTCGGATCAACATTTGCACTCAATCGTTTATTAATTTCATTTTTGTGGGGATTGGCGAAACAGATGGCTCAGTCAAAGCAGGCAGAAAAAGCTTAACCTGGCTCCATTATTGATCCAGCATGAAGGCATCCTGGCAAGCACTGTGCTGATCAACCATGGCAGTGAACAGTACTAGTAGATTGGATAGGATCGTATTTAAATTCATAATTGCCAACTCCAACATAGCCCATATTTTTTTAATGCAGAATCTTAACGGCACCAAATATTTGTAAAGGTGATCACCGTGTAGATTGAAAAAATAAAGTTAACAATGATGTTTGGTCAAATTATGGCTTTGTGATCTGGCCACCAAAAGAAGTTTTGTTGTCACTCAATTTTTTTCAAAGTTAAAGGATAATTGAGAATTCAAGCTTCAAGGTAGCGCATTGTGTTCAGTCCACTGAGACTCTCTTTGCCAAGACAGGCAAGCAGTTGGGTCCTTAGCCGAAGGCTTCTATGAAAGGACCACTGGAGCACCTTTACAAAGAAGCAAGAATCTGCCTAAGGTCTCATTGGGTGAGTGTTTAAAGAGCCTCATTAAGTCATTTATCACCTCATCGGTGTGGGTGCCGGGGCCACTGTGTGCCACTGAGCCCTGTGACAGAGCCGCCGTCATGGTCTCTCTGTCTATCAGTGAGTGTGGGGCCTCGACATCAACAGAAGGCTCGGCGAGGAGGGCGCACTGACAGATGAGACGGGAAAAAAACTAACCCAAATAGAGTTAGACTGAGAGAATGGAGAGACAATAAAAAGAGAAGCAGGGGTGACGAAGAGAGAAAGGTCAGAGAGAAAGTGGAAGACAAATTCTTTAAAAAAAGAGAGAATGGTATGTTGTTCCATTTTAAGGAGGAGAACTGGAGATGATTTACAAGAGCTGTGAGAATCCCTCCAAACACGATCTGACCGGACCAGAGCACAAATCACCCCTCGGAGGGCGGCTGCAGTCACCGCCGTGAACTAACCCTCCTATTTCAGACCCATGACATGTGCCAGGGATGATACTTCAAAAGAGTAGTTACATTACATATCACCAATCCATTATCCCTCATCTCTGCTGGACCTTCCACCTATTAATCCTCAAACTTGTTAAAAAGGAGTGGATTCGAGAGAACTGTTATCTCTTTTCTCTCCCACCTGTGCGAGGAATTCCCTCTCCGCCCCTATCTCATATGGCATGTCACATTAGATACCACGTTCCTGCATGGTCTGCTGTGTGTGTCTGTGTGCGTGTTTGTTGTGTGGGAATGTAGGCAGGTTTGTCAATGGCCAGTGCAGAGAAACATTACTCTTCCAGGTTGCTACCAGCCTCGCGACCCTGGAGCCAGATTCATCGCTATGGAGATTACCTACTCTGATTTATGACCCGGACCCCTGGACAGAGATCCTGCTGGTAACATCACTCACACACACCGACAGACACACACACCTGTCCCTGACCAGCTGTGAAAAAGCACTTTACAAATGCCGTCGCTCTTTCTCTGTCCTGCTTGGAAGTGTTTGGCCAGGTTGTGTCGTTGTGTTGGGCCGCTTTGCCGAACCCATCTTTCAGTTTGGCCCTTTAACAAGGAGTTGCCAGGTAGGATTAAAAATGCAAAGTTAATGGAAACCATTTGATACGGGAGACTGACCATGGGAATTTATGCTGGCAGTTGATCTCTGTAAGTGGGAGGATAGGGTATGATAGCTGGAGGATGAATGATTCCTGTAAACGCTGACCAGATTTCTTGCACCATGTTGCGGATACCTGGTGCCAGAACTGCCAGTCAAAAACTTTTGAACAGCAGAACCCTTAATTTGAGTGATATTGGTTAAATTTCAAGCAATGCAGTCACTGAAAATATTGTGTTTGAGGTGTTATTTTCTAAGAAATTACCTATTCTTACAAACTTTTGAGTTTTGGCATTTGTATCTTAAAAGTTCTAGTTAAATATCAGAGAATGTGCTCATTGTAAATGTGCATGAAGAGTAGATAAATAATATGACCGATTCTCTTTGCATTCTTAGTTAAGGGTCACAAAGAGGCTAAGCGTCTATCCCAAGTATGGAATGACAAATTTCAGCTAGTACATGGGTGTAACGATTTACTGTGGTACAGTATGAAATAACACATAAATGGATTCTAATATTAAACAAATCTGATTAGAACTCCCTAAAGGCACAAATGTTCATTCTGCATACTTTAAATGCCAGAGAGGAAAATTAAATATCATCCATTAACAATGTCATCTAAAGTATCAAGTGTTGAGATGTTTGGAGAATGTTACTCCAACCAAGTTTAGATATGTGCTCTTTATATCTTAAGAGGACAGTCTTATCTATACACTTTTATTCTTCAGTTTAGTGAGTAAAACTGTGAAAAATGCTTATCACAATTTCCCAGGGCCCAAAATGTCATCTTCAAATAGCTACTTTGTCCAACCAAAACCCAAAGACTCCTCATTTACTATCATGAATATCAACAAAAACAGCTGATTCTCACATTTAAGGAGCTGGAACCAGCAAATGTTTGACATGTTTTGCTTGAAAAAAGACCGAAACGATTATTTGACTATGAAAATAGTTGGGGATTAATTTTCTCTCGATGGAATATTAATTGCTCTCATAGCAACTTGCTCAACCTGTAATATGCACTGCTTTACTTTTTCAGTTATAACTATTATTATCATCTATTATTTGCAATTTTAATGGAAACAGGGCTAGCTTAAATGTTTGTCACACTGTAGCCTAAAATAACTATGACACAATGACAGCAATTTTTGAACCTGTTCCTTTATTTTTCACCAATATTATAACACTGAACAAAAAATCTTTAAACTTTTACTGCCTGAAGTACACCAGTCAAACTGCCATTGAAAATGTTGACGACTGAAACTCATCCCCTCCTTCACTCTGAAATGTGAGGCGAGTGAACCAACCAAACTACTGTTCCTTTAAAAATGTGATTGTGGCCTCTGACTTTTGAGTCGGATCGGGGCTCCCTGGCACAGTAACCCTAACGCTCCTGCAGGAGCCGGAATTTCACGGTGCGGATAAAACCAGCAGATGCAACAACAAATGGCAGACGTCAGTCATGTTGGTCTCTGATACTAACGTGCATGTCTTCACCTCAGACTGAAGGACAGACAGAAGTGAAGAGACCAAGAGAAGAGGGTTGTCCGCCTCCACCAACCTTAAACCGTCTCACAGAGAGAGTAACAGAGAGACGACAGATGGTGGGTCGTCTTACACACACATGCTAACACACATTCTAAGCCGCTCGCACTCCAAAATCCATCAAACAGGGGTGATTCATGATGTCTGGAGTCACAGGGGAGCAACAAACACACCGAACACACTTCATACGTGTGTCATGCCGGAGGCTTCTAACCACAAAGATCCTGTTATGCGTGTCATCTTCACTGTAAAGCATAATGTCCGTACAGTCAGTCCTTATCGCCCTTCAGGGGGACAATCTAAGATTATATAGTATCCACTGCTTTCTAATATCTACACACATATTTGTGTGTGCATATATACAATACGTACACACGTACACGCATACTGAATGAAAAGTAGGCATTGAGTAACAATAAGCAGAAGGCATAACTCTTTATACACAATGCCATAAATATTATTCTTGTCATTATTTCATGTTTGTTTACATATATTATTTATTGCACTGAGGAGGAAGTATATTTCCACTTCTCTGTTGTGCAGGGACACATTTTGTAGTTGCAATCAGGAAGTGTACGTTCTTAATGAACACGTTTAGTTATCTCATAAAAGGGGCCATGTGAAGCAGAAGTTGATACTCCACTTCATGTTTAAAAGCATTAATATGATGTTACATTGCCCATTGTGAAGATTGACTTGGCTCAAGTGGACTCATTCCTTCTCAGTTGTGTGCAGCCAGCGAGGTATGTTTATTTATGTTTTTTATGTATTGTCGTGCATGATTAGAAATTATTTTCTGCCATCTCTGTGTGAAACAAATATGTGCTGATGCTGCACATTTGCATGTATTTGAACATTGTGGGATGTGAGATGACTGCCTACAGAAGAGAGAAAAAGAATTTGATACCCAAAATACACTTTGATTGATTGTTTCTTCGACTAAACTGCTCATCATACAGATATGCAACCTAGGATGAGGTGTCTCAAGAAGTTATTGCTTCACATTACAACGAAAACAATTGGGACCCAATTATATACAGTCGTTGCAACTGCATTCAAAAAAGCAGCTAAAAGCAACTAAACACAGCCTAACAATAGCAAGTCTCTTCAGAAGTGTACCCTAATGTTTCTCTATGGTAAGTCTTTCCAATTACTCTTTTCTAAAGTCTACTGAAGAGGTATCCATCCTTTCAGGGCATGTTTACAAAAGATAGGACAGACATTTACATCAACATCTGACAGGCAAGCATCAGCATTTTTCTGTCATGCTGTTTACTGCGTGTCATAGTGATGCGATGTGCAGTGTTTGAACACTCAGTCAAAAACTGAAGCACCAGAATGTGCGTGTATTACGACAGAGTAGAGTATAATGTGGTGAAGCATAAAAAATTGCGGTGCATTCTTCAACACACCTGTGCACTATATTGTATGAAAGCTCTTAAATAATAAAAAATAAAGAGTGTTGTTATATCGTATTGTGGAGTTTATTACCTTTTAGGGGAATTATTTGCAGGTATTGGTCGTTCATATCTGGTTTGTTGGTTTTCACTTTTATGAAGAAAGGGGAAAAAACTATGGAAAAGCAAACAACAAAAAATACCCAACAGGGAATAAATCATGTACAGTGTCCAGCGGGAATTTGAGGCTGATGAAACAAAGACAGCCAGAGACGTTTGTGTGCTCTCAAGTAATTGTTGAATGTGTGCTGACATGCTTTGCTGCAGGCGAACTGTCATCAGTTCAGTCTGTGGCAAAGTGGAGTGTAGCAGAGTAGAAAGAGAGGTGCTAATACTCAGACAGACAGACAGACCGACAGACAGGAGACCCTCAGTTAGAGATGAGCTGCAAACCCGTCACAATTCACTGGTCTGCTTTCAGCACTCTGGATTCTGCTGGAGGCTTCTACACGCCACTCATCGCTGCACTACAACGCAACACACACACACACTCAGTGATGAGTATTTCAATTGTGCAAAAGGTCAGAAACAGTGTCTCTCTCTGTCTCTCTCTCACACACACACGCACACACACACATACACCTGCTTCACTTAGCCAGCATGTACACTGATAAGGGACTATTGTACCAGGGATGACAGCCAACAGAATACTGTATGGGTAAAATTCTATTCAGCCCAAGAAAAGCGGGGGAGTATTTGATATCAGACAGGAGCAATAAAGTGGCCACTGTACCACAAATATCACTGAAGTTCTCAGAGACATTTCTTGATGTTTAAAAGTAGAAATGCATTTTCATTTGCTTGCCAAATTCAAACAAACTTTTCTAAGAACATTAAGGGGATTTCATTTGCTTCGTCTTTTTAAAAAGTGCTGTTTCTTATCATAAACTACAGTAAGTTTCCAGCTTTTGAGGTACATCAATTTTACATGATGATGACAAATGACATGTAATACTCAGCAGTAGGGCTGCAGATAACAATTACCTTTAACATCTATAAATCTGCTTTTCATTTTTGAGATTAATTGAATAATCATTAAGTCAAAAAAAATGGGAGAAATCCATCCCAGATTGATAAGTTGTGGTGACAAAACATAAATATATTTTAGTTCAACAGCCACATCACTCCACAAACAGCATGCTCTTCGTTCCCTAATTATTCCAAACCCTTCCATGACCCTTGAATGATACAATATTGTTGCAGAACTGCTTCTTTGCTCCGACTCTCTGTACTGTAAGAGGAGCCGAGCAGAGGAATGATAACAGACACTAGGACGAGGATGATGTAACTGTAGCTCACATGGTAAGACGAGATGTTCAATGTCGGACAAAAATAATCAGCTCTAACTCTATTAGATATTATTTTGCTCTGTATTTAAGCGTTGTAACTAAGCAGCTGACTGGAGAGAATCATGATGTCAGTGGTCAAACAGTTTGCATGCAGAGAGAATCACCCCACAAATGAGCACTCTCCTGCTCACACAACACATCAATAATCACCGTCAGTCCAGTCTCAAGCAGGCCGGTTCCACCTCATTGGTCCTGATTAATCATCGACCGTGTTTTCCCATGATTCTCAGCGTGGCCGGCAGAGACGGACTCCAGCTCAGAATTCTGGGAGTCGACTCTGGCAGCGCTTCTCACCGGAGCCACGACCTCTCCATTCCCTCCATCACCGTCCGCACCCTTTAACCTTTCCACTCTACCCTCGCTGCGTTCAGGATGGACTGGTGAGGAGGCTGCACCAGTGAGTTATGGCCCGAGCCAGAACATGGTCACCGTGCCAGGATTTCTCATGCGGACTGAGAGGCATGGCAATTACAATTTGAGCCAATAATTGAAGCATAATGAAGATTGATGGGGTCAGCAGAGAATACGGCGAGGTCACATCACGGGCTAATTCACAACATCTATTTCAGAGCATAGCGAGCTAATAGCTGGGATACAACAGGTTAACGGGTCTAAACATAGGACGACCATCACTCCACCTAGAATGGTTAACATGCATCAAATACCATCAGTGCATTCACAAGGAAAACTACACTGATTGACTTCATTTACAGATTTAAATATTTTATACAGACTGCCAAAGGAGAAGACAATCAGAATCTTGGGCTGAAGTCTGGAAGGGTAGTTGCCATCTTGTGGAAGGTATGTTACATTTTCAGGCTGTATGGCTGTTAAAGGGTAACTCTACTAATTTTACACATTGAAGTATGTTTACAGTTTACAGGTCTTGAGGAGTACTACTGCATGTAAAAAAAAGTATGTGGCTCCAGAGGAAGCTGCATGTGATCTGATGAATTGCCTCCAGAGATGTAACTCAGTGGCTAAGATACATTGTGGGTAATGTAGGCTATGGGTTTAAAAAAGGAAGAAGAATGTGTGGAATAAAAAAGTTGATATCTCTGGTTCTGCTGTATGGATTTTGACCATAATGAGTCCAACAGAGATACAGAAGTGCAATGATAGAGCAGTGGTCACTGAGTGACATCACTAGAGGTCATTTATTTGATTACATGCAGCTTCCTCTGGAGCATTTGTACGACCTTTTTTCCTTGTGCGCAGCAGAACTCCCTAAGACCTGTAAAGACATTTTAACCTGTTAAGAACTAGCCTCTATTTTGTGTCTCTACCTGATAACAGTGTATCTCTGCAACTACAATGTCTATTTGAATAATCAAGGTATCATAATAAAGGAAACACTTGAAACATTTGTTCAGAAATTAAGTTGGCACACAGCATAAATGAAAGATTTTTTTTTTAAATGACAATTGTACAATGAATATACCTTAGGAATGATGCAGCTGCAGCTCCAAATCTCTTGCAAACCATAGCAAAACATCTGAACCTTACCAACGTTTATGCTAATAAAGTGAATCAGAAAAAAATTAGAGAGTGCAGAGTACTCAGGCAGAATGTCCAAATGTGCCATTTTTTGCACACAGGCACATCACACCATTTTGCCCAATACGATTTTCCAAGGCATTTTTTGAGTGGTATAGCCTAAAGTGATGAGTCTCAGTGTGACTGGGGACTTACGGCTGAGTTAAACTGAATGCAATTTCACTCAAAAAGTGCAGATGTTTTGATGATAACAGTTGTAAAAAGCTCACTTCAATGGAAAACAGGAGCCGACATGTGAATGTCATTTGTCTAAAATGATTATGATATTGGGTTTATGAGTAAAATAAAATTCATGTTATTTGGAATATCATGGAGATAACTTTATAGCTTCATGGATCAAAGGTTTCTTCATTTTTTTTAAAGCTGAAATGAAAACGTATAGGCACCTAAAAACACGTCCAAGTTGAACTGAAGGTTTTTTAGACATTTGAGTCTTTATTAAACATACCTGTTGTCTAAATATCCTTCCAGTGATGATTATGTACACTAAAAAAAGGAACATGGCATGGTCATTAAAAGATAGGCTTCATAAATCATGAAACTCAATAGTGGTGATAATTTAATATCTACAGACAACTGACTGTCAGTTACATCGTACAGATGTTGTCAATTGTAATCGGGATATTATTTTGATCACCGATCTTCCATCTGATAACAGATAGTGGGTTTGTTTAGCCGCTCACTGGTGGTAAAGGCATTGTTCTACCTAAAAAATGACACCAATGTTTTTGCCGAACTGTGGGCCAAGTTACAAAAACAGCACCAAAATCCCCTTCATGCTTGGAAAAAGGATCTGGTAAGCGGTGGTTGTGAAAATAGACAAGAGTGAGACACGGAGAGCACGTTAATAAGTTCTAGTCTGTTCACAGCGAGCTGTATGAAACACAATAGGTCAGGTTTTTGTCCATAATCTGCGCTCAATCGGCCATAATCTCTTTATAACTCAGAGTAATGCCCAGTAATATGAACAAGAGACGAGTCCTGGAGTCTCTCGTCCGTGAGTAAATATACAACAACCTGGGAGCCGCGGTTCTCATATCTGACTCATCTGAACACACTAACAGTCTAACACAAGAACATCTGTGGATCTTTGAAAGGACACTGATGCCTTATTGGCTTCTTGTGAGTGAATGTGTGTTAGTTACAGTAAGCCTCAGCCATGCCCTGCCCAGAGGGGAGACCGGAGTGGGCGGGTTGGGGATCTAGTTCTGCCTGAGACCACTGGTGGTCTCCACAACAAGCCCATTATATAAGATTACATTCACTTACTGCTTATTAATATTTTTTTGCTTTTTAATCAACCTTGTTGAGATGCAAGGTTAAATGTTCGAATATGTCGGTAAACAAGGTGCACACACACACATGCAGAAACACACACTGCACGAACTGGACCTGAACCCAGCTCAGTGTCTGTTTAAACTAAACGATCCAAGTTAATGCGAACAAATATCCAGTGAGCTGCTCAGAGGTTTCCTCATATCCTGCCCTAGCCCACACAAGCGCACACACACACACACACACACACACACACACACACACACACACACACACACACACACACACACACACACACACACACACACACACAATATTGAGGCGCACACACACACTCACAAATACAATATTCTCCAACCCAAACAAGGGCCCCCTGGCTACTGTAACAGTGTTAAACCATTCCTGTAGCCGTCGTGAGAGCCAGTCGAGTCAGTCAACAATGCCCTTTGTTTCCGTGTCCAGGGTGTATTTTAAAAAATGGCGCCTGGCGTCATTTGTCAAAATTGATATTTTTGTCGCTCTAAACCTTCCCAGCTTTCCCCTGCTCGCTAAGACTCTGGGCGTACCTCTAACTTTGCCAAAGCTTGTACAACTGTGTGGTGAAATAGTACAAATGCAGTCTGAATAACTCGCCAGAGCGTTTTGGCGAAAGCTGCCAGCGTTTCTCCGACAGTGACCCACTGTGTTTAATATGGCGCTGCCTGCCAAGGGTCACTTTCCATTTGGCTTCATCGCGCTGAGACTCAAACCGAGAGCGACGTGTAGACACTGAGAGAGAAAAGATGCAGACAGATGGAGCAGCCTACCAGAAATCTGCTGCTGTTTAAGCAGGAAACACCCTTCCTCAGTGACAAATACATGAACGCACCCACCTCACTCTTTTCCCCTAATCAATAATTCAACAGTGACCTCATATGAATATAAACAAGCTTTGAAAATTGAATAAGAACAGCTTTGTCTAGCAAAGCCAAACAGATGTAATGTGTCCAAAGTTTGCACTCAAAATAATCAAATCCTATTAGAAATCTTATGCTCTTACTTCAAACTTTGTATCTCTGAAGATGTGAGATTGTAACACCCCGGGGTGTCAGTAGCCTGACACTGACTGCTTCAAGTGTTTACAAAAGCTAATTCTCATGTCAAACTGAGCTCTTTCTCACAGCTCCTGTCTGCCTGTGAGAGCTAATGCTTCTCTGTCGCTTTCTGTCTCCCTCCACATCTGTCTTCCACTGGCAGCCATACTTGTTTGGAGCTCAGCAAGCGGTCAATAACAACTTGTCCTCTGAGGTTTGATCTCAATCTGCCTGAGCAGCGGACTGACGTCTGAGAACAAAAGTGAAGGAAGGAGAATCTGGTCTGTGGTCTGAAAATGTCAGGACACACGACGAGGACGTCAGAAGAAAATGGTGGACTGGAAACTGCTCATTTTGGGCTTGGTGGAGTGTGGGACAATACCAGCTGGGGCTGAGAGAGAGACATTCACGCAGACAGGGAGAGAGGGAGAGAAGCTGACACATGGGAGGATGATAGATAGCTTTCCATACAGGGCCCATCCATTTTCCAAAGGCTAAAAACAGGCATGGTGATGGATATAACTTCAAATATTTGAATAAGAAGTGTGCTTTATTTTAACCTGTAAATGGAATACAGCATCAAAGAATAACTCTAGTTTAGATCTTATAGGAGATTTTTCTATTGGTTATGATAACAATAGACTCATTAAAGCAAATACTGAGATTTGGGAACACAGTGACATCCTGAAATTTAACAAGGGCAAAAAACAAGCAATGAGATGATCAACCTGTCTGATCATCCCATTGCTTGTTTTTTGCCCTTGTTTAAATTGTTGTCAAATAAACAAGTGCACAGTTTAGCCAGATGATCTAAACAATTTAAAAACTAAAAGTTAACACAGCCAAATGAAGATTATGATCGTACAATAAAACTGGGTGCGTGCAGAAAAACTTGAAATACAGTAGGTCAAAGTTGAAGCAGGCGGTCTTGTCTGTAGTGTTGCGTCTTTGTCTTCAATATTAATTTGACTGGGGAGTTGTTAAAACCTGTCTGATTGTCTGATTGCTTTTGTTTCCTGCCAAGTCAAATTAAGTTACTCGGAGACTACAAAGTTATTATCACCTGTCGAATCATTGATATTGATGGTCAAAGTGAAACAAAAATCACAAATTAAGTATAAAAGTTCATTCATGATGAAGTTGCTTGACAAGAAATTGACTCAAGGTCCACTTGTTAGCTTTTTTTGTGCTTTCAACTGCTTATCACAAGCCTCCATCAGAGTTCAGAGTCTTCTCAGTTGTCACAAAGTAAGCACTCAATCTTGGTCGTTGACTCCTCCCCTACATACAGTACAACTACCTGTCATCGCATGACAAAAGCTCCATACTTAGGTCATGTGATAACAACCAAGTTGTCTCCCTGACAACTGTGCAAACTCCATCAGCTGATGAAGGCTGTGTCATGATGCTGATCCTACTGGCAGATGGACAGTGTGATGCTTGGCTGTCTGTATTTAATTTTTTAAAAGTGATGATGAGGAGTAATTAAGAAACAAGAAAAGCTTTTTAAAGTTACATTGTTATTTGTTTGATTACAATTATTTTACTGAATATCAATAATCATAATAATAATTCAATTCATTGTTATACTTTCTGACTGAGGTTGGATAAACTGGCCAATATTATCAATATTAGACAGGTAGTAACACCTTGTCCTTTCTCTGCATGAAGACTAAATAATGCAGCAAAGACTACAGTATCAGTATCTGAACTTCTGTGACTTGACTTGCCTAAAAAAAAGTGACTTGAGACTCGGACGAGATGTCTGGCTGACAGCTCTGGAAAGTGTTCCGTCTAGACTTTTTCAGGAGAAACTTGTTGTTCTTGTTTCTTTTAAGGTCAAAATAAAAAAATATATATACTTTATTTTAACAATTCTTACTACAGATCTACAGGTCCCATCAATAACTCTGACTGTGAAAGAATTTAAGTGAAAATTGAAGATTTTTACCTGATGAGCGTCTGAGGACAGATGTGTCGTATTCAAAAATGTGAGCATATGCGACCAACAGTTTGTGACATTTTTTGGTTCTTTTTAGCGATTCAGAATCTTTGTGAGCTTCTTTCAAGACACAAAATCTGTGCCTGTGATGGATAAACAGAAAACCCTTCACTGCTCCACAACCGCACCTTTGTTCCTAACCTACCGAGGCTGAATGAAGGCAGACCCCCCAACAGTCGTGCCACCTACCCCATTTTACTGTTGCCAACTGGAGATATAAGGGGCAAAAACGACAGAGTCTAAAGACGAGAAAGTGTGCGTTTGAGTGAGTGTGTGCGTCTGGGATATGAATAATGTATGAGTGGCAGGTCTGATTGATGTGGGGTATAGGGTTTCCAGCCAGCCAGCGGAGGGGCTGTGTGTCCGTGCCCAAACCCCAACACACTGCGCTGCTGACTTCAAAGGGTGTGGTCTGGACTCGCTCATGTACAAACACAAACTCTCGCTCCCTCTCTCTCTTTCTCTCTCACACACACACACACACACACACACAACACACACACACACACACACACACACACACACACACACACACACACACACACACACACACACACACACACACAACACACACAAACTTCAGTCACACTCCGACACACACTTTTGCCTTAACACACGGTCTGAACCTCTCACATAGATGAAGACACACATCTGCACGCTCTCTTTCCTCACGGATTTACGCACTTGCACACACACTGACTGGCTGGACTTCCTGTGCTCCCAAACAGGAACACACAGGGTGCTGTGTGCTGGACGGTGGGTCTGGGATTTGGGCGGAGGGAGGCCTGGCTTTCCACACCTGTGTTTGCAGCAGTAATTAGGGGCGCATTCTATTTTGAGGGCGGCGAGCGTCCGTGCGCTCACACACACTGTGGAGCACACAGAGAAAGCTCTCAGTGGCGGAGGCGTACAGTACACGTAGGCTGGTGTTTGCTGTGCAGCAGCTTGTGTTTTCTCTGGTTGAAAGTGTGAACGCCAGTGGAAAGCTCTAAATGGCCTGTAAATACAAACAGTCATATTTCCAGTTCCAGGCCATTTAAGAGCTCATCATGGTCTGCCCACGCACACCTTAATGGCATGACGGACAGCAGGCCTCGAGGATATTACCTCAGCTAAGTTGCTAAATCACAAGCCGTGATCAAAACATGTTTGAAATCTTAAAATGCTAACACTGGCATTATTTTTAGACCAAAACAAGAAAGAAATCTATCAACAAACTGACAAATATTGTCTTCATTTAGAACTTAACCACAGTCCAAAAACACTTAAAGCCACATTAATTATCTTTTGTTTTGGTTTTGCAGCTAATTTAATCTTTGTTTACTGTAAGTATCAGCGCTCTCATCAGACGTGTTTCCAGCAACAGCAGGGCAACATGGTCGCCAGGGTAATGTATGTTTCTGCAAACCACTGATATGTTGAAATTCTACACTTCTTTATGTTGCAACTTAACGTTTCATTAGGTTCAACTTTCCATTTTATGTTTATGGTCTGGTTAAGTTTAGGCACAAAAACCACTTTGTTAGAGTTAGGAAAAGATCATGTTTTGGCTTAAAATACCTGTTTTACTCGCCGCAAACACAGCATGCCCCAAAGTCTTGTTAAAAACCCCTTATTTTGTTGCTACAAACACGGCTGGATAGTTTTGAGGTCTCCCTAAAACTATCAACTGAGTTCACACCTACAGGTGTTGAAACCCAGTCTTGGACTGCGGTCACTGGCTTGCCGGCCTTCTCCCCTTTACCTCCTGATATGAAAACTTGAAATGCGAACTGAATATGACACATGGAGAAATGTCAATTTGGTACAAAGCCCATGACACATGCATACACGAACACATCAGTTGTTTGCGAGATGCTGTAATGCCAACATTTCTATCCTGACGACTGGGCTGAGCAGGAAGCTGTTTTCAGCAAACAAGATAAATCTCATGTTAACTACCTGCTCAACACCATACAGCAAATATAACAATCTACACAGACCAGCTGGTGAAGAATGTGAAGGCATTTAGCACCTAAAGAGTCAGATATTTTTACTCAAGAGTTGGTGAGGACCAAAAACAGAGTTGACAGGAGAGTGAATATTGAACATAATTGATCAAGTGGAAACAAACACAAATGACTGTCATATCAAAAACATGCTTGTTAGCGTGTCTGAGTTCTTCTGTCTTCAAAGGGCCAAAAAATTGCCATTAACAAAGCTTTCAATACACATAAAGGAACCATATATTTGCATTGGGTGACATATTTACGATGTATGATTGATTTTGAAGCAAATCTGTAGTTGTTTTTTGTTTTTTTTATCTCTGGAGTATATGGAGTCTGCTTGGACACGCAGTCCAGTGTTTGCACCTGTACTTTCACACTCTCAGAAGAATAAACTACAACTGCCAATGTAGTCTAATAAAGGAAGAAACACGTCAAATAATGCAATCGTATGGTTCTTTTATGAGTTTTGGATGTGATTTCTGTGTTTAACACAGTATAAGAGGTGAAAAAAACTCAACTCAGAAAAGCTGCCTTGAGGTAAATGAGCACTGGTCACAGGTCAAATGCAGGGAAATGCGTGGTGGCTTATCTTAGTCAGCCTCTTTGGTAGATAATCACACACCTTTCTTACAATGGCATCTATTTTGTTCTGAATTTCTAAATTTGTATCTGGTGTATTTTTGAATCCTCCCAGCCACGTGGCCGGCACATTAGAGACTGCGTTACCCACCTCGCAGCATGTCACACCAGTCTGCAGCTCAACATCTCGAGGAATAAAACAAGCATGACAGGCCGTGACAGTCACCAATCTGCGAGGTCTATACTTTGAGGTTGCGCTGGTTTGGAGGGCAACGAGGCAAAGCTATTGCACCGTGAAAAACGTAAGATTTGTGAAGACGGGGAGTAAACACAGGGAGCTTGAAACGTGCTTATTCATTCTCTTTCCTCCTCGCTCCCTCGCAATCTCGTAAACACACACGCACGGTAATTACGTCTCATTAGAGCGTCCAGAGCCTTTCATGTAGCTGCTGAACATGGCCACCGAATCTCCCCTCTGGCCCACAGACATAAACAAACACTTCAGCTGGCCTGCCCCCTGGAGCCATGAAGCCTCGGCTCCACAACGGAGAGCCAGGGATTCCCCCTCGCCACGGCGCATGTCCCCACCTCTCACTCCACAGCGCCACCCACATCTTTTTTCTTTTCTCTCATTCTGTCTCTTTTCTCTCGTTCTTCCCTGCTGTCTAAACAGACAGATAAATGAAAACAGCGAGAGAGAGAGAAAGACGGAGACAGAAGTCAGAGAGCTGCCTGCCTGCTGTGGGTCGGTAATGATATAATGAGAGGACTGCAGTGTTTAGTGGGCGGCTCTTTTTATAGCAACTGTCAAGACAAATGTGCAATCATTCACTTTGATTGAGTGAGTGTGTGTGTGTGCACGCATGTACATGTGCACGACGGCTCAGTGCACATGTGACGGGAAGCTGACGAGGGGATTTTGAGGTGGGCCAAAGAGAAACGTTGAGAGTGGGGGAGAGCCAGGAGAGAGGGAAGGGAAAATGGAAGGAAAGGATGTGACAGGGAAAAAGAAAAAGGGAAAAGGCAAACAGAGAGGTGTCACTGAAGGAAGATGGAGCCTGGCATCGAGCGGAAGGTCAGTGAGAGGTGACGGCTGGGTCAAGCTCAGGTCAAATAAGGTGCAAAACCAGTAACTGTGGGGCAGGTTTAGAATGAAAACAAACCGCTGCTATCACTGCAGGTCACAGACAGGGCCTTCCCTCAGGTTACACACACACACACACACACACACACACACACACACACACACACACACACACACACACACAGAGAGACACACACACACACACAGATTGCTGGGGCCACTTAATTAAAAAAGAGATCCCTGGCACTCCCTTAGAAAGTCCCACCTTCTAA
Organism: Pagrus pagrus; assembly: GCF_965226575.1. Classification (NCBI taxonomy): domain Eukaryota; kingdom Metazoa; phylum Chordata; class Actinopteri; order Spariformes; family Sparidae; genus Pagrus; species Pagrus pagrus. The sequence goes on along the minus strand of NC_140190.1, from coordinate 30,273,590 downwards.
AAGCAAATACACGGCTCTCCATCGTGGCTGTTTTAACAAGGATAGAGTTCAATATGAGCAGCGTCGAGTGAAAGCCTCATTGTGGTGGAGAGAGAGGCTCTGAACGCCATGTCAGTTCTCTCCTCATCCATCAGTCCAACACCTCGGCACAGCATTTCCTCACCAATTATGCACAGGTCTCCAATCTCGCTGCCCGAGTGCGCGTGCGCGCACATATCTGCTGTTTCATATAAAGTCTGCAGTCATTCATACGCAGCATGTGTGTGTGTGTCTGAATATTAACACAAGTACAATGTTCCGTTTAGTACCCTGATCTTGTTCCTCAAATTGCCCCCGTGGCATATTGCAAACATGTGTGTTTGTGCTCAGCAGCATGTTTGCGAGTGTAAAATGTGTGTGTGAGCTTGTGTACTACACAGGGACGTACGCCCGGTTTAATATCATAAGCCTGTGCGAACGTGGATCTACTATAAGTCTAATAAAAAACAGACAACATGAGGAAGCCATTTGGCATTGTAGGATGAGGGAAGACAGGCTTTCAGTGCTGTGACCCGACAAATGTTTCCATTCCATTAAAGCCATCAGCCGTGTTTGAAGTGGACGGGTTGGGATGCTGTCTCTGCCACGCTCAATAGACTAGAGGCAGCTCTTTGCTCTCACTGGGCCTGGTGGGAAAAATGCTGTCTGAATCTGAATCACTCCCTTCTTTTACCTGGAGCTGTGTTCAGCTAAACAAAGAAACAATCAGGTTGTTAAATGAGGCAGTTCTGCATAAGAAGGGAGATCTAAAAGGAACCAAACTGACTCTATTATGGATTTTAAAGCCTGCTGTAAGCTTACTACTATTTTTTTCAATGGAGAGTTAATTTATTCACACAAGTGGATTTTTTTCTTCCATGGGGTGCTTACAGACATGACATCATCAAGATTTTAATAGTTTTTCCGTGAAAATGAATTTTTTATGGAAAATATTCATTCCCACTAATCGTGAATCAAGTTGCAATTATAATATCATTCAAAACAATCGGCATATAGTATCTTTTTAACATATTGTGCAAATATTTGCAAGTTTAAATATAATTTATTTATTTATTTTTTTTAAAAGTGAAAAAAAAAAAAAACATTTAAAAGTGTGTAACTCGGATTGTTACTGTAAATGTAAAAATGTTCCCATACAGTGTATAAAGAAAACAACAAAATAAAAAGTACACAAATTAAAATATTCTGTATAATATAATTTACAGTTTAATTACCTGTATTCATTTTCTACAGGGTGGGTGAGTTTAACATTCCATATTAAGTCATTACAGTCCTTTACATAGCTCAGTCACCAGGGTAAAATGTTAGCAGTGAACATTTCTGCAAACCACTGATATGCTTCCATTTATTCACATTATATATGTATGACCTGACTGTCATATCAGGAGATGGAGGTGATCGAGGTGGAGTTACAGGCAAGAGGACTGTCAAACCAGTGACCACAGTTCAAGACTGCCATTCGACATTAGTGATCGTGAAACTACTGAATATTTTAAAGGAGACCTCCGACAATATCCAGTCATGTTTGTGGCGACCAAAACAGGTACTGTTTAAGACTGGCCTGAATGCCATCTTTTCCTAAACTTTGCAAAAAAAAAACTGTGCTTAAACCTTACCAGAACATACTGCAAGCACAGCGATGTCCCAAGATAATATTGAAAATTGATTTGCAACATATGTGTGGTTTGCAGAAATTAAATTTCCAAAATGTACTGCGGCGATTAGGTTGCTTTACATGTTGTACGTGTTCATGCAAAATACCACTTTTGTCAGTCTGACAATAATCAGATCCCTGACAGACATTTTGTATTTGAGGTGGATTTCTGAGTTTTTACAAATTTATTTCACTGAATTTTTGCCAGCTCTGCGCAGGTTTTGTGGCTGTAATGGGAGAATTAGAAAGTGTTTTGGCTAACCTGACGGAGAAAGAGCCTGTACAAACGCCTGAAAGATGTTTAGGAGAGCCAGAGACCACAAGCTATAGGGACTGCTGATCTACAGGTCAGATTTCTGTCCATGTTGGAGAGTAGTATACTGTTTTACATATAACTGATTTAATGGCAGAGGGAGTCTCATCTACTAAATATATTCCAGTAAATGATGCTTGTGTTACCATTTTTGTCTGCTTGTGCACACTTGCACACCCACATTTGAGAAACAATGCAACACTGTAAAATGAACCTATCATTTTTTATATTTCTATGAAAAAACTGACCACAGATGACCTTATGTAGGGGAACACAGAGGAACACTCAAAAGGGAAACAAGCAGCAGGAGCACAACGGCTTATATTAAAGTAAAAACGATGTATCACACAAACACGCAAGCACATGCAAACAAATACTTTTCACATGTGCACAATGGGAGCTATATACAGGTATTGGCCAAGTTATATTGATGTTCCCATGTAAGCACACACACATGCATGCAGTATGTGCACAGAGAGCTGAGTATCAAAGAGGTCAGTCAGTCAGACAAAAATGTAATCGAGGGAGAGAGAGGGGAGAGGGGGAGGGCGGTGAGAGAGTGTAAAGAGCTGAGACTGGGACTGAGCTCTTGTGATATTTGGCTCGATTTTGACGCTCCGCAGTCTGGACCGAGAATCTTCCCACGAGCCGCTCGACCGTCTGACGGCGCGAGAGACACAGAGAGCAAGCGAGGGAGTGTGAAGGAGCGAGAGAGGAGGTCACACACATTCCAGTCCCAAAGAGTCGGCCAGACTCCTCAGACAATTAAAACAAGATGACCTCCACCCCGAACGTCTCAAAACATCCCTCTGCTCCATCAGTCCTGTCTGAGAGACCACTGAGGGCTTCACTTCACTCCCTGAATCACACTGATACTCCCTAAAATGTCACTACATGAGACTTTTTCTGCATGAAGAGCCTCAAAAACACACACACGCACACACATACAAATGCGCGTCCACACACACACACACACACACACACACACACAAAGGCCTGAGAGGAGGGATTATTGCATTAGGGTGCCTCTCACACTTGTGCTTCCCAATCAGGGAGTGTCTCAGCTTCACAGGCCAGCTGTGGACTCACTACCTACTGCTGCTCTCTCTCTGTTCTGTGCAACTCAACTCCCTTCAAAAAAGCTTAGTTGGCATCATGAAGGCTGGATATCGAATCGATACTGTTTTGGTTCAAAGTGAAATGTGTCTGAGCCCTGAAAAGTGCCAAAAGCTGGCATACATTTTCTGGTGAGAAGTCTTTCTTTTGTAGACAACTTATATTTTAAAGAAAGGTATCATAAATAGCTTAAATCATTTTGGTGAAGTTTTTTGTATCACCACAAGTATTTCAAATTCCTAACATGATTGACTTAAGCAAAGACTAATTAAGTGATGTTACTTGAGTCAATACCACAAGTTTGAGAATGAAAAAATCTGTTGGTGTGAAGTCAGAAAGAAGTGAGCCAGACCTCTGCAGCCTGCTCTTCATCTGAAAGCTACAGGAATCTCTGACTGAACATCTGCGTTCCAGTTGCATTGTGGGTAATAATCATCATTATCATAATAAGTTTATAATAAATAATTTAGTTGCAGCTATCTCAAATATACAATGGTTAGCACAACAGCTAACTGATCAAATCAAATTGGTCTAAAATCATTAAAAAAAAAAAAAAAAACTGTTTTAAACAGTGCAGATGTTTCTGGCACTTTGATACTTCCCAAATATTTTGGGAGGTCCCTGGTTTCCCCTCGCCTCAAATTCTCACCCCTACTCATCACCCCCAGCTGACACCCTCCCTCCTGCCCCGACCTGTTAAACCCTCAGCAGGGTACTGAGCCTTCCCACCACCTACCTACCCCCTCTGGAGACATCAGCCCATCCATTTCCCCTGCTCCTCCACCCTCTCATGCCCTGCTCCCTCTGTCCAGGTGGGAGGTATGACTCTCTGCAGCTGTGTGTGTGTGTGTGTGTGTGTGTGTGTGTGTGTGTGTGTGTGTGTGTGTGTGTGTGTGGGTGGGTGAGGATTTCAGCACACACACACACCTGTCACCAACCGAACCTGTCAAACACAGCACTGAACTGCAGGACAAGATAGAAGCTGCACTAAAAAATAGACTATATCCTTTGTTTCCAGTTCAAAATCAAGACAACTCATATAGAATACATAAACACAGCGCAGTGAAGTCAGTGTAGCAAGTTTAAAATAATAAATCATTCATTTTGAGAAAAGTTTAGTACAATCACTGCATTGAATATTGCATTGAAGACGGTTAGGGCTGGTTATGCAAACACTTTTTGATCACCAACTACAGAAAACTCAAATACCGAAAACTGTTGTTGAATGTTTGGTCAGTCTGTAAGCTTTCTTTGTTAACCAGTTGTTTGATCAAGTATTTCATAATTTAACCTACTTTTTTTGTTAATTTAAGACTGAATGTGTTTAGGTCAAAGTCTTATTCAGCAGATCTGTGTTAATATAGCATGTAGCATGTAATTGGAAAGAAAAAAAAATGTTTTGTATCAAACTGTTTTATCAGCAATAGTAAGAAAAATTTAAACTTCTTCAGATTTTGTGCAAAATCAGATAAAAAATTTCTGGCACAGAAAAAAACAGGAGGAATAACAGGAATACATTTCTATAAGAAGAAAAGTAGAACTGTATTAACCATACTAACTTTGTAAACTTTATCTTAATTTGTCAAAGTGCATAGTTATTGGTATGAAGAACTGTGAGTGGCTCATATTCTTCTTCTCGGTCTTCAAATCAAATAGACTCAAAGCAACAGTTGTTAAGTGGCGGCAGGGGAAGTATCAAAGAACTTTATGACTGTAAACAACAGGGTTTTCCAGCATGTAGCACCTTTTAAAGATATATTTATATGTATTGTGTAACTACGTTTAAACTTGGAAATTTCATTAAGGACATGTTTAAAAAGTTTGCTGTATTGCAGCGGACTTTCCGTTCATGAATGATGTCCATATTTCCACATATCTCTGCGTCTGCATTGTCTTTCTATGTGTCCGGTTGTCTCGCTAACTGTCAGCCTGTCTATGTTCATCTGTGTTTCTTTGCTGTCCACAGGACTCCGGGGTGCAAACTATCCTGCAGGCTTCATATGAAAGCTGAGGATTCTGGTTACACAAGGCGGTGAGGAGAAAGGAGAGAAAAACAGATCGGGGAGAAGAAGAAGTAGAGCATCTGCTTTCATCCTCAACCCAGCGGGGGAGAGCTTAGACCTGTCACTCTGAGAGAGACAGCCAGCTGCTGCAGCACACACACACACACACACACACACACACACACACACACACACACACACACACACACACACACACACACACACACACACACACACACACACACACACACACACACAGCTAACTTGGGAAAAAATACTGAATATTTTGGAGAACCATTAAAGCTCAGTGGTTTGATCCCTTCTCTTGTTTGCACTACTATAACGATATATTCCTTATATTTAGGCTATAAAAATAAAGGGGGGAGCTCATACTGCAAAGTAGAGCTTCTACTGCGTCCAAAAAGTTCTTTCCAACATGAAAGATTTTCAACTTTTCTTCTCTCCTTTAAGAAAAGAGCTAGAGAAAGACAATCCTCATACCAGAGCTGTTGGATCCGTCCAGCTGGACCGACCATCTCCAGTTTGTACTAAAAGGCAAAGACAAGAACCACTTGGGTGTTTTCGACTCCTCCAGGCAGAAAAAGTCATTTGTATGCCCACTATAAATTTACTATGAATCTTTCGTTCCAATAATTTTAAAATGATTTGCACTCACAATCAATACTGCAATAAAACCTTATTAAACCTGACATCAATTTGTGTTACAACTTCCAAAAGTGGTTCTTAAACTGGAAGAGGAGGATGATTTTGGTGCAGTATTTATGTAGGCTCTTGACTTCCAATGTTTTATTGAGTGTAACAGCCTTGAAACAGGAAAATAAAGTCATTATTCGTGTCAAATCTAATCATCTTCACTGCCTACTCCTGCATGACGGGATAATGAGCACTACCAGCTTCATTTTTGAGGGATTGTAAGCTAAAGAGATCACAAACACTGGACAATAAGATTGGCTACAAACAGATGAATGAAAACAACTTCAATACAAAATTCAAGACGATTACAAAAACACATCTTGTAGGTAAGAAGGATTTAACAAAACAATCTCACCACATGGTCAATTTAGTAGCTGTTTCAACTGAATCACACCACATGGAGTTCCCCCAGTGGTCACAACATTGTAGATGTTTGAATTTCCATTTTTGAAAGAACTTCAAGGAACTGATGTTGGCTAAAATTTGAGATCGAAAGTTCATTCTGAACTTGAAAAGAGATTTAACTTGAGTGTATATGAAAAAGCAAACGTACAATCTTTTATCAAATAATCTTTCCCGTGCACACCAGAAGGGTGGGGTTTGCGAGTTGTGATCAGGTAGAGCATTTCAAAAGTTAAAATTCAAATTCAAACAATGCTTTGACAGGAAACAGTGACAGCTCACTATTAAAGTCTTCTTTCCTTTCCCTTACTGGTCTTATTTTAACAGAAACAAGTCAGAGACATGGAGACGATTCTTTCTTTTTAAAACATATAGAAATGGACTATAAAGCAACATACAGTAAGATTAGTATGGATGAGGATGAACAAAAGACCCTCTCCAAATAAATAAATGAAGTACAAATACAAAACCATTACATTAAAAAAGAAATGCAGTTACAAAAGAAGCAAAAAATGCACTACAGAACTGTTTCCTGGGTTTATACCTGTTTATTTATATACGTAAGTAACTGCATATATACTTTATATTTATTTTTATCTTACATTTCATACTTTCTAAATCTGTAAATATATTCTATGTATATGTAGCATGAAGGCATTACAACCTTCATTTCATTGTGCAAACCTCTGCTGTACACAGACAAATACCTAAAACCTTAAAAATGAGGTTTTGGGCATCTGAAATTAGTCTTACACTGTATTCTGGTGCTTTGTGTCTATTTCTTTCTCTTTACATGAAACTGAAGCTGTTTGTTACCTAACCCTCTTCAGGTGGGGGCATCATTCAGGCTCAATGATAACCACCATATTTCCAGTAGGAACACCGTAGTATTAATATTATTTGTAGAAACACAGAGGCACTTTCAGCCTCCGGTAACCCTTCTGTTATTCCCTTAACCAGCTATAATTCAGCCAGTCGCAGTTTTGATCCAGTTCTTTCAGCGAGTCACCCTGAGCTGTACTGCCAAATACTGATCAGGAACAAAACAGAGTGTTAAGAGGGGAATGAACAGAACAGGAACTGGGGAAAAAAAGAAAGACGTTCCCTGAAAACGTCTGAATCTCACCCCAGAAATGAGGACACCTCCTGGATCAGGTTTCTGTTTCTGTTTTTGGGCCCATACAGAAAAAACCCTGGACTCTCTCCTGCAATGGAGCAGCCACTTATCTCTGCTTCTATTGTTGGAGCAGCGAGAGGGAGTCACTTTTACACAATCTTTCTCCATTTATCTTCCCTCAGCTCTAAATTATCTGGACTGTGAATATCCTCGGTATCGCTGCTCTGTGACTCCCCCTGAACCTCTTCTCTCTGTCCCTCTGGTCTGCTGCCACAGTAAATACTCAGGACATGTTTAATGATTTAGGATTTGGGCAAGAGTGCCTCCCTGGAGATTTATTTTAAGTCTCTCACCCAATTCATTAATCTTATCGTCATATCTGACCTCCTGTGCCTCTTTCCTGTGTATTTATCCATGTGAAACTCTCTTCTATCCCCTCTGCACCTATGTGTCGAAATCACGTGTGTTCTTTGCTTACATTTAATTTGCTTACATTTAATTATAGAAAAGGATTTTAAAAAATGGATCACTTAATCACCTACTTAACAAAAAATACAAAAAGAGTCTATCCAGTTGTTATTAAAATATCAGATCTTCCAGTTAAAAAAAGGTTTCTGAATTTCTTTGGATCTGTAGTTGAGAACAGTCTTGCAGAGAATAATTTAATTTGCATACACTGCTTTTGCGAAAAACCTGCTAAAATCAAGTAAAATACTCTCTAATCAAGAGAAACTTGCTTGTACCAAACAAACAAAAAATGACAAAAAATGTACCAAACGTACCATGATTCCATTTACTGAAACTAAAAATAAAAACAAGCCTCTACAATACACTATCAGAGTTTAAAGCTATATTTAGAAAAAAAAAGGAAACTCGCTTGACACTCGCAATTTGTCTTTGCATACAAAATAAATACAAAAACATAACTTTCAACAATACAAAAAATACTTTATGTAGATATTTTACTATACTACATTTAACGTTTTTATTGCTTTTGATTGAGTCTAATGTAGAAGCTCATTTTGCTTTCCTTCTTATTATTCTTTTAACTTTAAGTCATCAGAAGTGTTTTTTCTGCTGTGTTCATTGCAAGAGGACTGCTTTTAGGTAAACTATAGAGGTCAGCGTCTTTTATTGAAGAAAAACACAACAACTATTGGGTACGTAAGAATTTATATTTGTGCAAAAAGCAGTTTAAGGGAACCTGCTTAAAAAACCCAAGCAAAACAGTTATTTTGATGGTAAAAGTTTGTGCGCCTTCAGGATTTTATTACACAAAATCAGAGCAAGGAAAGTATTTTAACTATTGAATCCCCAAAACACAAGCAAATATGAAGTGTGTGTGGTTGTGTGTGTGTGTGTGTGTGTGTGTGTGTGTGTGTGTGTGTGTTTGTGTGTGTGTGTGTGCGTGCGTGCGTGCGTGTTCATGCTTCAGTTTGCAGGAGGTTCAGGGAGGTTTTATTGCTCTGAGCCACAGGAGGGCAAACCCCAGTTTACTGAGCTGCTGCGAAAGGCCATGGGTCGAGTTTCACCTGCAATTAACGCCACAAAACCTGTACACACACACGCGCGCACACACACACACACACACATACACACACACCCGTGCACACTCACAGCTGCTGTCGCTTACTCATCCTACTTGTGTGGGATGCCATGTCAACATGACGGTAGCTTCTGTCACAGTCTCTCACTAAATGATCTACAGTCGGTCTTACCCCCTGCAGAGTGCACGCACACGCGCACACACACACACACACACACACACACACACACACGCACACACACGCGCACATTATGACTGTTCCACGGGGGGTGTGATTGGGGGTCGTAGAGCTGTAGCTGTCGTCAGGAGGTTCTGGTGATGAAACCCAACTCTCCCTCTCCTCTGCCCTATTAGCTCCTATTATAGCTCTTTACCACTCCAGCTGTGTTTATTAAAACCGTACAGAGCGGGCAGAGGTATTTATCAGCTCCCTGAATCACTGCTGTAAAGATCTAGGCACGCATATAACACACACACACACACACACACACGCACAAAGTTATCTATGCCACAGAGTAAAAGTATATACATACATTATACATCCCTTGACACAGATAATGTGATATCATGTCACAGGGTGCCTTCAGAAGATGTTAAGACACTTACAGGTATGAAAATAGTGAGGTAATATGAACATGTGGTTAAAGGTGGACAAATTTCAAATTGTTGTATCACTTAACTGTCGTGCAGGTTTTTAGATCAGTTAAAGGTGACATCTAATCTATCTCTCGATACCTAGTATACATTTATAGACTCCTATAACAATATTGATATTACATCAACATTCTCATATGAGCTGGATATCAAACCAAGAGGAGCAAATAATCACAGCCCAACCAGACAAATTGCTTTAAAACAGTCAAATGTGAATATTGCTGATTTTCCTCAGTTGATCGTTGTGTTATTTTTTTTTTTCAGATTTTGGACTGTTGGTCTGACCGAACACCGTGGAATCTAGCAAATAAAAAGAAGCCTTTGTTGTTGTGGCATTTTATGCACCAAAACAAGAGCAATTGATAATGAAAATGATCTTTATATGCAGCCCTGGTTAAAACTATGCAGTCAGTAGCTGAAAACTATCTGCTTGGCTGTTTGGCAAATTGAGTAAAATGAACTGAATTGTTAGAATACATGAATTTAAGTTCTGATGAACCTCAATTTTTTTTCCTGCATCTTTTGATTTAAATATATAATATGTAAAATGTCCACATTAAAATGACTAGCCCTTTTTAATAATTGTTTGAGTTGTGAACTACTTAAGGTAAGGGTGCATTTCATTTGGTCACCTGTTGCTTTAATTTGCGGGTACATCAGAGAGCGAGGAAGGAAGTCGGCGAACGTGACTAAACAGGACATGAAACTTTCATACTTTCAATCATTAATAATTCTGCCACATATTGTACATCTTCATCGGCAATGGTTGTTTAACAATGAAGACAACAACTCCATTGATCCCACACTTTTTCACAACAGAGTCAAACTACGTCTTTGTGAGACCCCGTAGGTGCAGAAAGTACATACTGTGTGTTTATTAGAAATGGCTGTCAAGCTTAAACACATCTTATGTCTGATCTCCACAGCCAAACAATCAGTGTCCATCCACAGCCTCAACTCCTGTCAAAATGTCTTCTAGAAAGATAATGAGGCCTTTCTCTGCGCTGAGTCGCTGTGGATAAACGCCTCAGCAAAAAGTTCAAGATGTAGACATAAATGTCAGGCTTACTGTACCCAGTTCCCGAGCCTGCCCCCGCTGTCACCTCCCAAGCCAAAAACACGTGATGAATGGCCCAGGGCTCTCATCAATCATCTGTGATTGGCCCTGATCTGTGCTGTGATTGGCTAATTAGCCTCATCTGTAACCATTACTGCACAGAGAGGCAGCTGCAGCAGACAAAAAAAGGATAAGAAAAATAAAAGAGGTGAAAAATGACACCATCAGGGCTGTCCTGTCACCTCGCGGCCTCCACACAATGCCAGGAATCAGACAGCTACTGCCACACAGGGGCAACCACACACACACACACACCTGAGGCCTGCAAGGAAACGCCTTCCACGGACCAGAATTTCACAGGTAATTATATTTTGAAAATAAATATGCGAACAAGACAAGAGCGGGGAGGAGGGGGTTGTCGGGACGGTGTGTCAGCGGGTCAGCCACATCTCATCTGGCAACAGTTTCTGCTCCACAATGCCAGCTCCAGTCAGAGGAAAAATAAGAGCCGCTCATTAGATGTCAGAGGGAAATATCTGGTAACTGGGTGGTAACAAACGAGAGCCGGACAGGAGGGAGTCACTAGTCTAGTGACGCAGCTTTTCAGGAGTACAAAACACCACGAAGTAAAAGGTTAAGAGGCGGAGGGACACGAAGAATAAAAAGAACACGAGGCAGCAGAGGAAACAGACAAAAAGACAGAAGGAACGTGAGGCAGGATGGAGCCCGAGGGGAGAGAAAGGGCCAAAACCACCGGCCGACTTCTGCTCCTTCTCCTTCCCAGCCAGCCCTCTTCTCTGCACAGGAAATGACTCTCTGCAGCCAGAAGGGGAGGAGGTGTAGTGGGGCCTCCAAACAGCTGTACCCACCATGGGCCAACTCAGGGTGGGGGCACAAGGAAGGAGGTAGGGAGGAGGGTAAAGATGGCAGACTCCTACATCTTTATCTGCTCAGATGGAGCCTTCAGTGAGCGATCGCTGTGGGTTTCCTTTTCTCTTTGGCGTGCTCAGATTCAGAAATTTGTTCTGTATCGCCAAATCCCAGAAAACCGCACTCAAAAAAAAAAGGGGTGGATAAATGTTTCAAACACCATCACAACACTGAAAAAGTCAACAGCTAAACTTCTTTGAGGAAAATGAGATCAGGGGGATTTAAATCATTTTATCTGTCGATTTGAAACCTTCAGCTCCCAGCATCTATTCCATAACACCGTAATAATAATAAAGGCCTCCATTGAGAGTTGCTGGGCAGCTCCAGGTCTGTCTGTTTGCCTGGGACAGACACTCGATACCCGGCTGAGACGATGCCCAGCCAGCCGCACGCCTTCAGACGTCGTTAGAGCAGACACACAGCACGCCCCTCCTGCCACCCGCAATCCATCCACAGCCAATTACAAGCAATTTCCCTGTCCTGGGTGGGGTGAGGAGAGGGAGAGACGGAGGGAGGAAAAGCAGTTGTCAGCCTAAAGCAGACACACATGGTTCTGTTTACAAATTGCCAGTTGTTTGGCTTTGCCATGGCAACATGGTGCTGACACCGACTGGATGGATATGTTCTTAAGTGAGACAGAGAGAGGGGGTCGTGGTGACAGTCGCGGCCTTTAATGGTCTGCAGGGCGGGGTGGACTTCCAGCAGAAGAGATGGTTCATTTATGCATAACGTACAAACGTCACACAAACACACGTCTGTTTCCCTCCTGCCTTCATCTTCTCCCCCTTCCTCCTCCTCCACATCAATTCCCCTCAGCACCTCGGGCTTCTGTTTGGCTTCCCGAAATCCGCCTTTCCGAAACTGGAGACGCACGGTGAGGAGGTGCCTGATTCACCAGAACTGGAATGTCGGCCGTTCCCACAGGAAACCTGGAGCGTCTCAAGGCAGGGTGCACTGGACAGGCGAGTGCACACACACACAAATCCAGCACGTACAACACATAAGTACACAACTGGTCAGTCAGACTAACATAACAGGATGAAAAAACCTCCTGAATGTGACCCAGAGACGAGGATGAGAAGCAGTCATGTTGTTTCACATGGTAATTCCAGGTGTCCGGAAGTTGTTTTTCCTCACTTTTATTTCTCAAAATAGCCGCGTCAAAGTTACCTGGATAATTTAATCACACAGTTGTTTATGTTAGGGTCGGAAATATTTTTACTTTATAAGAAATTGTGTTTTTCTATGGTTTGGTCAGCTCAATTTCTATAAATACTACAGTTCCCATGAGCCTGCAGTGAAGAAGACACCGAGCAGCTAAGCTGTTCCAGCTCAATTCAGCTAAGTGATGCAACAAATCCATTTTGAGCTCTCTGATTAAATATTTCTTGAACCAATGTTCCTGTTTGGGGCCATTTTTTTGTGAGCTTAATCTTTAATCTGTGACTATTTATCAATGAATGAAAAGTTTTATCATACTCGGACTGATTTCACAACTTAAAAATCCAGTTTTCCTTTATTTCCCAACAGTTTTTCACCTTTATCCTCTTGTTTTTGTACATTCATGAGGTAAAGTCAACATTTTACCGATCTGAATTCACGTCAGACGTCCTAACTCTGAGGCAAAAATTATTCATTGCGGTGTTTTATTATTCTTTTTTTTTATTATTCATATGACTGATAAAAAAGTTGTTCCCGTATTAGGCAGTGACTGATGCTCCACTGACGCCATTGCCGGCTCAGCGCCTCGCCTTAACAGCGTGAGCTGCTGCTTTACCTCCACCCTGCTCTGACGCAGTGACCCCACACTGTGATGTGCAGTTCCACTGAGGTTCCCCGCCATAACCTCCTCACCCCCACTCCCATCTCAAAGAGCACCCCCCGCCACCTCTGCCACCATCACCTCCTAATAATAACACGGTCCGCAGCGAGGGGTCTACTGTCAGACATGGCTACCCGTCGAGTCTTTCATCTCGACAGCCACACACACGTGTTCCAACCTTAACCTATCACACACAGGAATGTGCGCTTCCTTACACACACATGTACAAGGGGAAAAACACACGTTCAGAAACACTGAGCTCCGTCTGCTCCTGGACATGACAACCCCACTGTTCGTTTTATCTCTCCACTCCTTTCTCTGCTTGCTGCTGGCACCATTACGTTAAGACAAACACCATATTTCTGTCATCGTCCCCAGGACACAGCGTTCCCTTAATATCTCTCTTTCTTCTGCGGGCGTTCAGGGAATGGCAATGGGGGCCTGAAGGGATCTGGGACATGGGTGAATTGTGGGAAACCAGAGTGCAGTCTGTGGCCTCACAGCATGCGGCCCTCTCTCTCTCCTCTCTTTCTCTATCTCTGTTTCTCTTTTGGCAGAGAATCATAGGAGGCTTCATGCAGATCGCATATTGCGGCCTCAAATGATCTGGGAAAACATGCCCTGTTTAATGCTATGTGCACATCTGAACCCTGTTCAACTCTGAAGCACTGCGCGCACAGTTTGTGTCTATTTCTCTGGGCTTGTGTGCGGTTATGGTGCTGTGTGTTTTACCTCCACGTAGTCTTTGGCGTGGCCCCAGTCCCTCATGGAGTCCAAGTTGCCCAGGCTGAAGCTCTCCAGTTGGCCAAGGTGAATCTTTGCCACAGAACGGCTGATCTTACGCGTCACAAAGTTTGCACCTAAAACACATACATAAAAAATACTTTGTAGGCATCTTCTGAATTCATTACAGTTTATACGGGATATAAATATTACAGAGGTTCAGCTAGGTCCAACACATACAAACACAGATAGTGAGGAACAGAGAAACAAAGAGCAGATAAATGAAACCGAGGCCTCCTCGTTGAAGATGGAGTTTGGAGGTCTCTACCAACTTTCCCCATGACACTCCACCCCCCACCCAACCCCACCTACATACGCACGCACGCACGCACGCACGCACGCACACGCACACACGCACACACACACACACACACACACACACACACACACACACACACACACACACACACACACACAGAGACTTCCAAACCTCTTCTGCTGCTCCAAGTCCTTTTTAGCCAAAGCAAAAAGCCACCCTCAGTCAAATCAGTTTGTTACTACCTCACATTACAGCTTTTAGATTCCTTCTCTCTCATTTTCCTCTCTAATTCACTGTTTCAGTGTCAAAGCTGGGCTGGATGCCAAGACAAATATCTGAGCATCAGGCTGTTAACGCCAAAAGAAAAAAACACAAGGAACAGGGAAGTTCCACAGAAAAATGACAACCAAACAGGACCACCCTGGCTCTGTCAGTGCAGTGTCCAGTCCAAAGTCACCACAATCGACAGCATATTTGTCTGCCAGATTGCTCAGCGGTGCTCCTCATTCTGAGCCGGCACACGTGGCGATATTATCCGCGGGAAAACAAATGAGCTCCTAATGACTATTTCTGTGCCACTAGTAAGGTTAGAGGAGTTTTTGGGTGTTTTTGGCGGGACACCGAGGGCCGGTGTCATGTTCTCTGTTCCTGCTGCGGGGGGAAAGATGCCGCGGAGCGCCTGCGGATAAAAGCACCAGACCTCCAACCCAAACACAGCATTATACTGATGGAAATCAACACTAAATATTAGGGTGTCATGTCTAATAATGCCACCATCTTAGTTGAAACAGCTTATTAGAGTTTAAGGGGGTTAGCTCTGGCTATGCTCTTCTGTCTTATGTTCAAAAGCCAAGATGGCAGATATGTGGAGATATGTGAAAATATCATTTCAAAGGAAAGCTTGAAGCTTGCATCAAAGACTTGGCTATTTTTAGCCAACACAACATCTCCACTGTACATAAATCTCCCACAACCTTGCGTGAACCTCTTCGAGACCTCTTAAGAGCTCCTACATGCTGTTTTTTAAACTCATCATGTCTGAGATGAATGTTGCCTTTTAGCTCCGCGCCCATCCTGGCCATAATGCAGCCGCTCTGTCTCGACACTGTATCACTGTTGCCCTGACATGGAGCAGAGCCTCCATTTAGACACAGGAAAATCCCATGAACCCAATCATGCGAATGCACCAAATTTGTAGTAATTATTTCATAGGAAGGTGACAGCCCTGGGCAGGCTGAGCAAAAACAGACCAGAGAAGGTTAGGCACGCTTATTTGAGAAAATACAGCATGTTGTGTGTTGGTAGCGGGTCACATGGCCCCTGTGTCAACGCTGCTTTGTCGCCATATTGAGCAGGAGTTTAATAGTTTAAATGAGGCTCTGTGCAGTCTGTCTCTGTGCTACTAAACCACAAGTGCTATCTTAAAGGGACAGTTCACACCAAAACCAAAAAATGCATCTATGTTTTTTCTTTATTTATCCATGCAGATTATTTTGATGTGAATTGCCAAGCTCTGTAGACACATGCTGTGTCCTAATAGATGCATGAATAACATTGATCTCCAGAATTCTGAACAATAGACAGATATTGAGATTAGACTAGATTTTTGTTTAAAGGGACAGTTCACCCCAAAATGAAAAAAATATTTTTTTCCTCTTACCTGTAGTGTTATTTATTCATCTAGATTGTTTTGGTGTGCGTTGCAGTTTTGGAGATAACGTCCACAGAGGTGTCTGCCTTATCGAATATAATTGAACTAGAAGTCACTCAACGTGGCAAAAATATGAATTTAAAAATACTCTACAACAGTGCTTCTTTCTAGAAATCATGACCAGATTACTCAAGATAATCCACAGACTTTGGTGTGAGCAGTTTGAGGTAGGAACTGTTTTTCTTCTGTATCACCGCACAGAAGGAAGTGTGCATCTACTCATGGATGAGAGGCTAGCTAACTAAGCTAACACAGCTAGCTAATAAGATAATCCACAGACCTTTTCGGGAGCAGTTTCATGTAGGAACTATTTTCTTTCTATGGAACTACACCCGCTAACCTCATCACCACGCAGAAAGCAGTGTGCATCTACAGTACTCATGGACCAGAGGCTTGTGCTCGTGACAGCGCGGGATGTAAACAATAATGGCGTCCTCCTCTACTGAGTTATAATGTTAGCAAGCTTACTTAGCTTCTTTGGCTAGCCTCTTACCCATGAGTAGATGCCCGCTTTCTCTATATGCCGTGATATGGGAAGAAAATAGTTCCGACATAAAATTGCTCGCAACAAGGTCCAAGGATTATCTTGAGTAACCAGGTCATGATTTTCTGGAAAGAGCTATTGCTGCTGAGTTTTTCTAATTGTGTCTGTTTACCAGTTTGAGCACCACAAGCCCAGTGCCATTTGGCACTATATTATTTTCAAAAGAAGGAAGGCATTTTTACAGCTGATCCTGCCAAAACTCACACCAAAACTACCTAGATGGAAAAATACCACTTCAAGAAAGAGGAAATATATGTATGTGTGATTTTGTGGTGAACTGCTCCTTTACACAAAAACCTACAAGCCCTTATCTCAGAATCCATCTACTGTTCAGAAATCTGTGGATCAATGTTATTCACTTAATTCATTAGGACATAGCACATGTCCACAGAGCGTAGATAAATAGTCGATGGAAAACCCCTCCGATGTCAAACCTGTCCCGACTTTGCATGATCGTCTCATCGGGCCCCGGGGCCATTCTCCAACCTGGCAGGTCATCTGTTCTGGCAGGTACAACCTCTCCTGCTAACTGTAGTCAAATGTTAAGCAACTATTCATCTGTCACTGACACATCCGTGATTATCAGCTTGCTCTCATCCATATCAGCTTGACAGGCTCATCACAGGGTGGGGATTATTCAGCACACAGCTACACACACACGAACACACACCTTTCGCATGTGCTCAAACGATTAGGCAATTAGTCAATGGACAGAAACTAAATATAATACATTTCAAATTTTAAAAGGGGGAACTCCACAGATTTTACACATCATCAGTCAACTAGTAATGAGGAATACTGCTCAGTCCGAGACAGATGTATGTTTTCTGTGGATCAGGAGGAACTTTGGAATGTCTGAGAAAACAACCTTGTGACGTCATCTTAACTTTCTAACGGAGAGCCTGTGTTTTAAAGTTTTAAGGACATGGGTTTTTCATGGGGGGTCTAATAAAAAGATGCTATAAAGCTGCATCATAGAAAGTAAAATAAAGCCAGAGCTTTTGGATCTTGACCGTTTGTTAGGAATTTAAAGTCAAGATATTCATCTGCCTCTGCAGCTTGTCTGACTGTTCTTTGTCTAAATGTGTGTCTTGTGAGTCTAACAACTGTATGGAAATGCATACTAAATTGCTAGAATGCTTTTCAGTTAAGTCGTTGAGACATTTATCAAACAAAAGAGTAAAAATAATTGATCGTTTACCCTCTCACATGCTAGAATTTACAGCTTTAAACAACTAGCAAAACTGCTAATTAAAGCCTTTTTTCTTGTTATTTAAGCATCTTATAGTGTAAATTAAATACTCTGAGTAGGACAGGGCAATACATACAATATACTTATCTTTATTGCAATATAAAAATATATATCGTAAATATCGTCTCGCACTGTATACAGTATATCGTCTCAGTTTTAAAGGCTGTATTACAGTAAAGTGATGTCATTTCTGAACTTACCAGACTGTTCTACTTGATCTAAAACTTGTCTTTACCCACCGAGTCATTAAATCCACATTACTGATGATGATTGTTTAGAAAATCTCACTCTCAAAATTAATATTTTGTGTAAGTACCAATTATCATCCCTTTAATATACATTCATAAAGTGCTTTTGAAGAGATTTCCAAATATCCTGTATTGTGATTTTTTTTAAAGGCCATATTGCCCAGTGTCAATTTGGGGAGTTTCAATTGTTGGTCAGACAAACATTCAATTTTGTAATGTGACCTTGAGTTCTGAAAGCTCGTGTTGAACAATTCCTATTTTTGTTTTTTTACATTTCTAGATTAAAACATTAACCAAAAAACAACCAAGAGATGACATGCCAATTAAATTTTGAATTAGCTCCAGCTCTCCATATTGGACTGTGTACTGGGACTTGGTGGGGCGCGGCAAAGTAACAAGAGCCCAGATTGGTAACTACAGTAATTTGGAAGGCAGTGGTTTGATTTGATCCAACATCCAAGGGAAACTCAAGTTTGCAGGTTAAACACAGGTTGTCAAAACTCTGCAGAGCCAAGCTGGCTCTTAAAAAGGTGGCAGAGGGATACAGTGTAGCACAGTACACCCAATCAGTAATAAAGTCCATTATTTCCCCCTGAGCACACCTGTAGTCTCCTTGTAAAGCTCACACCTCTGTTTGGAGTGGCTCTGCTCCCTGCCTGCTCTAATTGGTGCGGTGTGGACCAGAGCGTGGGCCTAACGGACCGGCTTGCCTGGCTGTGGACAAAGCCTGCTCTGTTACTGGCCCGGGTGTTAATGTGTTTCCTTTACTGGCAGCGGCACCGCAGGATAGCCAGGAGGAGGGGGTGGAGGCAGGCGAGGGGAGCCAGGGGGGCTAACAGGAGGTTTCAAGCCCAAACGGGGCAGCGGTGGCCGTTTAACCTTGCCCGCGGCCCGGCGGAAAGTCTAATAAAACCACGGGCCGTGAAAACTGAGCAGACAGCAAAAACCATGCCAGAAACGGACACTCAATCTCTTTCTCCCTCTCTCTCGCTCTCTCTCTCATTCTCACTTAACCGTTTCTTTTATTTTTTTCCATCATTCCTTTTCATTTTTTGGCCAGAGAAGCGACAGGAAAAACGTAACACACGGGCTTCGTTGGCACAGCTGGGCTAAAGCATGGAGAGAGAAAAGGGAGGAGGAGGAGGGTGAGGAGAAATGTGCAGAGATGTCTCCCATCCAGAGCCAGGCCATGTGGGCCCAGACAGGATGGGGACGGGAGCTGTCAGCTGGGGGCTCGGGTGTGGGGGAGTCAGGGAGGGGTCTGTGGGTTTGAGGGGGATTTTGGCTTGACTGGCCCTGGTTACTCAACAGATTCTGTTGTTAGAAGCACGCTGCTAAAGAAAGGTGACTTATGAAGTCTGTCTTCAAACTGTGTGACGGCCCAGACCTTACACACTCAGACCTCAAGATGTCTGACTAACACTCATTTATATTTCTGTGTATTTATGTGCATTTGCTAACTGAGATTCAACCGCAGCGTGATTTTCACATCACTCGTCTGTTACATTTGTTTTGAAGTCACAATGTGTGGTCATGGCTCAGCCGAACGGCAAATTAGCTATGGAAAAACAGAAAAGCAGAGTACATTCAAATCTTGCATCATGTAGAACATTTGTCAAGCTGATCTTTAATGTCACAGTTACAGGTAGAACATCCACTTCCTTTCTCAGCCAAGTCTGCTCTTCCAACTTTAGACCTGGGGTATGTTTTTCATCACAAGTCTGTTCCAAGATGATTTGTAGGATGTTACTAAGTTCTCCCTTTTCTCACTAAAAACGTGGAATGACTTGGAAACCCAGACTTTTTTTAATGAGCCACATTCCAAAAATAGGACAGTAAATCAGCTATTTTTCTTCAAAAAGCTGAACAAAAACCACTCATTCCATGTATTTTCCAGATATTTCACACTTGAGTCACTTCTGTCCTGAGCTTGTCTGAACTGGCCACGTTCTAAAGAAGAAGAAAAAATCGGCAAGACTTCATTTTGATTGCCACAGTTGTAATAGAAACCCTTAGGTTACCTCAGCACAGGGTTTACACACCTGTTTTGGAATTCAACCAGAACTGCAAATCCCATAATCCCACTCTGTCTTTGAGCAATGGCCTTGGGGAGTGAAAGGTTTTGTGGGAAGATCTGATTTCTACCTCCACTCCCACATGTTTCAAGATTTAGGTTGACCTCGTAGCCCTGTTTACATCTTAATTAATGTGTCCTCATCTCCAAATTTTCCTTTATATCTGTGAGTTATGAACAAAATACCTGACTTGCAGGAATACTGAGTGATTCTGCAGGAGGAATCTTCTCTGAGTTGGCCAAATTCCACCCAGGCCAAAGACCTGTCAGTGTCTGCCATCACCATTATTGCACAATTCACATTCTGACTGATCTCGAGAGCCTCGACGAAGGGAGAATATTTGCCTTACATCCAAGAGAAGTCATGCGCTCAGCTCCGCCAACACAGCGTCTATTCACACCTGACAGACTGTTGCCCTCGCTTTGGGCTGACTCAACTGACAGGGAGGGTGCAGAGAGAAAGAAATGTGATGCGAGGAGGGCCGTGATGAGGCTGGAAGCTTGCTAAGACAAAGACCAATAAAGTCACTTCTATAAAAATTGGGCGTGATGCAACAAAATGGATGGACAGGACAGGGTGTGCAAAGGTGTGGGGAAAGAAAGGGAGGGTATGGAGAAAGAGAGGGGAGTAGATGATACTTGTTTTTCCGGAGCTCAGCACCACCTCGACAGAGCGAATGAAAAGTGTTACACCCAAGTATCGAAAAAAACAACGTAATTCCCGTCGAGTAAATCAAATGACACTAACGCAACGTTTTCGGGGTTCGATCATCCTCCTGAGAAGCCCTGGCAAAGATTTAGGAAGGCGACAGGGTGTCCTCAACTCACGGTGAAATTAGCATCGCTCAAAGCAAGCAGTCTGTCAACAAGATTCTTGGTTACCATGGTGACCCAGGAAAACAAACAGATTTTAGGGTGGCAATGGGGATGAGTGAAGGTAGAAACCTCAAGAACCACATGACATGTCTGAAGCCAAGGTAGGCTGAGGCGGAGGGAAGCACATTTATGTATACGTGACACGAGGGGGTGGGAAGGCGTGGAGTAAGAAGAAGACTCTGTCATCAGCTCTGTTTTGAGGTGTCTGACTCTGCTCTTCACCTGGCCACAGTTCAGCTGATGTTTAGACTGCTCTCACTCAGCTCATTCTCATCAACACCCAGAGAAACCAAAGACCAAAAAACAAAAAGCGCCCACTCCGCCGAGCTCCCTCTTACGAGATACTGCAAAATCCCCTTGACGCCCCTTGACCGAGTCATTCCTATCTGAAGATTTCCTTTGAAAATAACCTCTCCAATAAATGGAAAACATATCTTCTTACAAATCTATCATGCGATCTGACCTTTTGGGCTCAACCTCAACAAAAGCAGAAAGATGAAGCTGAGGCATGTAGAGGCTCAGCGGCTGTATGTGTGAGTATTTGAGGGGGCAGCATTGACTTTGGCAGTGCTATTCTAACTTCCCCAATGCTAACTGGTCTTCTCTCCTAACATAACAGTATATTATTCTATACTGCCAAGCGTGAACCACAGAGCTCTCAGGGTGGAGAGATGGATGGGACTTCCCCAAATAAACCAGGGGATTAGCCTACGACTGGAGCTGGTCAGTAGCAGCAGTGGATACACACACACACGAAACATTACTGCGCTGATTTACTGCAAAGCCTTAGATCAACAGACTGCTAATAACTATAAATTAAACTTGAGTTTCGTCTCTTATTGTCAAAATTAGAATTTGGGGTACTTTGAGGTGCCGTGTGTTTGTTGAATCTGACGGCCAAATAAATATATGAACTGGTTATTTGCACAGGTTTCACTGCTGATCACTCAAGAGCCAAGAGACTGTGGAGTACTGCACTGTCTCATATGTCACAGCAATATGGAGTCTATTTAGCACCCCTGCTAACGTTAATCCCCCTCTTCAGAGTCAGTGTGAGGGCTGTTTGTTATGGCTAACAACTAAGCTAACCAGAAAGGAGCTAGCCGCGGTGTGAACCGGCAGGCAGATGCGGGCTTCTGTTTGCTTTGCTTCACGCTGGATTTCCACCGGGAGATTTTCCCTCCCTGACTGTCCGATTCTGACCTTTCGCTGCAGAACAATTGAGATCAGCTGTTTATTGGTGAAGCGTTCAGGTGTTTATGAGAACTGTAAGAGAAACCAGAAGCACATTCTTTCTGGGATTAAGTCATTCTGGACCCTGTGAGAGACAGAGCTCCTTGTTGAATCCTACAGAGGGACAGGGAGTCTGAGGGAAACTGGTGTTAAGCTCACCAGACCGTCCTATGTGACACATCACACCACGCCACACTCCGTCACAAAGATGATTGGCCAGTGGTACAGTAGGTCACTGAAGCAGACACTATTAGAGCAAGACTCAGTGAGTTTGTTGTTAAAGGGAAAAACTCTCTCATAAAGGCAAACATCTATTTGTTTCCCAAACAGAGACACACTCACAGCCTCTGGCAACCTGTGGCAATGACATCTTTTCCTGTGTGTGCGAAGGGGGTGGTGATTTCAGTACCACTGAAACTGACATCATGGACTTCCTCCCTCATTAGTGACTAATTATCCAGAGGTAAAAGTGGCACAAAGAACAGGAGGAGCAGTCAACATTAGTGTG
The DNA here is from genome assembly GCF_965226575.1 of Pagrus pagrus. Classification (NCBI taxonomy): domain Eukaryota; kingdom Metazoa; phylum Chordata; class Actinopteri; order Spariformes; family Sparidae; genus Pagrus; species Pagrus pagrus. The sequence goes on along the minus strand of NC_140190.1, from coordinate 30,250,735 downwards.
AACAAACAGAGACGAAGCGGGGATGGTCAGGGTGTGCCTGAGAACAGATGAGTGATGAAAACCCTGTTTCATTAGTGACTGTCATACGTCATTTCATTGTTTAAGTCAAATCACTAAAGAACCAACAGGAGCAGACAGTAGAGAGAATTTTATTTTGTACATTTTAGTGAGTTTTTTTTGTCTTTTGATGCAGTTTTTACTGTTGGAGATGTTGATGATGAACTGTGTGTTTTCTCTTTTACCTCAGTATATCTGCCAACACAATTTTTGTAGTAGTCTCTCTATTTTTAACCCCATCTCTCTCTGTGTTCCCAATTAGTAATTCTCCCATCAATCTTCCAACTTCATAGTGATACAAATCATGGGTGTTTCTCAATTTCTGTGGGGGATGTGTTAATTCCTCCAAAGAGGTTATGTTTTCACCCGTTTCCGTTTGTGTGTTGGTTGGTTGGTTGGTTGGTTGGTTTGTCAGCAGGATTACGCCAAAAGTACGGAACAGATTTCCACAAAACTTGGATGGAGGATGGGTCTCAGCCCAGAATATACTCCATTAACTTTTGGAGCAGATCCAGGAATTTATTATAACTTTAACTCTTTTTTTTTAATATTGTGATATAGGGTGTTTTAAGACATTTTCATTACATAATTTCTTTTAGGGAATAATGCATAGATCTTGATGAACAGAAATCAGTAAGCATTTAGGTGACTGGTATCTACAGTATGAGTGAGTATAAAAGGCAAACGGTTTGGCCTTGGCAGAGGTATGCGCTCTACTGAGTGCCATTCTAGTCTAAAATGTATTTTACAGACAGCTACATGTATGAATGTATATCATACTCTAGTACATGAGAATTAGTATGCAGCCTTCAAGAGCTCTATTTAACACCAAGTACATGAAAATGTCCATGTTGAGTCAGTATTCTCTCTGTACAGTAACACATCTCAGTACAGTAGTTATGTATGTCCAACTGTGTAATTTACAGTACAGCCTAACACTCCAACTATGAGAAAATGTGCCATGGGGGTTTTTTGCAGCTAAAAGAACAAACTCCTCCTCTAAAGCCCTCCTGTGGGTGACGGAGTACACGGCCAAACGCCCCCTCAGTGCGGCAGCGGCCGGGTCACAACGGGCCCCGGGGGCCTGGGTAAACACTGGCCAATCCAGCCAACACAAGCCCCACACTGGGTTGTGCAAGGCAGCCGTGGGACATCTGGCCACATCACAGCGCAGCGTTCCTGCTTTATGAGCAACAACAGCCGTAAGTCTGAGAATAGAAGTGGCAGGACTAAACCCAATGGCCTGCTGCAGAAATGCTGACTGTGAAGAAATGAGCAGCAAGAAAGGGAATGAAGCAAGAGAGAGGAAGAAAGAGGAGAGGAGTGAGTCTGTGGCAAGAATGGAAAAGATAGAACCAGAGTCAGAGAGGAAGATGAGAAAGAGCTGACCAAGGACCAAAAGACTGAGGATGTGTTATTGAGCGGACAGCTAGATTTGCCCTTATAAGGTCATCACGTGTATGTGTGGAAAAGGACGCAAGCATCTCTGACATTAACGATTATTTTCATGCTCAATAACTTTATGGAATATTTTCTATTAACTAATTAGTAGAACATTTTCTGACATTAGTACAATGTCAGAAAACAGTGAAAAGTTTCCAAACCCGAAACCCAAAGACAACTGATTATTTATTAGGTATGCAAAATATGTAAAAAAAAATAAAAATAAAAATCATATTGCAATAATTATGAAATTTTTCGATTGCAATTTATTTTTTTGCAATTAGTGGGAATGATTGTTTTGTGTCCCAATTTTAAATTTTACTAAAAAGCTATTAAAATCATGATGTCGCAACAATTGTTGGTGCCTGTACTACGCATCAACCGATACCGATAATTAGTAATCAAGGAGAAAAATAACCAGTATTTCAAACCAATATCGATTTGCAGTAAAAATGAAAATGTTCGTTATATTCCATCACTAGTTATTCTAACTTTTGACACCAAGTACTTTACTCATGTACTATACTTTAACAATTTTGAGGTACTTTTGAGGACATGTAACCAGGAAATTGTTGTGGACAGGACATCTCACAGAGATGTGGCTACAGACAGAGATGCTGAATCAGAGCCAAAGTAGCACATTTTTTAATTAATTTATCAGCGATGTGGCAAAAAAGCACAGACACTGCTAATTGGAAAACTGCTGATTATCGGTCCCAATCGGCTTTTTGTTTTATGGGCCAGAGTTTCTCAGCAGCACTACAGTACCTATAATATTTGGTAAAGATTAACAGTTAATCAAAATATAATTTTTTTTGATACATTTTCTGTTGACTGACAAATTATTTCAGCACAACTAATTTCCATCACTCCTGCTGTCTTCCAACTAGTTTTTACCCATTTGTCTGCCTCACACGTCATTCCCTGGTTGACTATGTCAACTAATTCTCCGTTACAAGACCTCGACGGTGACCACACCATCTTTGCTGAACTGGCTGCAAACTACACCAGTTCCCACACCTATCTATCTGTGGTAACCCATTAGGGTTTATTGGCTGACCCCTGACCTTGGCTGGGGTCGTGGCTAGGGCCTTCATTAGGGGATAAATCATAAACACCTGAGCGGCTGACCTGGGCACAGTGCTGGAGCTGCAGTCATGTGGTATTCATTTTGGGTCGCGGTGGCGTGTAAATCGGGTTAAACCAGCGCCTGTGACCCTCGGGGCTCAGAGCACATATTAAAAATGTGACCACAACCCACTCACTATGTGTCAGAATGTGTGTGAGTACGTGTCAAGTAGTTATGAGAACCCTCGTTCCACCGGTGAATGAATATGACTTTATATAGAGCATGTAATTGAATACTTTTACACAACCCAACAATGGTGTACCTTCTGTTTTACCACTTTATTGTGGGTTCAGCCCAGTTGCTCAGGCCAAGTGATGTCAAGATTTTCACAAGGTAATTTTAACCTCACAACTGTAACATATGACATATAATCATTCACAATTGACAAACTAGTGCATTAAGAGGCCATCTAATAAAAAAGCACATCAGTTTTGGGAATCATTAAGTTTTAATAGTATAATACATGTGTCATAAGATCATTGTCGCCAGGGAAAAATGCTAAATTATTATGTTGATTGCAGTTTTTTCAACTGGGTTTTAGTGACATACATTTGAGCTTTTACACAGAAAATGTTCCTGGAAATGTTGTGTTGTGGCTTCAGAGAATGATTTGATTTCCTGACGTCTTGCTTTTGAGTTTTTTCTTTAACAAAAGGTGCTTTGTTCTAAATAACTAGTCATTGTAAATCAAATTAAATTAAATTTCCCCCACATCTGATGTTAATTGCAGACTTATTAAAGTGACACCACTCTTGTGGTGCTTTGATGAAGCTTTGTTTGCCAAAATATGCTGCCTGTCTGAGGTATAACATAGCAAATTGAGATCAGAGCTTTTGAGTGCATGACGTCTGGAACTTCAAGTTTATAAAAATGTAAACGTTGGTGCATTTGTACCATCGGAGGATTAATGTAGTCATTATGGAGTCCATGCTTGGATTCTGTATTTATATATAAAATCTAAACTCAGAAGAGTAGTTTATAACTGATGGCGTATTGGCAGATTTTTGACCACAAAAATGTAGATTGTTTAAATTGAGCTTTAGCTGTTATACATATTTGTAAGAGGAATTATAAAGTCATGTTACATTAAATATAGTAATAAAACTCTTCCAACTCCTATCTGCACACAGGAAAAAAATAATTAAGAAAACTTTTGTAATCAAAAACTATAAGGCAATCCAGGCATTCTGAATATAGGTCTGTGATTTTTTCAGGCTTTTTGACCCTACTGTACAGTATGTATTATATTTCTTTCAGCAAGGATAGTGTTTATTCAGGCATTTTACTCAAGATGGCCCTTCATCAGTTCCCAAGTTCCTGTTCTTTGTATTGCTGCCTGTGTGTGTGTGTGTGTGTGTGTGTGTGTGTGTGTGTGTGTGTGTGTGTGTGTGTGTGTGTGTGTGTTGTTTGTTTTACTTTATTGTACAAAAATCTTTCTACAAATAAAGCTTGATTGATTGAAAATGTGTCAAACAAGGAAGAGAACATTAAAAAGGCTTCATTATGTTGGTTTAGTCATTTAAAAAGCCAACATCTTTCTGTATTTGTTTCACCTGTAATGTTATTGCCTCCTATTGGCTGTTGCTCCTGTTTGGAACCCTAAAGAAAACCAAGAGGTCGAAACACGTTGGCTGTTTCAAAGATTTAGCCACTATAATAAATGCTTTTAAATATTTCCTGTCTTGTTTGACACATTTTCTTATATTACATATATGGATATATGGATATATGATCTCTTAATGCTCAGCCCTGAAGCAATCTTTTAAAAATGCTCTTTAAGTAGCTCGTCTTGTCAGATGCTGCAACAAACAAACTTCTACATTAACACAAAAAACAGCCACGATATTGTGGTGACATGGAGCAGCAGGATGTGTGTCGTGCTGTGAGCTCACCTCTCCTTGGGCTCTCGTGGTTAAAGAGGATCCCGTTGCAAGCAAACATGTTGTAGGCCTCTCGAAAGTTCACCACGATCCAGTAGGCGTAGAGCTTCGCAGCACCTGAGAGGAAATTCGGAGATGGAGAGGAAACAGGGTGACAGAAACATATATGTCACTTACACAAAACCAAAAGCTGTTTTTTCCGATTGTTTCTCTGTGCACATGCTTTCACACAGCTATTAACACACTTCAATCTTCAATTTAAGTGATGATTTAAGCAGAGAAAGAAACTGATCCTCTTCTCTCAAAGCTGCTGAAAGACCAGAAAAGAGAGGCAGATTCTGTGTTGTAACTACACTACATGTCATAGTTGAACACAGCAGTGCGGCAGATCGTATTTCACCGTCAGGAACGTGGACCACAGACTCCTGCTGATTGACCAAAAGCAGGCTTGTACAAAAAGTTCTCCCCTCTTTTCCTCTTGCCATCTTCCTCCACCTCCTCCCTTCTCCTGTGATGAGGGGAATACCAGAGCGAGCCAAGGGAGGCGCCCGTTGATTAAGCCACAGGTCAGGATGTACACTGGAGGTTAAGGGAGGTCGCCATGGCGACACCCACCTCCCCGCTTCCCAAGTCTAATTAATAGAGGAGCAGCCCTCCTCACGATGGTATGCGCCTCCCATGCAGCAGCCTCAGATTGAGCGCTGACAGATGGGGAAAGTGTCGGTGAGGAGAGCATTTAGACAACAGAGCATGAAACCTGATCGCTCACACACGTGTACAGCCTGCATGTGTGTGTAAGTGTGTATCTGTGAGTGTGTGTGTGTGTGTTGAGAGTGAGTGAGTGCTGAGTGCTGTGGATATAAAGGTGTCTTTGTTAAAGCGAGAGCCACTCCAGTCTTCAGTCAGACGTTTGGCCTCGGGGTGTGTGGAGAGCTCAAACGTTGCCTGAGCACTGAAGCACCCCCTATTCACCTACTCATGCACGCACACACACGCACGCACGCACGCACGCACGCACACACACACACACACACACACACACACACGCACACACACAGGTATCAAGCGATCTGAGTTCATATTCCTTACATGGCCATACACAATCATTTGACTAATGGTGCAAGGTAGAAAATGTTAGGTAATCTGTCTGTGTGCGTGTGTGTGTGTGTGTGTGTGTGTGTGTGTGTGTGTGTGTTTCCACATGAATCTACAGCACATGACGTTACCGTAAGGTGAACGAGGGTAGAATGGCGTGGTTTCCTTCTGAGGGATCTCCTGAACTTTGCCGTACAGCTCGCTGGTGGAGGCCTGGTAGAATCTGACGCTGTTGGTCAGACCACATGTCTTGATGGCATCCAAGAGACGAAGTGTTCCGACTCCATCCACATTAGCGGTGTACTCGGCTAAATCGAAGGAGATCTGGGAAAGAGAGACAGAGAAAAAAATGTAGAACTCATGAGGAGACCTTGATAGGGACAAATTATGTCTGCGATAGAGGATAGAAAACAGCTGTAAACTTGACAAATGCGAGTTGGACGTGTGCTTTAGATCAACAGAAGTGAGGACTTGAGACTTGACTTTAACCTCATTTAAGTCTGCTGCAAATGTCAAGTCTCAAGTCTTTGACATGGTGAGATCCCAGGACAAGGTTAATAAATATTACAGCAACAGTCAAGGCTTTGCATTGCCACACAAGTTGCATCGCTGCATATTAGTCCAGAGTGTGCAGAGGATGTACCTGGTCTCAGTTATATATAAAACAACCACTGAAAGTAAAATGTTTACATGCCGTGCTACTTCAACACGTCAGCAGTCAGAGCAAGTTGCTTTTGAAGACGTCTTTGACTGATTTCAGACTTCAGCTGGACTAACAAGTGTCTATTATGGAATATGTTACACTTTGATTTTACATGTATTTTAATAGCCAACTTGTGAGGTCTTATATTTAGACAAAGCCACTTTTTCCACAAAGAACCAGGAACTTTTAGTCTCACAAACTACTTTTCAAGGAACTGAAAGGCTGTTTTCTCATTTCCACTGTAAACACCCACTAAAATGAGCCAAATTAATCTGCTGGCGTATGAAAAGGCAATGGCTGTTTCTGCTTGTCATTTACAGTATATGTACGACAACAAGAATGTCATGGATTTGTCAAAGCACCAAAAACTAAAAACAAACTGGGTAAAAAAATGTCCCCAGAATTTAAATTAGTCCCTGGTCCCTCCAAAGGTTCCCCGGGGAAAGTTCCTGTGGTGGAAACGCAGCTAAAATCACCAAATCTTCCCGAACAATCATGGAGAATGTATTAGGGAATTTGTTGTTTCTGGAGTCTATCTGAGCCAATCAGAAAGCAACAAACCTCAAACTATACTCCAACTCCCACAATGCCTGTTTCCACTGCTGAGGGCTAAGAGGGGAGGGAACTTAATGAACACTTGGGGGGAAATTAAGTTTGAATAAGAAATGGATGTGTGCGTGCATGAGTGTGTGCTCGTATGAGTGCCAGGTCGGCCCCAGGCTCCAAATCAGGCGTGACGGTTGAAAGCCGTGCTGGTTAGTGGTCACCACACCTGGAGCGAGCGGCATGAGCCACGTCTGTACGGAGGAAACGCTTCGGCCCTTTAGTGCTCCCACACCAGCAGCCAGATAAAGACCCCTTATTTAAAGCTGGGTCGAAGAACACTGGGCCTCTATTCCACTCAAAGTCCATACACACTCATGCACACACACACACACACACACACACACACGCTGACACACTTACACACACAGTGAGCAGGTTTGATCAGGTTCAATTACACTCCACGGCTTGGTGTAATTACCTGTGACGCTCCACTCATGCTTTTACTTTGCATTCTGGCATTTTCATTTACATCATTTACAAGAGAAGGTGAGGGGACGCTTTGCACACCAACATGCACTGAACGTGACATCAGGACGTTTTCTACAGCAAACACAAAGGTGGACTCAGTAATGGCGACATCTGTAGAAGCTAATCAAAATCACAAAAACTGAAGCCTCAAAATTAACCAGTTGAACAAATGCCTCTTCGAAAATAAAACTCAATGAAAAAACTGAATATTATGATTCTCACAAAAGTTATTCACTGAAGATATGTTGCATGATGTCTGTCAGAGGAAGGTTTGACTGTCTTGATGTTTCAAAGTCCTCCAGGTAGACTGCTAATGTTCTGTTAACTTAAAATTATACTGATTTATTAAAAATAAAGAGAAAAAAACTCTACATTTCCTGTAGAAAGGTATAAAATTATCATTTGGGGCTACACAAAGACAAAGACACACAAATTAAACTGTAAATATTTTCGCTAAAGTTTCGAATGCTAGTTTGGAATGAAATGTGAATGGTTGACAAATGTAAACAGGGTTTGTAAAGTTGGGCCAGGTAACGATGTCCTCTCTGTGGCTACTGCATCAATCTATTTTTTGTATTTTTCGTTAGATAGCCATTTGTCATTTAAATGACATGCTGCAAAAGCGATAACAAAATCCACCTGTTCTTTCACAGCCGATGAGCAGGTACAAAAGTTAGCTAGCTAGCTTCAGCGAGCATGCATGCGCAACATCAAATACCAAGAATGCAAGTGGCCAGAAATATGCTGTTCAGGTCGGGACTGGTGAAGCTGAATCAGACAATACCCGCCTTCATGTTCAGTGAAGGGGAGGGGACAGTCACACACAAGACCGATTCCCTCTCCACAGACATAATGTATTCCTGCTATCTCAGGTCCACCATCAGCTCTTCCTCCGTCGCTGTGGAGCTCCACCCCTCTTCCACCTCTTCCTTCCTTAAACCTTCTCCGCCTGCTCTGTCACGGCTGTCTGGACCTCTACACCTTGTTTTATGCTACTACAGTACCTCCCCTCACTGATACCTCCTCTCTGTCCTGCTGTCTGTGTGTGACTCACTCCATTCCTCTTGTTTTCCAACAATGAAGAGGTCTGGGACACACACATCACACACACACCACACACACCATACACACGTCACACACACACACACACACACACACACACACACACACACACACATACACACTTACTCCAGGTATCAAAACCAGCTGAGAGGGGCAGAGTCCAGGACGCCTTGACAACTTAAATCAAACAAATTGCCTTAATGCCTCCATTCTCTGTCATTATGTAAGGCAGGGCCTGAGCGCTGACGGTTTAAAGGCCAGACGTTTGTGTACAACGCTGTGTATATGTGTGTGTGTGTGTGTGTGTGTGTCTGGGGGTTGGCTGCTGGGCCCCTCGGTCGACCTGGCAGATATTGTTCTGTTCTAGGAAGTCAGCCAGGCTCTGTCAGCATTGGGGGTCCGCCGCAGACCCTGGAAAAAAAGCGATCCCTTGAAAAGGTTCTAAATGTGCAGGATATACGTGCTGCATTTAGTGGTTTCACTTCTTTCCTGCTCACACAAGGCCTGTTGAAATGCATGCTTGAAACTGGGGAATGTGACTCTGCACATGTGTGTGTGTGTGTGTGTGTGTGTGTGTGTGTGTGTGTGTGTGTGTGTGTGTGTGTGTGTGTGTGTGTGTGTGTGTGTGTGTGCATGCGTGCGTGCGTGCGTGCGTGCGTGTGTGTGTGTGCTCTCATGTGCCAGAGTGTTGGTGTGTGTCTTGACAGATGTATAAATATGAGCTACATTTATTCAGCCGTGGCCTCTCTCTGCATACCTGCATGGCCTTCATACAGGATAAAATGAAGGCATTACGTTGTATATACACAGTGGGAGAAGAATGTTCTAGTTTCTATTGTGAGTTCAGAAAAAAAGAACAAGTCAAAGAAACAAAAAGTCATTTGAATTGAGTAGATCAACTGATATTCAGCCCATACAGCAAAAGAGTAATTCAATAATTTATAACATTTAAAAATGACCAAGGAGTAATGTTTCTGTAGTTTTTTGAAGTAGAATTACTTTGAATGTTAATTTCTATCAAAGGTTAACTGAGTACAGATCATTTTCTGATCAGTGCGTCATAGTTTTATCATAATTTTCAAATCAATACAGCATTAGTTTGTTTTTCTGTATTTAAAATAATTCTAAGATGAATACTTTACAACACTTTGTTTGGCAATAGATGATGGATTTTTGTCATTTGCTTTCAATAAAATACTGTTACTGGTTTGACATAACAATATTTATTGGAGTAATTGACACTAATGAATCAAATAAGTGATTAATCTGCTGATAACAGTCAATATTTAAGCATTGATCACTAGGTCACACTTTTTAATGTCTTTTTTTTAATGGATATTGCTGTAATTAATACTACAATGACAACATCAATACATCATATCAATTCAAATTTATGTATAAAAGTACACGCTTTAACAGTAAATGATGGTATAAATTCTTAAAAATCTTAGAAAACAAAGTTCTTTTGAAGTTTTTTATTGCTTTTGTCAGTTTTGCTTCTTCTCTTTTGTAGAATGTACAAACTTTGCATTATTCAACATTAAAAGTTGTGTTTTAAATCAAGCTTCTTCCATGCTTTAATAATATTTAATCCTGAGTAATCTCTATGGAAAATATATATCTTCCTTAAATAATGATTTGTTAACTGAAAACTGTACAATTGTGAAAAAAATCTGAGACTTTTGAGCAGGCCTCTCCACAGGAGGACCCCATCTATTATTACTGTGAAGTATTTGGGGAATAAGGGCATGAAATTTAGGTAAAAATATTTAATGTGTAAACTGATTTACCCTCCTATAAATTCTTTATCTTATGTATCTGTTCTTTTTTTTACCTGCTGTGATTTGAAGGGAATTATTTTAATGTATGCATGTAATGACCTCTGTGAATATTGTCGTTGTCATCCTGCACAGCTTCCACGTGACAAAGGGGAAGCGTTCAATTGAGTAAATGGACAAGTGGACAGCAAAATAGTTGTTTAAAAGTCACAAACAAGTCACGCTCAACGAGAAGCATGAAGAAAATGTATTTCTATAACCAAAAACGCGCCCTATGCAACACCATCCTGCTTTCTGGTCTGTTCAGAGGCATCACTGCAGTAAAACATTGATGCAGCACATTAATGTCCTCTGTGGTTAACCATCATCATACCTGAGATTCCAGAGAAATTACTGAAGAAGCTAGTGAAAGCAGCTGGACTGCTCCCCTGCCATCGTCACTGTCTTGTTACTACGCTGTTAAACACTGAAACTCAGGCAAATTCCTGCCAACCGCAAACACCCAAATAAAGAAATCACTAACACACCCTGGAGGTGGAGACGACAGAGAGGGAGAAGAAAGGCAGGTAAGGAAAATAGAGACAGACGGAGGAGAGAAAGTATATGTATGTGTGTGTGTGAGTGCGTGCATGAGTATAGGTGGGGGTTTGTGGAGTGAAACCACAGTCAATTACACCTTTACTCATCGCTTTACAGGCCAACTGAAATTAGAGCAGTCGTGTGTTAACAGGGCAAAGACAAACAGGCTGAAATCCCTCCAGGAGAGAAAGGTTTAGACCCGACCTGGCAACCCATGCACCGCCAGACAGATCAATTACTCCGCTTTCATCTGCATCATGGAGCAAAGACATGGACCCTTTCCCTTGCAAACATGAGGACTTAGTGCAGTGTTGCTTTCCTTATGCAATGTTACTTTCGTAATTTGCGGAATAATAAACCCTTCTAATTCACAGCAATGGGAAAGGATAGGATTTAACAGCTGCAGCTGTGCTAAAGACGTAACACATAGGAGAAGCCTGGGGAATTATTAATTTAATAGTCGATTTAACAGAGTAGTCTGTCAGATCATTTTTGTTAATTAACTGTCAAGTGCAAGATTTATAGATGGTACCTGGTCCCTCAGTCTGGCTTTCACAATAGAAAACCGGAGCTTACATGGATGTTGGTCATCAAATTCCTCTCCTACAGATTAATTTGATTGTTTACTTTGGTCAAGTTACGTTTCTGCAAACAGACACGTTCAACTTTGTATGTGTCACATCAGCAGTTCTACAAGATGTGTCATATTACGATCACAATCTTAGAGGGGATGGTGGTGGCATGACAGCTGATCAAGATGGCTGCCAAGCGAAGGACTGCTGTTTGAGCTGACAGGACATTTTTCCAGCTTTGTTCGTAGCAACAAAACCAGGTATAACAAACCAAAACACGATCTTTTCCTAACCTTAATCAAGTGTTTTATGTGCCTAAACCTAACCAGACCATAAGCATGAAGTTGTCACAACATAAAATTAAAAAATTTACCTAAAGAAACGTAAAGTTGGAACATAAAGTTAGAGTTTCAAACTATCTGTGGTTTCCAAAAACTTACAAAGGCGCCATTTATTCTGCCGATCAGGTTGGACATTTTGACATCATTATTCACATAAACGCAAGAGGTTGATTGTCAGGAGAAGATCTTAACTTTTGAAGAGATGATGAACGACGCTATGTTAATAATGTTTGGTATTTATGCCTCAAATATGACTTTAAAATGATTATCAGTATAGTTACCAATTCGTTTGTTGTTGATAAAGTAGTACACCTGAAGAAAGTCTAAACTTGAAGAGGTTAATTTTTTCACTGTCAATTAATCCATCAATTATTTTCATCGATAAACTGATTAGTTGTTTGGTCAGAAAATGGTAAAAAATATCCAAGATGATGTCCTCAAATTTCTTTTGTCCATAAACCAAACAAATTCTGTCAGAGTACAGAAGTCACTTTTAAGAGGCTGAGATGTTTTAATTTTTAATCTTAAAAAATGACTAAATCTGATGATCAAAATAGTTGGCTATTATTTTAATAGTTGACAACTGCTTGATTAATCAATGAATTGTTGCAGCTCTATATATTATTATAGCTGAAACAGAATGCTACAGTCAAGGGAAGCAAATGTCTTCAAAAATATAAATTACTGCGTCACATGATTAAAAGTCGACACGAATCATTAACATTTGTAATACAGATGTCAGTAAAGACTGCTTCCAGTGCAACATGATTTTTAATAACTCCTCAGTTTTCTGTTTTCACAACCTTGCTACTGTAGCCTAAGCTACTGTTGCTGTATGCCGGCCCACGCTAACAGCCCACTCTCCAAACGGAGCAGCATCTCCATCATCAGGTGTTGCTGTGTTGTGATGAAACTCGAGGGGGAATCTCTGCGCCTCAAGGTCTGTCTTGTTGGAAATTGTGTCACTCTACCTTGCCTGCGTATTAACACACACACCTGTTAGAAAAACAAAGAGCTATTTTTTCCTTTAAGTGTGCCAATTTGCCTTTCCCTAAGACGCAGACACAACATAAGTCAAAGAGAAGGAGGAGAGGTGTACACAGTGAGTGACGGAGAGAGTGAGTCAGAGGTGTGGATGGACGACATTGCATCATTCACCTGGAATGTGTGTTGGCTCTTTGATGTTTTTGCGCTGGGAACGAAGAGTTCTTAAAGTGGATCTCAATAACAACAATGTCACTCCTCGGCCAACGCACCACCAGGTAAACTACAGGTATGACTTTCTGGTATGTGACACTTCACTAGACACAGCCACTGACTCCAAACATTACAGGCATGTCAGCCATTCTCAAAGAAGAACATACAATACACGCATAAGAATAACCCGTAACCACAGTGCTTTGTTCAAGAGGTGACATTTGAAGGCTGAAGATTAATATAGATACAGTCAAAAGCAGAAGCAATACAAGCCTGTAAGAGCTTTAATTAGAGGGTGCACCTGAAAGAAGGAAATCCAAATAGCCAGTTTATTAATAGAGCATCTGTTTATAGAATTGCATAACAGATTTACATAGTTTTCATGGTTTACATGACTTGTTTTATAGCTGCGTTAATGAAGGATATTAGTTTTATAGGCTATAATGAAAAAGTTGCACACTTTGAATACAAAGGACCGACAGACCTGTATGTTGACTTGAAATTTGTTTTTGAAGACGTACTTCTGTACCTTTAGTTTCTGCATCTCTAAATAAAAAGCACACTACTGCTTCAAAATGAGTAATTATAATAATATAATTTTTCATCTGAAAGAATGTGTAATTAGATTATGGTTACATTGTCAAGGATTACTTGATTACATTAGTATTCTTATTTGAACAGGATACACCTTTTGTTTGTTTCAATACTGTTTTTGTAAGGGTAATGTATTTTATTTACACTGAAACTGTTAAGAAGTACAGACAGAAAAGAGTATTTGTGGAGCTCGCATTCTTGTAGCTGTGTCCATTATTTCAAGAGACATGCAGTTATCCAAAAGTAATCCAAAAAAGCAATAATCATTGTTTGCATCAGAAGAATATGATCAGGTAGATTAGACAAATTAAACTGGTAATGGATTTTAAAAGGACTTCACTGTTTGAATGGATACAAAGGAGGCCTGCAGCAGTAGAAAAGGATACTAAATACTACAACTTTGTGAAAACTAAAAGTTTCTGTAGTGGAAACCAAAAGACTTGAAAGTAAGAACTGATGTCAGATCTCCTATTGAGAAAAAAATTATTGAAGTGACAAGATGTGTTCATGTTCATCCAGTGAGACGACAGGTTAAGTCCCATTAAAGCTCAACTTGTCTATGAGAAGAAAATTATCACTGAAATGACTTTGTGTTTCTTGGCAACCACCTTTTATACACAGACTGAAATGTACCAGCGTGCTTTCAAAACAGATTTTCTCCCTCATTTACTCAGGTGTTTCTTTTATCGTGGCTGTTCACTAAAGTGCAGACAGAGTCACGGAAGGTGAGGCTGACGCTGAAATGTTGATCTACTTAAAGAGCGCTTAAAAGATAGGATTAAAAAAAATAAACTGAGGTGCCTTAAATGTTACGGCAAATTCAGGGTCAACAAAGCTAATTTTTCAAATCGGGGATCTGTACATGGCATGACATGCATCCACCCACTAATCCCGCCCCACTGATGTTCACTCATCATTACGATCACATCTCGATCTGTGTTTTTTTGTGTCTAATAACAGGCGTGGCATAACTACGCGGTTAGTGCAGAGGCTGCTGCAGCTATGGCAATGAACAAATACAAGTCAAACAGATCAGGTGGATCTGGGAGAGAGACAGATGGGACGTGGGAGGGGGAGTAGCACACGTGTGGAGAAATACGTGCTGCAAGAGCGTATGTCAGGACAGGTAGACTGAGAGCTGGAGATTAGCTGTCAAACTCAGGATTTATGCAGTCGAGTCTGGAAAGTCCCTGTCTGCCTCCTGGCACTCTGCTCTACCTCTCCCAATCCTGCTCTCTTTTTCTCTTGATGGCCTCGATGTGAGCAGGTGGTGGCCAATCTCTCCACCGTTGTTAAATGAAATTAACTGCTGGTGGTGATCATTTAAATGAGATGCAATTTGTTACAACTGCTCCAATGTTCTCTAGAACAGTCTAGAAATGTTTGCGTTGGAATAAAAGACAAACCTGACAGAAGACAGAAACCTGATCAGTAATGAGTATTAAAAAGTGTTTATCAGGAGAGCAAAGGTGCAGTCCTACACCCCATTCCTTCAGCATTGGATAAGAGCGTCTGGAATGGGAACTCCCTGGAAAACTCAATTAGGAAAAGAAGAAGCCCTTCATTCCTGCCTTTCCTCGATCGCATGATCTGCCCTGCAGACATTCACCGCCTATCAATCACTCCGACCGCGCAAAATATAAACACACGCGTAAACATGGCAACAAGTATCGCTGCAGTGGGCTGCGGTCTCACCCCCGGGGGCAGTGTGGAGCAATCACACATGTGTACACAGCAACACACATGAATACACAGGTAGAAGGAGTGAGACTCTTCTCAGGGATTTCATTAGTGGATTCTGGGAATGTAAGGTCAAGTCCATGCTACAACCAGTTACAGAAAGTGTATGGATGATGTCAGTCAACAGCATGAGTGTGAAAGTGAGCTCACAAAGTCATACTTCAGCATGAACAAACACACCAAAACCAGTATTTTGTAATCAGACGTACATAACAAAATGAAAACTGGCTGCATGCTACAAAACCAACTACACTGTGCCACATCTGTGCACGCAACATCATTGTTTTAGTGAAGCTGTCCAAGCTACAGTGAGAGACCGGCAATTACAAGTTCATCCACTAGAGAGAGTAAATATGGCCTTTGGGTGTTTGTTTTTAAATTACTGTCGACATGGCCAAGGAGAAGACCGGCAACCATCAACTGGAGAGGGATAAATCTAATTAAAGATACTAAAAAGTGGTGACAGTGATAGAAAATATAAAGAGGTTTGCATTTAAAGTATAATAATGAAAAGATTTGGAGCAACATTTACTGTAGATGTTAAACCAACATTTCAGCGTTAAAAATGCAAATGAGACCTTTTGTGTGCTTCAGCTGTGGCCTGCTGATGTCAAAACAACACACACAAATCACCTGCAGCAGGACATGACCTACATCACAGCACATTGTGTATCCAAAGGACAAGATCGTACTATAATTCCTCAGACATTGGGCTGAATACTGACTCATGAGCCACAGGTTTGTCATACTGTAAAATACCAAGGCGTTAAATTCAAGGCTCTGAAACATCATGTTCTCAAACAACTGAGACGATTTAGGTGACAGTCGTTTCATTTATGCATGCAGGAGGACAAATATGAAGGACATCCACCTGAGCAAAGCAGCAGCAACGTTTTTTGAGGGTATTTTGGTGTTAAAGGACTTCATGGTTGTATTGGATGTTACACAATTACACTGATAGACCCACACATAACCATTTACCCTGACTCTATTATTTCAATACAAGGCTAATCTAATTCTTGAGTCTACGTCATGTTATGCCCATCATATGGTTACAATCATGTCTTTTTTCATAATGTGATTTTGTCTCTCGATTTTAAGATCACGATTCAATTCAGTTTTCGATTAAAAGTGTTTTTCAGCACTGAGAACCAATTATTGGACGATTGAGTCTTGATTTGTAAAGAGGGGGGTTCTTTTGATTTTGAATCAAAATTAAAAGCAGTTTTTCGATTGTCTTTTGATTTAAAATCAAAATCATGACACACCACAACTTAAGACAGATCTCTAACATCTAACATATCAGGAGAGACCTGATGAGCCCTTAAAACGCTAAAAACTGCATCTTAAAACGGTCAAACCGGTCATCCTAACTGAGAGTTAACATCTCTCAGTACATTTACATGATGTTAGAAAAAGTCGGACTATTGTGTTAGGAAGTTGATTTACTTTTTCATGTATACGCCTTAGTCGGAGCTGAACTGCAGGCACCACAGACCATGTGCCGGGCATTGACCCGGAAGTCATCCATGGCATAAATCAGTAGCTAAATCCATATCCAAAGATGACGACGAAGGTATTAATACAATATATATTATGTAATGTACAGTGCCAAAAAGTCATCCATGTTTTCACCGTTCGCTGTGCAGCCTGTTTGCAGCTTCTTAACTTGTTTGGTATGTGACATAATAGGTCACCGGATGAAGGTCTAGGGGCAACTAGCTGAAACTGTGCATATCGCCACCTACCGTGGTGAAGTCAGACATACTTCTGTCAATAAATCGATTCTCCCCTGGTGCTTGTATATTCGGACAATGGCAATGGTCCTATTAAATGGCCTAACTGAGCTGACAGTAGCTCGACCGTAGCTCGTCTGTTTCTGCCTCCTTTCTCCTCACACTTTTTATCAGCTGACCAGGACTAGATGACTTCAAAGTGAGCACTCAGAGGAGAGGTGAGGATGGACCTCCCACATCTGAGACCTCCTGCCAGGACCAAACTGATCTTCTTTACACCTCCACCCTCCATCTTTCCATGCTTACCTTAACACCACCCCCAAACTCCAGCTGCTGCCTCTGTGCCATTTGGCTGCAATCAGCAGTCAAGCATCATCTCTGATTAGAGAAGGAAGGCGGGGGTGGTGGGAGGTAAAACTTGACAAATTGGCACATTCTTCTCCACCCATTCCCCTTTTTCCCCAACCCTCTAAATCCTCCTTTCCCCTCTCACACACCCACAGACCCCACTTAAATCTGGCAGCACCCCTGTCGAAGCCCCACACCCACCCAACCCACCCAGCACCACTTGCTTGATGAATGCTGTCCTTGTGAGCAGAGGAAGCCACCAACACACCACCCACCCCCGACGTGCGCGCACACACACACACACACACACCATGATCCTTAAATAGAAGTGAAGTTTGGAGACGGCCGCCCCTGCAGGTGCTACCTCTCTTTGGTTACACATGCACACACACACACACACACACACACAGACACACACACATACGCATACTTCACCACAAGAACACACTCCCATAAATACACACTCAGACCACAGTCGGCCACAATAACGCATACCAACACACACTCTGGCTGCCCTGGTAGCTGTCACAGAGCCATGTGACCAAAAACGGAGCCCAGATTCTGATACAACATTATGCCTGATTTACACAACCTCCCCTCTCTCCCTCTGCAGTCCTGCCCCACCTCAAACCCCAGTCAGTCCCCCCCGGCCCATCCAGGACCCCCTGCACAGGAGCAGCCCAACAGCTGCATGTGTGTGTCTGTGTGTGTCTGTGTGTGTCGTAGAGAAAGGAGAATGAGCAGGATCCAGGTTATGGCCAGGCAGTTACACGGTGCCCGTTTAGTTATAAATACCTTCTCGTCTGTCTTGCAGAGTCACTGAAAGTGTCTCTTTAGAGATGTTTATGAGGCGTGTGTTGTCCTGGCTGCAAGCCTCTTAGGTTATTTGGTTGACAGAGAAGAAAATAAGACTAACAAGGCTGGTCTGGTAATGAGCACCTCAGCACGGCAGAGCAGTAGACCGACCAGAGTAAGGTTGGAACCAAATAATGTGTTTACAAGTGGGTTGTTGTGGATTTCTAATTTGATTTCTTCAACGTTATGTGACCAAGAAACACGGCTTCTGTTGACAGATTGAAGATTACAGAAAGCTGATTTCAACATATCAATTTCCCCGAGAGATTGAAGATTTCTTTGCCACATATGGTGGCATAATCAGATCACACTCCCTCTGTCGTGATAGGGCTTAGGCCGTTACTGGATATTATCTAATACTATTGTGACAGTAGAGGGAACGTGTCGATATTTGAGAGGTGACGACAGGTAACCCACAACACTTTAACATAAAGACATGGGGGGACAGTTTACCAATTTGGGAATATTTTGGGTTTAAAGTTGGAGAGGAAGGCAGGCCAAGGGATTTGATTGAGGATACATGTCATCTTTTGGTCTCACCTCAGAGTCCATATCCGGTGCAGTTCGCTCTGCTGGACTCGTTGAGTGAATAAGCAACAATAATATTGCCTGTCGTGATGTTTGGGAGGAGAGAATATGGTGATATAATCTTTTGGATATTACCCAGGTGTAGTTGTGATTTGAGCTTCTCCGTTTTTGAAACAAAACAAAAGATGGTGGCCTTCTGGTGACGCACTTTCTCATTGTAGAGCTAAAGGACACACTAAAATATGTTTCTAAAATCAATTAAAGTGAGAGAAAGGCAGTTGATTGGAGTTTCGTGAGCAGCGTTTGGCCAGATGCCATTTTCTTTTTACTTTTCTTTTTGTCCAACTTTATTGAGTCAGTGACATTTGTTTTGGTCTGAGATGCTGGTGCACTCGTGTGAAATCTCGCGGCAGTAAAAGTCATATATGTAACCTTTAAATAAACCAGCGGTGATTCAAACTTATGGTCAGGGCAGGGGAGAAGATGTATGTGAATGCAAGTTACTGCAATGGATTTAACTATTAGATTTACTTCCATAACCTGTTTTTATCCAGTAACCTCTATTTATATGTATACGTAAACATAGTAAGTGTTAAAGATGGCATTTGGTGATCATGTAGAAACGTGCAGACTCATAAAGCGCTACCACACGTCATTTCTATTGTGTTGGATGGTCTGACTGCATGAGGAGGTCGAGTCATAAAGATGGTGTGATGTAGTGGCCCCACCTTTCCCATCCTTTCCCAACCCTGTCACACCAACAGCTTTCATCTGGAGTGGATTAGAGACATTAGCACTTTCTTATCTCTACGCCTTCCTCCACGTCTTTCATCATCTCCCCCCTTTTCCTGCCTCTGGTCTCCCACACAACACCCACCCCCTTTATTTCTCCATCTGTGTGTGCATTCTTAAAATACTCTAAAAAGGTGCTAAAGAAAGATTTGTTGTTTTTTTTCTTAATAAAGGGGCTGACAAAAATGAAGTGGACATCATGGACCAGAAACCTCACTGCCAAACTTTTATTACAGTCTGTTGTTAAACTGGTATACTTGTATTAAGAAATAACTGGCTCTCATTCAAGTGCATAAATCAGCACACAGGCTCATATTTTCATTTGAGCGCCAGCCAACTCCACTCTGCTCTGTTTGAACACACAAAGTATGCAGCTCAGTTAAGGGAAGAGAAGTTGATCAGTCACAACCCTGACACAGCCTGTGCACAAACACAAACACACAGATAATGATGCGTTACAATCGCAAATGACCCCTCAACAGTATTCAAACCAAGCTGTGTTTGTGAGTGGTGTCAGCAGAATGTGCAAGGGCTTACGGATATTACAGGAGTGCTTGCACAGAGGCTAAAAATAACCTTGCACTTATAAAGAAACACACATACACACATCCGGTAATCCACATTAATACCAGTCATCAATCTTGAGGTGATGGCATGTTGGGCCGTCCCTATTGGGAAGAGATATCGCAGCATGTTTAATGGGAGTACGTGTTGCAGAGCCTGGGCCGTGATGGGAATTCAATCTGTGTCATTTATCTCTATTAAACTGGCTCCAGATAGCAGATAGATTTGACATTGGTCTGACAAGGTCTGACATCACAATACATCGATGTTTAGAAGCAATGAACACGAGCAGGTCCTGTCAACTTAACAGACAAAGTGTATATAAATGGACCACCCTGCTTGATGACAATTGAATCCTGAATATTTGCTGAAAATGAGCCAAGAGTGAAAAGGTCATCCTTCTGGTCCAATCAGGAACAGTTATGTCATTTTTTAGCTCTCTCCTAAGTGATATGTTGTTCCTGAAAAGGGGAACGAAGGGAAAGAGTTCTGAAAAACTGGATAAATGTAATGTTAATAATGTGCAGTACATTTACTGTATGGTTCATCAACCTGTATGTAACCAGCTACATTCAACCTGCATCAAACAGCTCAAGAGGTGGAGGTTAATCTGAGGATTTGATGGACAAAACCGGATAAGCAATAAACATAAGATGAATACTGGATTTTGATAACAAATATTGCCCGATGACTCCTTAATGTGTAAATAGACGTGCTTGCTAACAAGTTAGCTGTATCAACTGTGACAAGTGACAAAGTCAAAGTGCTAAAGCCCTCTCGTGGCCAAAAATCAATGATTGCCGTTCGGGGAATGTTCAGGGACATTTTGCACATGGCTCAATACTGGCCTAATGCACTATCCCTTTTTCTCCATTTTTAGCATTTAGCTTGTAAGCTACATTAAATGCTTGCCATAGGTAAGGAAACAGTCGGCCACTATTTTACAATTTTTATTTTTTTTATTTTTTTTTATTTTTCACATCTTTCATTTGTTATACTGATTATACGATGTTCAGAGGAGCTTATTGTGCAGGCAAGGAAGTAGAGCTGCGTTGATTCCGGATCATGTACTTTATTTTTCATTATTTGTTATTTGTAATATGATGGTTATCTGGGCTAAAAATCCTGGTTATGTTGCTGCTGTTTTAATCTATTTAATTATTTTTTTTCATACTACATCAACTCTGCAGCAACATGTTTGTTTTTATGTTCACCATTACATGTTTCGATAGATACCTACACTGCATTTTGTCTTTTTAACTGACACTCATCTGAACACAATCTTCCACTGCCCTGAATATTTCGCATCTCTCATTACTTTAATGACTGTCTCCCTCTGTGTGGCCCTCAGTGTTTAGATCATCATTACTGTCTGTGTCACATGACCTTAAATACCAGGAACATATCATCAGCAGAAAATCATGATTCACACTTTTACAGACCCACGTGGACACACACAAACACAAATACGCACATACACAGAAAGGTTAGCTGAAAACAATTGCTTGGGTTCAAGTCCAGCCCGTCTCCACCCGCCTCTCTCACCAGGGCGGGAACATCGGAGCAGGGGTCGGCATGCCGGGGTCGGACCAGAGCGGAGTGGCCGGCCTTTGAAGGAGGCCTGTGGCAGGGAAGGGTTTTCGGGAAGGGGAAGTGCTCTGCTGGAAGTTTTGGATATCATTGGAAAAGCTTTCTCTCTGCCACGCAGTGCAGCAGAGCAGCTTTCCTTTATCTTCTTCTACGTATCCCATCACAACGGAAAGACAGTGTCAAAGAAACATGTAACAGGAATATTTCCAGGAAAGGACAGTCTAAACAACTGCAATCCAATCCCTGAAGAGGAAGATGCTTGAAACAAAGTAATGAAACAATGTATATCAAGTTAAATCTGCAGTTAATATGTTATCTGACTAAAATCTGACAGTGTTGATGTGGACAGTTTCAGTAGCTGATGGACGGATGATTATCAGCCTATAGGAGCACACGTAGTACGAAAATCTACTGGCCCAAACTATCCCACGATCCAACAACAACCTGCCTAAACCACAAGCGCAACCTCTGGCTGTCCAGCTGTTTGCTCCAGAAAAAAATCTGTGCATTCACACACACTCACAGAGACAGACCAACAGGGAGCAGTTTGAAACTCAAGTTACAGATAAGGCCTGAGATGTGACTCACCATAAGGTCTGACAATGCCTTGTTCACCATGTCAAAAAAAATAATTTAACACAGTAAACACATTTTAGAGCAGCTATCTTTGAGGTGGTGATTTGTAAAGTGGAAAGAACTGACATGACAGAGCAAAAAGTGAAAGGAAATGACTCTTCATACCAACAGGTGGCAGTAGTCCGTGTCCGCCATTTAAAAATGGAAACCAGAAGACGGAAGACTTGTTTTTATAATAAAGCATTATTTTCCAACCATCCTCAAACCACTCTCACTCACCACTTAGACGGTTTGGTAATATAGCTACTTTTAAATCGAGAATTTGCCTGCAGTTTGTGCCCCCTTGGCTTTAGTTGTTTGCTTACTTTCCTCCGTTTCGTTTCACCTCTTGTGCTCTCATTCACTTACTGTAGCTGGACAGCCAATCCAACAGCCAAGGGTAATTTCTGTCCCTACTACCGATTACAGGAGCTCAAATGGCCTCTGCTGCGCTATTGCAAGTAGTACACAGGTCCTGATGTGTCCCGACTATTCTCTGTTCTGGCACCTCAGTGGTGGAACGAACTTCTGACCAACGTCAGGACAGCAGAATCGCTCGCCATCTTTCGCAAAAGACTCAAGACTCACTTGTTCAGACTTCACCTCGACCCTGCATAGCACCAACTACTGTATGAAACTACCTTCTCCCAACGCTGTTCATCCATGCCGAGGAAATGAGCTGGATTGAGAAGGTGGACGGACACTAGCAAGTCGCCACCGGTGCAGTCACAAGTGAGGCTTATTCTGTGCAGATACTAGAAATTAGCCAGTATTGTATACTTTGCAACATTATTATGGACCGCCAAGTCCTTTTTGCTGCTAGTTTTACACTGTAAAACACTGTGCTTGTTTTTCTTTGTGCTCATAACAAGGTGATTTGAGCCTCTACACTCTGTGGAGTTAAGTGTTAGCTCTGCCACCTTGTGAGCGTACAATGTGCCGTGTTCATATCACAGACCAGCCGAACATGATTCGAGCCCCAGTTCGTTCACCAGCCACCGAGGCGAATTGGCATATTGTGTCTCTCCACGGCTGGTTCTCCCTCCTTGCTGCGCTCCCAGCGTTAGCTCCTTTTGTCTTTCTCTTCCTCTACTGACCCTCACATACACACATGCATACGTTCGGTAAATGCACACATAGTCTCATGATGAGCTTGTTGAAAACCAATCGCTGGCGACGCAGGTGGCACCTACACCAAATTCGGAGAGTCCAACTCTATCCAAACCACACTGTGATTAAAGGCACATGTTAGTTCTTGAACACTCCGCGACATCATCTTCAAAGAGGTTGCATCCGCCATCTTGGCTCTCTCTCTCTCTCTTTGTCTCTCTGACATACACACACACACACACACACACACACACACACACACACACACACACACACACACATTGGGTTTGTCATTATGCACATGCTTTAAGGAACCGATTAAAGGAACAGTGAAGCTCTATCTATCTATCTATCTATCTATCTATCTATCTATCTATCTATCTTCACTGTTCCTTTAATCTTAAATATCTTACAAATATTTCCATTTAAAGTGAACCGTTTTTTTGAGACTGTTTTTTCCGGTCTGGTTATTGGTTCCTGATTCCAGGGTTTGAGTTTGTAAGCCGTAGTAAACATCTGTCTGATTGTTAATCATCATGGTGTGATTTTATACACTGAATGACTTATGACTAGGAAGCAGAGAATACAGACAGGGACATCCAGTTCAGAGAGGTCCAATGCAGACAGATCCAGCTCAGAAAGACCCTGCTCATGGAGATCCAGACAACAGGATAGTTGTTCCTGAGATCCAGGATGACACAACAGATGTGTTTTGTTATACACTGAGGTATAAGCAGATTAAGATAAGGATATACATACTAGTAAGAAAATTACATAAGATCCCCTGGTCTTCTGAAATATCTATTTGAAAGTAAGCAATGCCACTTTTGTAGAATTGGCTTATTCTAATTTATAACAGAAAATTAATGTCTACATGAAACA
Organism: Pagrus pagrus; assembly: GCF_965226575.1. Lineage (NCBI taxonomy): Eukaryota > Metazoa > Chordata > Actinopteri > Spariformes > Sparidae > Pagrus > Pagrus pagrus. The sequence goes on along the minus strand of NC_140190.1, from coordinate 30,226,471 downwards.
AAGAATTGTATTGGATTGTATCTTATCGTACCCAAACCAAATCGTATCGAATCATACCGAATCGGAATTGAATCGTATCAAATTGTTCCATAATAAAAAAACCATTGTCCCTGAATCGTATTGTAGCCCATGTATCTAGATAGGTATCGCATTGCCTTATAAGGGAGAGATGCATACCCTTAATGATTATTAGGAGATGGTAATTACCTGACAAGTCTACACAAGGCCTTAACAACAATGTGTAGAGGTTTGGATTCAGCCCAACTATCAGCACTGTGAAGCCCTGGTACAGAACATGATCTTTAATTTGCACTCCTGTTTTTTCTAAGAAAGCACTCAACGTCAGCAGAGAGGTAGATGTATTCATGTCACCTAAACAACATAAATACATGTAAGGACTGTGGAAAAATTTGCACCACACCTGGAGCTTTGCTCATTCTCACACATGGTCAATCGGGCTTAGGTACTTAGGTACCTGCCCAGGGACTTCAGATGTTAACTTGCGAAAACATATACATCAGGATTCAGGATCAATTAATGTGTACAGCTTATTTAAGTTCCCTGCAATTTGCCTTCTGAAAAAATTCCTTAGGGCTAGTCCAGACTATTCAAGAACAATCAACACTTAAAAAGGATTAGAGTTGATAGAGATTAGATTTGGTACACACCACGTGAACACCGTAAACCGGAAAGAAGTCCACTCTCATGTCTGGTGTCCCGCCCTTCTTTATCTTCTCACAGAGCTCTCTGTCCTCCACTGCTCCACCACAGCAGCCAGAGCAACACATCTCTCTCCTCTCGGACCTCCGCATTCCTGGCGCGGCTGACCACAACCCGTCCAGCCCGGGTCGCCTTACCCATTTACCGCGTGGGAGCGGATACAGACATGGGCTCACAGAGACCCATTCAAAGCCTTGCATATGAAATCTCTTCCTCTGCAGTGATACCTTACACTTCATCTGCATATTCACATATTCAGAGCCCAGTGTTCACTTCCTGTCTGTGCGAGATAGAGGGAAAACTGGGCACAGGCAAAGTTGGTTTTCAAAAGTTTTTTGTCACTAGATCTTGGAAATCAAGGACAAAATTCCTCAGACTAGGCGGGCATTAGACTTATATATCTTGGTAGGAATCAACATTAAATGGACAGTTATGACTGGTAAGCGATTCATCGTTTCAGTTATTTTTTTAAGTAAAAATGTCAAACAATTAGCTAGTTCAAGCTTCTTAAATGTGAGGATTTGCTGCTTTTCTTTGTCAGTAATGACAATAAATGAAGAGTCTTTGGGTTTGGGACTGATGGTTGGATGAAAGAAGCAATCTAAGGACGTCAGTTTGGGCCCTGGGATATTATGATGAGTGTTTTCCACAATTTTTTGACAGTTTGTATACTTAATGATAAATCAATTAATCATGAACATAATTAGCAGAATAATCGATAATGAAAATAATCGTTAAGATGCAGTCCCATTCAACTTACCCTGAAGTGAAGGGATTACTGCCACGCCACTAGGTTTGTTAATTGCTCCTTGATTTATTTTTTTAAATGGCAAAAATATAATCAAATAGCATTATGACTGAACCTTGGCTACTCTTAATATTATGTACTCTTAACTCTAAATAGTTTGGTAGCAATCAACATTAAACGTTACAGGAACTTGATCCAATTAGAATGATATATCTAAGCCAAGATATTAATCAGAATACTTGCTCTAAGACACAGCTTTGTTGTGGAAAGCAATGAGAAAAAAACAGTCCATTGCAACTGTAACTGCCGTTTGAGGAATTCTGCTGAGACCTGCCCATCACGTTGCCGTCACGGATCATCTCTCTCATCAGACAGCAAGTGTCAACAGACACACAAATGGAAAAATGAGAGCTGCTATTGTGTGACAATCTCCCAGTACGGTTACACTTGTAAGCAAACAACAACATACCACAATGACACTCCTGGTGCTCTGCCAAGTCAGCCCTGGCAGCTGCTCCTCTAAGCTAATCACTGGCTCATTGAAGTTGATGGTTTTTTTGGAGTTGGAGGTTTCTGCTGCTGTGTGTGGAAAATGTCTGCAATAGTTGGAATACAAGTTGATGCAATAATTCGCAGCATTCCTGTTCAAACAGTCGTCACATACTGTCGCTAATGCCGCCAACTCTTATATTCATGCTCTTTCCCACGGGGTTACCACCTGATTTATGACAACCTTCTGGAGGTTAGATAAAATGATAACACTTTATGAGGGAGGCTTCAAACAGGTGACACGAGGAAAAGGACAATGCTGCTTGTGTTTTGCACGATGCATAACATATAAAAACAGCAATTACAACACTCGGTCTGGTAACAATTCAGATATAAAGGGCTGGTGCACTGTACAGAATTGGAACTTAATTTATCCACAATGTCTTAATTTAACTTGGTTTAAAATAGCCCTAGCTTGAGCTGAGTTGTGAACTAACTGATCGGACTTATTTTAAAGGAAAATTACACATAATGTTGGACTAGATACAGGCAACGTGACTCACAAAATAAAAAAGAAATGAAATGCAGTGTTGATTGTTCTCCAGACTTCCATTATTCTCAGAAAGAAAAGAGCTTCTCTCCAAGTGTTGGTCAGCTTGGGGTTTTTGGATTTGTGTGTGTGAATGTGTCCTTTTTCTGCTCCTATTCTTTTGTCAGTTTTTATTTCTTCAATTCAACTAAATACGGGGCGTTTTTGAGGTCCTTCCAGCTTTTCTAAAAACCTTCAAACCAGTGCTGTGTGCACATACTCTCACTAAAGAGGACTGACAAAGATGGTTGGAATGCATTTCTATTGTTATTAATATCATCATCAAATCAAGACTTATTATAGAGCTTAAGTATACAATGTGATTCTGAGTAGTGTTTGTAAAGTTTTGATTTTTATTGATTAATTCAATGTACATATATTGTACAAAAAGCAGAATTACGCTGTTATCTGAACATAGGTAAGTAACATGTTTCCAAATTTAACTTAAATGTTACCTGCTTGAATGTTAAAATGCTTGAATAAAATTAAATCTACTCTTTCATAGCATAGGACAATTAGTTGATTAATTGATTAGTAAAGCGAAAAGAAAATAAATCTCCAACTATTTTGGTAAAAGAGTATTCGTCTTTTTTTTAAAGTAAAAAACCCTTGATTTATTTGTTTTAATGACAAAAATATCATCAAATTGGACTGAACCTTGGCTATTCTTGACATTTTCATATACATGTACATACGTTGTATGACAAATAAATAAAACTATTTCCACAAACCCCAGCTCCTCCTTTAACCCTTCTAAAACCTCAAAAAAATCTTCAATTTCCTTCCAAACTATTTGTATGTTTTGTGCTGTCCTTTGTGTGAGCGTGCACGTTGCCTTTACTTCAAAGAGTCCCACATATTGATCATTTTCCTCCAAGAGATTTCTTAACATGTCTAAGCGCAGCATAATGACAGAAATCTGTCATACTAATGTATTTGAGAATAACAATACTTTAACACACAGCACTCTTTAAATTGAATTAATTACAGTAACATCCAGAGCGTGATCCATAAATCTGCAGAAATAAGGACCAGTAGCATTGAGACTTTACATGTGGTTATGATGGGCTGTGTTTTCTTACTCAACCCACAAGTCAAAGTTAATAAATGAGAAAAGAACCAACTGTAGCCATAAAACAGGCCTGCAACCGTACAGTTACCCCTGGCTAACTCTATGTAGCACTAACATGTATGTGTGTGTTTGTGTGTTGTCCCTCCCCGGGGCAGTGAGGTGCTGACTGACACTCTGGTAATGCCTTCGTGGCTCTTAAACCTGAGCTGGGTCCACACACACACGCTCATACGTTCTTTCATTCTCTCGAGTCCTCGTCTGCCAAAACGATACAAGTTAAGACACAATCCAGAGTAACAAAAGACGCTGCAACTGACTCCAAAACTATTCTGCAACAGCAGGCTTCAGCAGTTGTGCAGGCTCGCACTGTACCTCACAAATATTTGTATGCTCAGGAGTATTAGTAAAGCATGTTTTAGAAGTATTAAATTCAACATTCTAATGATAAGATAAGATAAGAAACTTGTGGTCTTGCAACTTTATCAACTAACTTATTACACAATAAATCTATTGATAATGAAGTTATTTATTGGATGCAAACCTAAGGGTGAGGATGATCTGCATATTACACATTTCCAACAGCAGAAATTGAATAAAGTAATAATTAGTGACACTATAATAACCATCATTAATAAATGGTTAATTTTTAGTTAATTAAACTTTAGCTAATGGTTATTTCACTGTTAACAAACAAAGAAGTGCTTTATAAACATTTATTAAGCGAGTGTAAATGTTTATAAACATCAGTCGTAACTTAATAAATGGTTTATAAAGCATTTCACTGTGAAATAACTATTGACTAAAGTTTAATTACTTATAAATTTACCATTTATAAGTGATGGTTATCATAAAGTGTTACCTATCATCATGCAGTAACAAAAAAAGGAACTATAATGTGCATGTTTTTTCTTGGACTAACACTTTTTCCAAGACTTTTTATATACTGAGATCATTTTCGCCGAGATACACTGATACTATTAAAGTCTCACTCTGAACCTCAATACTTTTGTGATGCTAACCAAAATATGTATGTGGGGTCCAGTCTCAGAATTTTTCAAGTACTAAAAGTCAACATGAGTGTCGGGTTTTTTATTCTTTGATCAATACTTCTTGATTTAGAATTAAAATTCTGCTCATTTCAAACAGCACCTCACACAGCAGAGATTCAAACAGTTAACACACAAGAAGAGTTATGGTCTTGAAAAAACTTCAATATTTTCCCACCACAGTGTCTCCACATGCTGAACTGGCTGTGTATCGAGTACAGTACACAGCATCACACCTGTGTACGATGGCGGCAGAGGTTTCTGGCGAGCACGACTGTGTTTTTGTTCGAGTTCCACAGTTTACAGCCTTGCCGCCTGAGGCACGACAGTTTAATTTGAGTATAATAAGATCAGCACGACAGATTGGTTTCTCTACAGCAGGCGAGACGCTTGACTTTTATTACAACAGGCATCACTTGGAGACTATTATTGTTAACGTTTAGCCGCTGTGGTGGTGGCCTGCGCTGGCCACACATGTATAAACACACTGAGCTTCGATTGCTGAGCCCGCTCGTCGCCAGAGCAGATATTACCATGGCAGTGGCACGGAAATGTAGGAAAGATTTAGCATGGGAAGACTGAATCCCAGGTGAATGTGTGCATGTGTGTGTAATGGTCGTCACTGTCAAAATGACTGGCCGGTCAGGGGAAAGTGTGAACGCTGCCCTGGACAGTGTTTGTGTTTCTATGGGCTTTTTTCCCCCTGTCATTATGTCCATAATTTGGGGAAGGAATGCTTGGGGGAACTGTTAAGAATGTCAGGGGACCCTCAACTTTCACCGCTATTCTACACCCTAATTATGACGAGTTCACCTACAGCAGAGAGAAAAAGACCAAGCCTTAAATGAGAAGCATTCGTACGCAGACACACATGGCGTGAACGCTCAGAAAAAAACAACACAACACCCACTCTACCCTTTCATTTCTTGCTTAACTCTCTGTAATCGTTTAGCGCGCGCGCGTGTGTGTGTGTGTGTGTGTGTGTGTGTGTGTGTGTGTGTGTGTGTGTGTGTGCGCGTGTGTGTGAGCAGAGAAAAGCAAAGAAAAGAGTGTTTTCTTTGGAGTTTGCCCACACTGCACACACAGACCGAGGAGAGCAGAGATTATCTCCTGACTAATCGTGTTCTGTCCTCTTTGAGATGGCCCTTATCATCACCCACTCACCCGCCTCACCCCACACATGGACTTACGTTGGCGCCTCAAATGGTTTCACACAAACACTGACGTATGCACGCTCTTACCGACACATTTCGCAACACACAAGCAAAAATATCAGTCATATCTCAGGGTCACTTACTGCAGCTTAAGCATGTCTGTGATGCGCCATCCGTTAAGAGGGCACTTTCAAAAGTGATTTACACAGCTGAGAGGGGGCCCGCCACGGTTTCAACCTAAAGAAAACAGCTCCGAGATGTTTTTGACTGCAAAATGGTTTTCTGCTCATCCCTGACACAGCACCATGGTCTGCTTCTCAAAACAGATATCTAGACCTGATGTGACTGGTTAATACAATCATTTTTTAGGCAACATTCCACATGCCAGCCTCTCAAATGTGAGGATTTGCTGTTGTTCTGTATTTTATATCGTCATTACAATATTATATATGACATCCATCAAGAAACAGTACAGAAATACAGAACGTTTGTTTGAGATAGGCAATAAAACTGGTGAATCTGATATTGTCTATCCTAGATCATCATACTTAAAGACCATCATTTTAACTCAATGAAATCTGCTTTTGGAGTAAGCTGTTGTAGCGGAGTTGGTTAAGTAAAGGACTTTGATCCACGAGAACGTGATTTGTATCTCTTTCACAACATTACACTATAAATATTACACTAAGTTGACTTAATTTTTCCCCCATTTCTTTTGAGTTTTCTGTCGATGTTTGGTTAGGTTTAGGCAACAGAAATACTTGGTCAGGTTTAGGAAAACATGTTTTTGGATAAAATAAACCCTCTTTTCCCCATGAATCTGGATGATGTTTGATACCATAAAAAGCTCCAGAACAGCTACTAAACTGTCAAATTACCAATGTTAGAAAAAAATTTCCAATCTGTTTAGAGACAGTGTAACCATTACATAGTTTGCCCACTTGAGGGCTTTTTTATCTAAATTAAAATGTGCCACTTTCTTGGTCACAAAACTACAATTATCAAATTGACAGGGTCATATATTAGCAAACTTTTGGCTGATATACGCCATTATTTGATTTTTAACTCTTTAATATCAATACGGTGTCAGCCTAAAAAATCTTGTATCAGTCGGGTACAGTTATAATTGAAAAAATTACCAAGAGATTATTTGATATAGAAATAATTGTTAACTGCAGCCCTACAGATAACCTCCGTTCAGTTTCTCTTTATGTTAAATGATTACACCACTGCTGGCTGATTTATGTGATAATGATGATGAATCCAGGTTGGATTCAAACAAAAACAAATACAGGAATCTGTCTGCAGGATGAGGCTACAAGGGTTACAAGCTTTAAGTCAACAGCTGGAAGTTGGCGGCCTCTAGACAGCTTAGCGCTCTTCTGCCTCACATGTCCATCAGCCTCATCACGCCTGTCCATCCGTCCTCCTAACCTGCCCCACCAGACGCCAGCGCCGGTGATTAATGGTACCGTGGAAAACTGAAAACCATTCTTCTAGTGACACAATCAACAGAGCCATTTATCACACTTTGCCACCAGCCTCTCACACTGCCGGAGACATTTCTCATCACTGCTGTTGATACCTGCGCTAATGATGATAATGAGGAGGAGTAATCATGATCGGAACTACAGTCATACAGCAGCCAGAGGCAGATGAGTGACTTTTTACACCTTTAAATGATCCAGAGACACTTAAAAAGTCCAGAAGAAAATAATATTTAAATGTTCCACTGCAGTTAAGATGGAAAAAGTGAGAGGCAAAGTGGCCGAGGCAGGAAGCAGAAAAAGAAACAATGAACAAGTGCCGATAGTTTGATTAATGATCAGTTTTTCTGTTTGCCACTCATACATCTGGCAGCACCAAACAGCTGGACAGAAAGTCCTGGTAAGCAAGCCACAAGTGTGACGACACACACATACACACACACATCCTGGTTCATACACACACACTCGAAGACCAGAGGTCGACAACAATGCTATACAGAGGGGCATTTTTATATGTCAAATACACATTTTAACCATTATATTGAGCACTATTTCACTGATAAAAGTTAAATGTTGTCCAAAATAATACTGCATATATCATAAGGGCCATTTTACTGTTAATCACATTTTTCAATATCTAAATCAATCACACCCATGTGGTGGGTGGCTGTGTAACATCTCATGAGTTAACTAACATGGTTAACATTAGTAACAGTGCTTTGTTTTTTTATAAAGCAATATTTGACTTGGAAGACATGACAGTTGAGTGCAATTATAAGTTTTCCTGACTGGTAGAAGCGAGGGTAGCAATGTGTAATCAACTAGTCACGCACATCCTTGGTTTTGCTCTGTGGCTGTTTCTCATGGTTTGGCCTTGGCCCGTTAGTTCCAAGTGAGAAATTCTTAGTGCTACAGCATATAATGATATTTTAGACAATAGAGTGCTTCCAACCTTGTGGTGACAGTTTGGGGAAAGTCCCTTTCTTCTTTCAACGAGACAATGTCTCTGTGCACAAAGCAAGATCCATATAGAAATGTTTTTTTTCAGTTTGGTGTGCAGGAACTTCACTCGCCTGCACAAAACCCTGACCTCAACCCCATCCAACATCATTAGGATGAACTGGAGCAGTTACTGTGAGCTAGACGTTATGCTGTATGTCATATTGGAGAACTATAATTAAGATTTTCTAACTTGTAAATAGCAAAATATTGGCTCAAGGAAAACCAAAAAAACATGGTCGCCCAATGTCAACCAAAGTCTGTAATCGCCGAAGAGAGGAGGCTGTTATAGCAGCAGACTGATGCCCATCGATTTTGACACGTTGAACATATATGTATGTAATGTTTGGGTGTCTGCATACTTTTGGCCATGTAGTAGATTGACATGTAATTTATTCCTTTTGTGAGTACAGTCTCATAGCGGTTCATCTTTTTGTCTCACTTTGTGCTTTTAAGAGTCGTTTTTCATAGGGACTTCAAAATAGAGTTCAATAATATCACTAAAAATAAGCAGTAAAATTACCAATCAATAGTTACAGGAGTTTAAACAGAGTTAAAGTGCACATATTATGTTGCTAGAAAGGCAAAAATGTCACAAAAGTTGTGATGAAGAGGTTGATGAATTCAGTTAAATTAGTGTTTTATATCATTTAAAAAGAGGTCAAATGACCCCAAAAATGTCAGAACTTTGAGTCGATCAGTGTGAAGAGGGTACATCTTTTACATTGTTCACTGAGCAGCTGTGAACATCCTCGTCTCTCTCTGAGAATAAAGGCCTGTTTGTTTGGCTGACGGGAGACGTAAGAGTGGCCCAACCCTTCACACAGGTATGACAGCCTGATTTAAAGCTTCAATTAAAACACAAAGGCAGCAGCCTCATCACATAAAGCAGCTCCAGAAAATAAAATCCCACACTGTGCAATAACACCTTCATTAAGTCACCGAAAGACTAAAACAATTACACTCATCTAGATAATCATCTAATGTCGTAACTCATCCACCTCTCGCCCACTTCTCAGCCCGTCTCTGCCCTCGATTCAAACTCTGCCTCTCCTCTCATTGTTTTTCTTCCCCGATCTTCATTCCATGATGTTAACCAAACAGGTGAGATCATAGCTCATTACAGAAGGCTTTTGTAAATAGAGTGCAATCCTCAAATTACCCAGCAGACACAGATACGTAAGCGGGAAACGTAGAGTACATTCACGCTCACTCTACAATATCTAACAGGGAACGATTACCGATTTTGACACTCTTAAAAGGGAATTTACAGATTGTGAAATAACAATTACACCGCCCTTTTGGGGGCTCTGCCTTTCATCCAAAGTTGGAGTTTAACATCATCATTTTCCTTTCGAAACAGAAGCTTCTGAGCTGTGTGCGAGCGGGATCCGGCTGCAGACCACGCTCGGAAGAACAACTCCAAACAAACGGCTACATCACACAAACATGCCATTAGCAGGGGAAGGGTTGGTGTGTGTGTTGTATTGAGGGTGTGGACACACAGCAGAGAGTGGGCAGCAGTCAGGACTTGTGTTCGCAGATTAGCAACAGTGTTTACTGTGAGTAATGAGCTTATGTCACTCGTGGAAGGACTGAGTGTGGCTGCATCTTTTCACTGTGTGTCACAGCCAGTGTGGGTGTTTGGGGATAGAGTGTAATTACGAGGCTGCGCTGATGACAGAAAAAGGAGATATTATGACTGATTTTCTTCATGAAATAATAATAACAATAAAGTCTGGGTGCAGTTTCACAGTCAAACAAGTGAAAGCAGACCAAATAAATGCAAAGATCTGTTCACACATCTTCACTAAGCCTTTCTGCTTGTGGGCATGTTTATAGTGAGTCTGCACACAAAAATCCCTTTGTACACTCATATAATGTCTGTGTAAACACCACTATGTGTACACTCTGGAGAAAAATACCAATACTGACAAATCTCTATGTCAACTGAGCTGCGTGTTTCTCTGTTCATTGTGTAAACTCATTTTGATTGAACGTTATGTTGGACTCAGGCAGGTATTTTTGTCACAGGTGCGATTAATCCTCTGTTTACCCAGCAACCCTAACTGATAACTGATATTAGATTAGAATAAACATCACACAGCACGTGCACAAAGCATACATGCAACCTGGAGATATGTTTCTTCTGGGTGCAGTTGACTCAATATAGCAGCCGCAGTTGAGGCATAAGAAGCCATCAGTAAAGCCACAATTTCAATTCACCAAAACCAAACCCTGCAGTGACGGACAATAATAAGTCCTGTGGAGAGTATCTTAACCATCCAAACTACAGACATAAAACTGAAATGACAGATATTCTCATTTTAACGTCAAAGACAATCAAATATGCCAAAGGAGTGGGAATTATTTGTGATGGCTATTCAGTTAAAGTAAATGTATTTTTTCAAAATCAGATTTTCAGTTCAGAACTGTTGCAGCTGCATATTGTCACCTACTTCATTCAAGGGTGACTCCACCAAGTTCAAAGATCAAAGTGTGTTTACAGGTCCTGGGGAGTACGAAAGTAGTTTAAAGCTACATGTTATCTGGAAAATGCTAAATTGCATCATTGTGGTTAATGTAGAAAAAATTTAAATTTAAAAAACAAATATTAAAAAATGACATAGCAGAACCAGAGATGTCATCTTTTTTATTCCACACATTCTTTTTCCTTTTCAAAACATGATGCCTACAATACCCATAATATAATTTAGCCACTCAGTGACATCACTGGAGGCAATTTATCAGATTACATGCAGCTTCCTCTGGAGCCACAAAAGGCTTTATTCTACTTTTTCACATATGCAGTTGACTCCCCAAGACCTGTAAACACACTTGTTTTATTATTTGTTATTTAATTATATGTTATAAATTGTTTTTCACTTTAGTATCCAATTATATTGACAATTAATTCACAAAGCCTATTCCTCTTTGTATTCTATATACAATAGGTGACTATACATGAGAAATTCCACACATGAATATACCTGAACTGATATAGTAGCCAATACCAAAATGTCAATGAAAAGGAAAACATATGACCAGGCAAAACAAAGAAAGTATCACTCATAATGATAAATACAATATTATACACAAAGAGAGGTTTTGTCAAATGTAAGAAAAGTGGGCAAAGACTGCGTAGACTACAAGATATTCCTACAAAATCAAAGGTAAAAGGTGTGCAGGAACTGAGCTTGTAATGTGGTCAAGTAATGAAAATGGTCACCAGACTTTTCCCAGTTCTTATCATAGAGGTTTGTGTATCAGTCTGAAGGGAAGTGTCCTCTGATGGGTCCCTGTTCTTATGAGCTGCTTTCATCCACACTCAACATTACAAGAGGTGACCAAACTGAATGTGTTACACATCTTGTTCACTGTGTTTTTAAGTTGTTAAAACGTAAAACTTCTTTCTCTCAGTGTTCATTTATTTTACACTGTTTAGTGACATTAGTTGCTAATTAAGCATAATTTCCAGGAACATTTATTTATATTACTTGTGAATCAGTTTGAAGTCTGATTCCTCATGAACCATGCTACATTATCATTGCAGTTTTTGCTGTACTGTTTGATTAAAGTGTTCTTTAAAAGCAGGTTTTCAAAAAGGCTTTTGAATTTTAAAGAAAATACAGGACATGTCGGGAAGCATGCTCATAAGATGACAATGTTTCTTAGCAAAATAATTAAGTACGTTACTGTAAGCTAACTCATCATTCTTTTGGCTTCTAGTATTTATTTGGACACAGAGATATTTATAGATATAACAATGACCTAAATACCTCCAAAGGTAGACTTTTGTTGTCAAGAAAAACAAAATGTAGACAAAGGAAGTGTTGTTGGAATAAGTTGATGAAGAATCTCTTCAGCTTGGACATGCCTTGTTCACAACCAGCAGAGTTCCTGATAAATCATTACAGGCCATCCATGAAGCTCTGAAGCTGATTATTATTTTTATTGCTAAATGTCTCCCTGGAGGACATAGCAACAGGAAGATTGATGAGCTTGATAAATATTTAGAGTAATCCCTGGTTACTGTTGTCACACTTCAGCTCTTCCCTCTTACTAACTACACCAAACTAATTAGGCACTCAATCCCAACTTGGAGTGTTTACTGTGGTGAATATCGTACCAACAAACACGCTACGGGCAACTGTCAGTCACTCCCACAGGTAATAATGGAATAAATGACACAAGGTAAGAGGAACGAAGAGAGGGTGAGAGGTGATGGAGCAGATCAAATCTTCTTTCTTAAAATAGAATCCTCAGTAGCAACACTTCATGACATGAGATCTCTCTCATGTCCAACTTTTCTGTTTCTCGTTTCTTTTATTTTATCCAACTTTTCACTCATCAGACTGAAAAGCAGGCACCAACTTTAAAGCTGTAACCCTGTAAAATAACTTCCCCTCTCATGCATCTACTGTAGCTTTAGAAGAGCTGTAATGTGACAGCCTGACCTGCAGAGGGCCTCATCCAGACAAATGCTTCAATTGTTGAAACAAAGTTAAACCACAGGGACACTGTTCCACTACAACTAAATCTTAGTTTGGAAAATTGTGCAACAACATATTGTTTCCCAGAGCACAATGCAGCAATTTCAAAATCAGTCCAAAAACCAAAATATTCAGTTGACTGTCACAAATGACAAAAAGTGGCAAATCCACACATTTGAGAAGTTATAACCAGAGAAAGTTTAATATTTTTACGTGAAACATAAACAATGAAAAACAACCATTTATTCAAATTGTTCCAGATTAATTTTCAGTGAATCGTCTGACCGATTAATCAACTAAACATTTAGAATAAAGACTATTTTCACCATCAATTAATCAAGCTGACATTTTTTAATTGCTTTTTTTGTTGAACCAACGGTAAAAAATCAAGATATATTCTCACACTTGAGAAGCTGGAACTAGCAAATATTTGGTACTTTTGCTTTGCGAGTAATTCACTGATCAATAATGCCTATCAAAATTGTGATTACCTGTGTTTATTCATTCTTTTGTACTTGTTCAGCAGTTTATTCTTATGTCTATTCACCTTTAAAGCAATCACAATTAAATGAATGGATTATTGTGTGTGTCTATTTTTGTAACGATTATGTTGTTGTCTATTTTAAAACCATTCAAACATTTGTTTTTAAACTGATTACTTATGATAGAGTAGATAGAGATCCTATAGAAACCCATCTGCTCAAACCAGACTGGGACCTGCTGCTGTTTATTACCTGACAGAAACTACCAGGGGAGTCATCCACAGCAGCTCACTGCTGCCATCTATAAATCACAATTGAAACTACATCTGCAGTTTGTTTAGGCTTCTGTATGTCACACGGACAAGACAGTTAATCTGGAATATTTGGGGTTTGATTTAAGATACAGACTTAGATGCAATCATATTTAGCTTTGTGATACTATTTATTGACTCAGTGTATTTACTTAACAAACCTCAAAAAGTCCCCCCAACCATCCCCCACCCCCCACCCCCCACCCCTCTTCTCCTTTCCCAAACTGCATGTTTCCATGTGTTACAACCTTGCTGGAAAACAGAAAAAGAACTGACTCATGAGTGGAGCAACAAATCTGACCCACAGAGCACAACCACAAAACATTCCCTGACTCTGGACGAGGAAAGTGCAGACTTGTTTCTCTTGGCACTGAGGAGTCTATTCTTAAGCTAAAGTTCACTTTCGGCCCAGGCCAGGCAGGCTGTCTTCTTGTATGATCGCCTAACCTTTCAAAACAGGGATCGGCCTGCTCAGGGAGCTATTCTGACCGCTGACTACCAGGCCACCAACGCGACACAGTCCTGCTTCTGCTCATTCAAAAGGCGGGACGCATGAGAAAATGTGGGCGCTGAGATAATGCTGCATTGCCATTGGGCCAGAACCACCAGCCCTCTGGTTCTGAAAGGCAATTTTAAAACAATGGAAAACATGGCACCTTAAATACACACAAACCGCACACATGCAGCTAATGAGTCCTAAGAGACAGAAAACACATACTTCTGTGGGGAGTGCGCTAATTTGGTTTTAAGGCGAGTCTTTATCCCAGCGAGACACACACGGCTGCAAGCGTGCCACTGAGGGCTGATTGGACAGGAATAACGTAAACACCAATCAGGGGGTGAGTAAACCCGGCGAATGGGCTGTTAAAGAGACGAGACCGCTCATCATTCACTGAGGGGTTCACAAAATGTTTGGTGCTGTCCTGAAGAAACCAGGTTTCTCCAAAATGTTTTATGATCTCAAGAAAAACCTTGTTTGCATCAAAGAACTATTGAAATCAAATCGGTTTTTAACACAAGAAGCAGGTGAATAGACGAACCGCAATTTACAAAACTGTCACTGTTGTTCTATTAAAACGGTTCAATGGTTAAGATTGTCAGCTTTTCTCGAAGTACGGAGAAGCAGTATTAGTGACAACACATTTTGGAGAAAATCTAATTTAATCAAATTTAAATGGAGAATTGGTGTTGACAAAATGTAACTGTACTGTCAACGTCAGGTTTTCTCTAAAATGTCATCCATTGTGAACAAAGACAGTCTAAAGTCTAATCTAATAGTGTTTTGAAGCCTTTTTTTTAAGCCTAAGAACAAGGAGAAGTGGAATTGTTTTAATTATCATCTCTATCCATGAAAAACATTTTTGAGATAGTCTCGTTCTAGATTTTGGGAGCGTCTGATGGCTTTTTAGAGAGATTTCTAGATATTTCTACATGTCTTTGCCCTTGTCCATTTTGTTTTTTCAGATTGTTTAACTACTAACAAGGTCAACAATGTATTTTCATGTTGAGAAGAGAAGATTTCATTAAAAACTGTAGTTGATACCTTGTCAAATAAATGTTTTTCCCACTCTTAACTTGATGAAAATACATTTGTGAAACAACCTTATTGATTTTTAAAAAAGCAGGGGAAGAGGAATTTATATTGTCCTGTGAATACCATGTTCCTCTAAAACTGAAACCTTACATGAACTTGTAGGTTTGGTGTTTACACAATTATATTGCTATCCTGTGTAAATATATTTTCCCCAAAATGTCAGCTTTTCATGATCTAACAAAAAGCAGTCTTGTTCTTGAGATAATCCTAAATATTTTTAAGTTTCTTCAGACTGGGAATAAGGGAATTTGGTGAATAAAATGTTTGATGCTTTACTATGAAAGCCAAGTTTCTCCACAAAGTCAGCTTTTATTAAATACAGAAACATTTGCATCAAAGATTTGAGAAAATGTGATTTTGAGGTATTCTTACAGTGTGTTGAAGCATTTTATTAGCCCCACAAATAGGAGAAGTGGAGTCTGCACAGCTATCCTCACTGTTCTGTGAAAACCATGTCTCACTAAAATGTAGATTATTCAAGACGTAACAAAAGCAGTCGTGTTTAAGCTTTGTGACAATACATTTTTCAGATGATTGAATGAGCTTTTCAAAGGTTCCATTGGTCCAAGAAGCCAGAACGTTTTGAGATTTATTGTTGTTGTCCTGTAAAAAACATGTCTCTCCAAAGTATCAAAACCGTTTATGACATAATGGATTTTTAAAGAGAATTTTATGAGCCTCAGATGAATAATCTCAACCCATAAAAGAGCATTTAATGCTTCAGTTTATCTGAAAACAAAAAACACCAAATTTGGAAGCAAAGTATTCACTGCAAAGTAAAGTTTGAGCAGAATTGAATAGAAAACAAAATCAATCTTGAACAGTTCGAGGGTTAATAAAGCAGGAGATTTTGGCTGTAAGCATACAATAGTATCCTCTTACGACACATCACACAAGTAAAAACAACTGGATCAAGTTACTAACAAGTTATAAGGATTGCATAACATGCCCACAAACTCTAGTAAGTACTGGTATTACCACTTGTGTATGAGAGTAAACTGCACAATAGCCGCCTTAGGCCTATAAACGCATCAACACACCGAGCAAACAGTGCAGAGCTTTGTAGGGAAACAGGCGTGTTAAATCCTGTGTGTGTCTCTGGCGTGGGAGACTCTGCAAACCCGGATGAGGGAGAGACCAAAGGGTAGCAGAGAGAGAGCGAGCTGAAAGAAGATAATAGGACGATGATAAGGAGGAATTCGGATATGGATAATGAAGGATATACATGAAGGAAGTCTGTCTCCTGAATGCAATCTGCACTTTTGTCTTCAAAAGCCATCGAGAACAATGAAGTGGAAACCAAGTGCTGCTTCATTACATATACCCTCTCACCTCCCGAAACTCTTTCCACCTTCTCCATCTCTTCACCCCCCCTCCTCCCCCGTCCTCCCCGTCATGTCAGTCTCCTTGTCATAAGCGAGGTGTGTTAATAATTCAGCCCATCTCCCTGTGCGTCTGCTGTGACAGCTGCAGGTGGGAGAACTCGCACAGAGAGAGCGACGTTGAGGGGTTTTGTTCACGGTTTTCCTGTGAAGCGCTTCAGTGGGAGAACATAATGGGGTCGTGTTGAACCCTCATATGCAGAACAGATTACTGTGAGCAGCCCGTAAGCACTTCCCCATTCGGATTCTTTGTTCATGCATATTTCACGAGTACAGTTTCCAAAACATTCAATTCGTGTTATTGACAGACAGATGCATAATTCATGAATTAACGCTACAGTTGTATTTTTCTTCTTTTAGGAGTGGCTTGGTCTGCCTTTTTCTACAGTATTTGGCTTTTGTCATCACAAAGATATCAAATCTATCCTGCTTCAAGCTTAGAAAACACTGTATAATGTAAAACAGATTTCATTTTCTATCTTGGAGACCCCCCACAAAAAAAGACCAGTCTGGTCCCTTTTGGTCATTGAAGCCCATAGACTACACACATTACCTACACAACTACACGAGTCCCAACTGACCTCAAACCTGTCAATCAAACCTGCATTCCTGAAGGTTTCTGACCGCAAAAGCAACAAGACACAGAAGAAGTTCTGGATGAAGTTGCAGCTGTGAGAAAAGGCAGGTTTGTACATTTTGGAGAACAAACTGGGGTTGAAAAACTTTGGGGGGTTTTTTTGTTTTATTTTGGAAATCTTAGAGCTTTAAACCATGCTATTTAGCACAAGTAAAAAATAAGAATGTTCTGTTTAAGGTATAAGATTAGAAATGGCTCTGAGATTGATGGATAATTTTAGCCAAGTAAGCAGCAAGGCTCTATAGATGGCCATGTTTGTCAGTAAACTGACCCGACCACCCCTTCGTGACAGATGGATTAGATAGATAGCCATGAAATTTGGTGTAGATATCAATGGTGCCAAGAGGATGAATCTAATGAGATCCTCTGATACCAGCAAAAGAAATGTAACTTTGTTTAATACTTTGGTTTATGATCAAATATTTGCCAGACCAATGACACTTTCATCAACCTCAGCTGTACTTGTGTTAATGTTTCGACATTGCAAAGGTTATCGTCATCCACATCCGTATTCAAATGCCCATCCAAAGCACTGATTGGTTACCCGTCACATTAACAGCCTCGGCAACACTGTGCCAAAAAACACAGGAGCTACTCTGTGAGCAAAGTTGCAATCAACATCATAATCTTCACAGTGATCTATTTCTCTGAAGACAAGCACGCCAGGTTTCAAAGTTACACCACTGAAAAAGCCTATAGGAGGCAAAAGGGACAGCTCATTGGGCTTCAGAGACAACGCAGCACAAAACTGTGTTGTTTATGTTTTAACTGCAACTCTGCATCAAGGTTTAGGGAAATATAACTTTAAAAAGTCACAGCAGCAGTAAAACTGTATTTCAGGGGCGCCCCAGCAGCTCAGATGGCAGAGCGTGTGAGTGACCCATGTACAGTACAGAGGTTGTGTCCTTGCCGCAGTGGTCCAGGGTCTGAATCCGTCCTGTGGCCTTTTGCTGCATTTCATCCCCCCTCTCTCACATCACGATAAAACCATGAAAAAGCTAAAAACACTTCACACTGTGATGGTTAAATTTAGTTACTGAAATGCTGTGTTTAAAAGCATGTACAATATGAGCAGCTAATTGTCACTAAAGCTTTGATGCCAAAAACAGTTTTCACGATTAGTAAATGTTAGCATGCTTAAATAAAATGGTGGACACGACCTGCTAAACACCAGCATTTTAACATGTGATTGTATGTGATCACTCACCACGGTGCCTTAACTCAGCCTACTGGCTACAGATCCTTAGTCTTGTTACTTTCACTTTGGCTCATAAAGATGGTTGTGAATAACATTATTTTTAAGCAATGGCAATGAGTAAAATTAGCAACCACTGCAATATCACAAAGTCCAGGAGGAACGGATGTATTAAACTTCACCTCACTGTCTTCTTTTGTCAGTTCACCACCAAGCATCTCAATTCCTTTGCAAATAATAGAGAAAGTTCCCTGTTTGTACAATTAATCTTCAGAGCTTTTAAGCTCAATTACTTGGCATCACGGATGACGCCAACTGGCTATAATCCATCCCCATAGCTTATACTAATGGAGTTACTGTAATAAACAATCCTGCAGAAACGCATGAGGAAAATACAGTGTTTTGGCCATCTTTCCGCCAGGTTATGATGACATATCTGGAATATTGCTTCAGGGAAAGACGCCTGAACACAAAGATCAAACAGATCAAGTCTTCTGCCGTTACGGTCACATAGAAAAGTCAGAAAATCCCTTCCGTTTTGTTCTTGTGCTTTTCTTTTGATACTGCAGCTGGCTGCCTTTCTTGCTTTCCAGTGTCCGTCCACTATTCCCTGTCCACCTCCGCCTCTGCAGCATCAGAAAATAACCTTCACTCTGTTCTCAGTGATGACTCTCTACAACGGAAACCAGCACCCACACACACAGACGCACCATCTCAAACAGATACTACAACTCAAACTCCCCGGGTGAGTCTAATGAACAGGCCTCAGAAGGGATTCCCTGTAAGAGAGGGGCTGATGGGAAGGAAGACAGAGATGCTGAATAGCCGATGTGAGTGATGTGAGTGATCTTTTCCTCCGTGGTGGGCCAGACTGGAAATTGCTCCACACCACCGCTGCCAGTAATCCAGCGGCTCAGCTGTTCAGAGTGGCCAGCATGTGGTGAGGAGCTACCAGAGCGGGGTTTATGGGTGTGGAAACAAATAAACACAGGAGAGCCTCGCACAGGTACAGGGATGTGTGTGTGTGTGTGTGTGTGTGTGTGTGTGTGTGTGTGTGTGTGTGTGTGTGTGTGTGTGTGTGCGCATGCGTGCGTGTCTGGTGTGTGTGTGTGTGATCTTCCATGTGGGAGGTGGGAGCAGAGTCACGGCTCCTGACCACCAAAGGATGTGGAGAGCGGAGTCATCATTCTCCTCCCTTCTCACTCATTCTCTCACTTTTTCTTCCTATCTGTGGTCATCTATTCCATTTTTCTAATGTATTTCCACTTAGTCAAACTTAGTTCTAGATACACTATTAGTCTTTTATCAATCAATTATTAATTCTATACGTTGTCCATTACAAAGACTGAGAAACACGGCATCAAATAAATCTTTTTTAGCTCATCTTCTGGTTTTATATCACATTCACTATATGATTACTATATGAATACTATACTAGTACTATATGAAGTTTCAGAGCTCTCATCTTGGGATGCAACAAAGGATTATATTATCGATTAATAATTTGTTTTCACGGTTCATGGTTTTGTCTAGGTAAAAATCGCAAAAAATGCCCATCTACAGTCCTCATGACATCTTCATCAAGGGTTGTTCCAACACCAATACCAATACCAGCATGGCAAATGCCTACAATACTGCCTAAAATGCTTGAGAAAGGCAATTTAATGTAATTTATGAGCCTCGAAACGTGACCCTGCTACTTCCCAGCAATGTACATTTCTTTGATTTTTATGTTCTTTTTTATCAGTAACTGTCAAACTAGATGATAAAGTACTATGGCAATCATTCTCTGTATGTATTTGTTCATTGTTTACAAAGGGTTCAACTTCAGTGAATGGAAATCAGGAAGGAAAAAAATGCCATCAGTACATCTCTACATATAACTGTCTTCTTTTGTTGAACCAAACACAGTCAAAAAATGTAAAGAGATTGAGTTTATGATGCAATAAAAAAGGGAAAAGCAGTCAATCTTTACATTGGAGAAGCTGAAACAAAAGAACTTTTGGCATTTTTGTGTAAAACCTTCAATCAACAGCAGCACACAGCTGTTTTCTCTTATAAACCCAATAAACACCAATTAACAGACCGACACAATTTGCAACTGGCTTGTGAAGAAACTGGAAAGCAGCCCGAGAGCATGATTTTTTTCTCAGGAGTTTGAGGGAGAACAAACCAAAGTTAAAAGGAGAGTAAATATCAGACTAACAGATGGGATGATGTTCTCCGCGTCTGCTTTATGTGTTAAAAAGCAACGGTGTGTTAACATTTTAGAGACCAACAACTCATCCTTTAGTATCACAATAATTTTGAAAGGAAAAAGATTTTTGTAAGTGAAACCAGGAACTGTTTCATAGATAGGAAACGGATTCATAGATTATTGAAACCGGGATTCAAAGACTGGAACCAAAGTTGAACTGAATGATGAAATGATACCAAACTCATCCCAATGCGGTTGGATTCACTGAATAAACTACTAATAAAAAGCAGCGTCTCCAGTAACATTACAAATAGCCTCATTATCTATGATCTGACTAAGCTCTTGGCTCTGTATCCAACCGAAACCACCATGGTGATGGAGGATCGGTGCTGCCTGGAGACTGTGTGTCAGATCCCAGTGTGGAGGGGCAAGAGGAGGGGGAGGGGGGGAGGCGCCGAAGGATCTCCTGGGATCACCGCAGAGCTCCGAGACAAAAGGGACATTGTGGCACTGACTGACCCATCCAAGAAAACATTACTTCCTGTCCCATCAGCTCCGGCATCCTCCGCACATGAGATGCTCACTTCCCAGAACTGAGAGTCCCTTTTTAACATCATCTGCCGTTAAACACTTACAGTCAGTACTGACCAGATGTAGACACTGGCACTTAAAAAACATTCAACTACAGTATATTTGTAAAGGAGCTGGTATCCACCAAGTTTCACTCTGACTTTTTTACATTTACAAGATGCAACAGCAAAAACCCAAGTCAGACACTTAAAGCAGTGTTGAAGGTGGTACATACAGAAGGCCATTAATTACAAGTCTTGCTTTAACTGCTGACAAGGCAGAACATTACTTGCAGTGCCTGGCTAAAACTCAGGTTAGATATGCTGTGAAATTAAACATTACTATTTTAAAGAAAACCAATGTCTGCCTGAAATACAGAAAAGCTATCATCAAAATGCAAAATCAAGACCAACATGTCAGCAGGAATGTAAAATAGTTTCAAATGTTCTATGACTCAGGTACTTGTGCATTGTCATGATTATCAAGACTGTTATCAGCCCTTTGAAACAAACCAATGATTCCAGGGAAGAGGAAGTAACATTTATCGGAAAAGTCGTATCAGAAAGGTGGTCTTCATTTTCACTTCACAGTAAAGAACCATGAGAGAGCTGGCGGTGCGTTTGTGGGATCACACTACCTTGACGTGACTCTGAGCGCCAAGGTTGTAGATCTCCGTCGGCTTCACCTCGTTGATGATCTTCACAAGGCACGTGCTGTCAGTCAGATCGCCGTAATGCAGCTTCATGTCTGACAAAGAGGAGGAAAAACACATGCTGATACACTCACACAGTTCCTACAGTTATTCACACATATACGTCTTTCAAATATTGACTCTCCAGAAAGAAAGAGAAGAAAATTCAACAGCTGCTGGTGTTGTTGTTTGTGTGCTTTCAACAGAATCAGCCAGATCTAAAATGTTTATGCCCCATTTATGAGGGTGAACAGAAAGTTTCAGTAGAACTATTTGAGTAGATCCTTATGTGTACATATACCATGATTTAATTGCCACCCTGCAGCCAATCAGATTTGTGTATTCACCCAGGCAAAAAGGTATAAAAGATGACAGATGATATCTAAAAGGGTTCTTTCCTGTACATTAACCAGACACAGGCGGTGTAGGCAGGACACTTACTGTTGTCAGTGTGCGCATGACGGTCCCCGTAAAGATGCTCGATGCGACCTGTGTTGAAGGAGCTGGAACGACGAATAATGCCATGAACCTGTGACAAACGGAGGAAGAGATTTATTCCTGTCAGGCTTTAGCAAAAAACAAAACACAAAAATTATTTAGACCACTTTAAATTTAAAATTAACAATACTTCAAAATTACCATGCTTACAGTAATTAACTTTATAGACTAAGCTCATATTGTCAGGATGTATTGTCAATCAAATCTCAGTGCAACTTGGTTACAACAGCCACCAAAACTCAAAGACTCAAAAATTGACCAGCAGAATGATCTCTGATCCCGAATTGATTTGAAAAGATGTTATTTATATTTTCAACATGCAGTTTAGACAGGTTGCATGCTAAATTTTAAGTTCAGCACAGCTACAGTGAAGATTTGGCTCTAAAAAATGGTGTAAATAATATCTTTTTGATTTCGATCCAGAGACTTTGATTCTGCCAGTTTTTTTGTTTTTTTTCTGTTGAGTTCTGTTTAGTTTCTCAGTTGTTTAGGAGAATACTGCAAAGATGTTTTGCTGTGAAGCTCCAGAACCAACTGCGGACGACAAAACCTCATCTGATTTCTATCAGCATGGGATTGAGTAGGTAGTGACTGAATTTTCTTATTTTTTGGGTGAACTTATCCTTTAAAGGGGCACAATATAGTATTGGAGAAGAAATTCAAACTCAGAATTTTTATGTCTACAAAATTAATGAAGTAATGATACGAATCCATAACTGAATAAACAAGCTGTTCTCAGAGGAAAATAAGGTCCCAGGACACTGTTTGAAGCTAGAAAGGTGGCAGGGTCCGCCACATATAAACAAAGTAAAACAGTATGACATCATGTTGTCCTTTCAGGTAATTGTGTTTATTCAGTTTATTCTGTCAGGAAAACAAAGAGAGTTTGTTTATTTCATTTGTTTAGGCACCTTTTATATAAAATAGTGTTTTTTCTGGGTCATCTTACATTTGCAGGCTTGTTATAAATGTCACTCTTCTCTGGCATATTTAAAAGATGTGAAATATGATATAGCTGTCTACTTTGATTTATTGTGTTTGTTTGAAAGATCTTTGAAGCAGGACAGTGTTTTGTATTGCAGAAGTTGATGAAACAATATTGTTTGTCGTGGCTCCGGCTCAGTGTGTTTTTAATGCTGCCTGTGATCTGTGATCTGTACTCGGTGTTCTGAGGGGGATGTGTAAGGAAGCTCTGTTCGAGTCAGATAACAGAACCTGATCCAAGGGGAGTCCATTAGTGGGAGGACGCTGTGCCTCGACCTCACTTCCTTTATTCACTGTGCACTTCCTGCCTGCCTGTGCACTCCTCTTTAATGCCACCACCCCATCCCACCCCCTTCTCATGCAGCATCCCTAGCCTGGTCCACTTCCTGCTGCCTCTGAGTCAGGCAGCAGATGGCGAAGCTGACCAGGCAGACTAGGATGAAGGTGTTTGTGTGTGTGCTGCTCCCCACCTGAGGGGAAATGAAGTCATTCAGCTACTGTCAGGAAAACATAATGAGCAATGGTGTAACATGTGTTGTATGTAGTCACTTTTCATGGATGTGAAACTACCGCTGAAGCCTTACATAGCTTCAGTCGGTCAGAAACAGCTTGTTAACCTCTGCATCCACCCACAGGCTGTTGACTTTTTGTGCTCCTGAAAACACACCATGCGGCAGGTGAAAGTTTGTGACCTCACTTGTATGACAGTATAATAACAACCATTTCCCTGTTAATGGTCTGACCTGGGGGTAAAAGGTGAGGGGTGAACAGGCTCAAAGCAACACAAAGGTTCTTATCCGGGTGACGTGTGAGTCAGTCCATGTACGAGGCTGTCAGCTGACGTCAGGGTCCCTCAGGAGCTCCCACTCACTGCTGAGGCTGGACGCAGCTTATCGAGGGAATGTCGCTCTGAGTGCGTCTGTGTTCGTTGGCATTCATGAGTGTCTGCATTCAACTGAACTTATGTGTGTGTCTGAGCTTTCAAAGGACAAATTTGTGGTACTGTTAAGTCTGAAGTCTGGTTTCTCTCTCACCTTATAGCCTTTATTGAGCAGGAACTCCGCCAGGTAGGAACCATCCTGAAAAGACAAGAGACAGTACCCATTAAAACATGTACAATGGCACTGCAAATAGACACATGTATGGTTATGACAAATGTTGTCATACAGGCGTTTCTAACTTTGATATAAAACCTTGAAAATATATATGTTTAATACAATGGGGAAGAATTGAAACAACATAACATTTTTTATTGTTAGTAAAAGATAAGGCAATGAGGTATGGCCTTTTTCTTGGCTTGTAGCAGAGAACAGCAGAATGACTAGGGCTGGGTGATGTGGCAAAAAATATCATCTCAATATTTTCCCCCATAATGATCGATATCGAAATTTATCATGATATATAATTTGATCATGCTGCCAGTTTCGGGACTATGACTGAAGTTTGAAGAAACCAGAGGGTTTATTATTTGAACTTTAGAATAGTTTTTTAACAAAAAAATAATAATGTAATAATGTAGATTTAACTGTGCAAGTACAAATCTTACAACTCTCAAATGTTTTAAATCTGAGTAAAAAGTGCAATATTACATATTGTAAACATTTAACTGTGCAAACATTGGGTGCTAAACCAGAAGTTAGCCAGCTCGGTCCCTGGCTGCGGTTGCGTATATCTGTCAAGTGATAAGCAGTTAGATCTATCCTTATGGAGTCAGAATGAATGAGGCTCATCACTGAAATCGACATATATTTGATCGCGAGCCCGGTTCGAGATCATTTAATCTCCTAGCCCTAAGAATGACTGTGGTAAACATCAAGTATCACACTTTCAGAATTCGCTTTATAATCAGGCCTTTAAAAATAATGTGTGTGCCAGGACTTTATTGGAAGAAGAGAGTGAGAACACGCAGCTGATACAGGCCTATCCATACGGCAGAAAATGAGTAGTGAAATGGTTTTGATATGTATTGATATTTTTGACAACACAGGTTCAGTTATATTGACTAGGTTGTCAAGTGTAAATGATTCACATCTTAGAAGACAAACTTAGAAGATAAGTCTTTTCAACAGGCCAACAGGACCCAAAACTGATGCTCAATTTTGTAGTACAACCAACAACAGATTAAGGTTATAACAATACCATCATTTTAAACTTAGATACATTACAAGTCTTAAAAACAATACTCGACATGCCTTCTGATACCACGGCAAAATTAAGGCACATTGAGTTTACGCCTGTGGTATGATATGATATGATATAATTTCGACATTGTCGAATGCAGACATTGCATCTTTTTAAACACTATTGACTAAAACTTTTAAAATATAGATACTTTTGACAACATTAAAACAGATATACACACAGGTAGGCCTGTACCAAATGTTGTGGTAAATAAGTCTTTTATTTTTATAATATTCATACTAAAATATCTGCTGAGAGTAAATAGATAAAAACGTAAAACCTTTCCATCAAAATGTAATTAAAAGACGACATAAGATATTACATTTTTAGTCTGTTGTGTTACAGCCCTTAAAAATCATAAACTGCCTACTAACAAGTTCATGTGATATAATAAGTTATCAGATGACGTAATCATATCAGTGGTTCAATTACATTTTTCTCTATGCAGAACTATTTTTTTTAATTTAATTATCAAGAGTAACATTTCAAGTAATCAGGTGCACCATTTTTGAGCAATCAGGCAATCTATTAGGTCTTCTTCTTTTTCAACTTCCCACAATTCCCACAGCTTTGAACATTCCCTGTCATGTTCACTTGAAATTGAAGAAGAAATGCTTTGCACGTGCTGCCAAAACTTCTGCTGTTTATGTAAGATAAGATAATCAATAAAGAATTATCTTATCTCTTATTTTCATCCATGACATCATTATGTGTTCAATGATGTCTCAAGTACACTGTGGGACAATCTGAAAGACTGCAGCTTGAAGAAAAAAGAGAAAAGAAGAAAGAGAAATGTAAGATACCAAAGCACGAGGGTGAGAATCAATGTGGTTGTTTCAAGACAGACAAAGGACGTTCCAATGAAACACAATTTGGTTACTATTGAACCGATAATAAACCAAATGACCCATTGTTATCATGTCATTGATACCAACAGATGTCCAAACACAACATCATATCAGATCCTAGTGGTCTTTAAACATAATTCTTCTTAGTGAAACTGGTACAGCCTTTGGTCGGAAAGTAAACCTGTATATTGTTAAGTTAATGACACATTATCATTCAAAGTGGTAATAGAAAATGTCTTTTAAGGTGTTGGAAGCATCCTGAAACCTGCACGATGTAGCGGAATACTGAGTCCTGGGATCATTAGGTGAAACATCCACATTAACCAGGAGAGAGTGTGTGTGTGTGTGTGTGTGTGTGTGTGTGTGTGTGTGTGTGTGTGTGTGTGTGTGTGTGTGTGTGTGTGTGTGTGTGTGTGTGTGTGTGTGTGAGCCCTGTCAATAAGGTCTTGTTCCCCTAACCCATGTTACTCCTCGTCTTTTTTCCCTGCTCAGACTTTCCGACCGCACATTCTGGAACACTCTGGAACATTCCGAACTAGTCATGGCATTCATCCCTCAATCCCCCTCACATACGTGCGTGCACACACACACACACACACACACACACACACAAGACATGCCAGCCCAATGCATCCTCTCCAGGTTTGGGGGTAACAGTGGAGGTGGAGGGCAGAAGAGCAGGAAGGGGAAGGCTGTAGGGGCAGAACCAAGAACCTGCACTCTGCACTGGGCAGGATGGTCAGGTTTAAGACTGCAATCTCTATCCTGCATGTTTTAATCATTGACTGGTGTTAATGTGTGTACAGTAGATTTATATGAAATCTCAACAGGTGTCTGTTGATAAAGTTTCTCTCTTTACCTCATGGCTGATGCTTTAACACCCTGAAAAACACCTTTTATTTACCTTTCTGAATAAGGACTTTTAATCAGGATCCACACACTTCGCAATTATGTCATTGTTTATAACCTGAAATAAGTAGCTGCCAGCACAGTCCTCTGAAGACACACTAATGGCCAATGTTTTACTTGTTTTATAAAATAAATATATGCCTTAGCACTACTCTAAATGCATTTTTAGGATAATTTTCTGCAGGTTGAGCATTCAGGCTGTGCGGTCAGTTGGCACTGATGCCCAACCTGTTTCTGCCTGGCCCAGAGGGGGGAGACGGGCACGGACACTGGCAGCCCCTCGCTCGTCCCCACGGCGTTCAAAGCTCCGGCCGGTGTCATGTTTTCCTGCCCCTGTGCCAGGGTCAAAGCGTTCCATGCCAGACCAATATGGAAAACAAGCCTGAAGAGCTGCAGCTCTGTTTCAAAACAAGAGGCTCCTTTGAGGCCGTATTAGCCCATAAACCCTGGCCTCACCTCGCTGTTTCCTGTTATGGGGAGCTGGGCACTCGCTGAGAGCACACACAAACACGCACACACACATTCACACACGTATACACACAACTGCATGCTCACCTGCCAGCTCAATGTCACACCACAAACTCCTTAAAGACTCATTTTGGCCTTTGGCTCAATATGATCACTCTACTCTATAGCTACACTGAATATAAGCCAAGGGCTGGTTCAGCAACAGGAGGAGGAAAGTTAATTATTACATTAAATATAAAACAATGATTGTCTCATATGTGAATACTGCCGTTATCAAAGTGATAACCAGATCCCTCCACTGAATGTTGAGGATTATCTGCAGGGAGTGTAAAAAACTCATGCTCTGCATTCAGGTACAGGTGTGAAACCTTTTACAACCACTGAACAGAGTGCAGTAGAATCAGTATTGCTCATTTTATTTTATTCTATTTTCATGTTAAAGAAATTAAACCTTTTATTCCTGAAAGGGCTAAAATTAAGAATAAAATCTTAGACACATTAAACATGCGTGTTGAGCTGTTGCTTGGCTTTTTCTTTGTTCAAAAAGCTCATTAATCAAAAATATTTATAAATAACATAATATCAAACTTGAGATAACAAAAGTTAAGAAAACACTAACTGAGACAAAATTAAAGAAGTAGATAAATATAGAAAAGGTTCAGGAGAGAGAGAAAGGACAGAGGAGGAAGAAAAACTTAAATCTGATGTTGATATTTGACTAAATCTCTCCATGTGTTGGAAAAATGTTAACAATGTTCACTCATCAGACTGCACAAACACAGGGTAGTAAACCTCTTTCACCAACACAGCTACTGTCATCCCTTAAACCAAAGAGAAGAGAAGAAGGGAGTGTGTGATGCCTTGTGTGTGATGACACAAACACCAGTACTAAGAGTTTAGTACCCCCTGCTGGGGGGAAAGTGAATTATTGGGGCCTTTATCAACAGCATCACTCAACCTTTAATACCTAATAAGGGTTAGATCACCTGCTAACATTAAAGGTAAAAAATGCCTAATCGAAGTTTTTAAAGAACTCTGTGCGCCTGCAGTTGGTTTGTGTATATTCATGCAAACACAGGGTTAATGACCGTACATGAGTTGATTTGTCACTTTGTATAAGCAACAAATGAATCACTTTAATGTGCTTTCATTAGACCACAAGGAGAACCTGCCAAGCACGCCACTGGTCTGCAATTAGGCCTGATATGGTTTAATGAAGCTGTAATCACAGACCACAGCGCACGCACGCACACATACGCACACATGTGCGCACGGACACACACACACACACACACACACACACACACACACACACACACACACACACACACACACACACACACACACACACACACACACACACACACACACACACACACACACACAGAGAGCAGTAAGTAGAAACATTCGGTGAAGAGCAGTCTGAATCTCTCCTCTCTACTTTGGGATCAACTCAGGCGTGACGCTGAAATAAATGAACAGAGCTTCATGGTAGCATCACAATTCAGTAATCAAAGGTCCGAAGAGGCTTCTTCTGTATGCAGGAAGTACACTGGTCCACAACTTAAAGAGGAAACTTTGCATACACATAGTTGCAGAACACACAAATAAAGTAAATATCTAAGCTACTCATTCAGACATCAGGCATCTTAGATCTGGTCAGGTTCATTACTGCAGCATGCAAGAGGCATCTCCAGGGTCCATTTAAGCCATATTGACTTATCCATACTGACTATCCTAGAAAAACCTGCTGTAACACTGCATAACGTTGATTAACCAAATAAAGTACACGCATTTAAGTTCTACCTAAGCACAATTCTTGAGTAAATGTACTCAGTTACATTGCACCACTTGTGCGAAGGCTGACAAACAGAGTTCACTTGTTGACTACATTAAATCAGCTTTTTATGACAAACTGCAGCTGAAAACACATCTCTTCCTGTCTAAACTTAATTCGAAGGAGGAATCAGCCTTGAAGGAGCCATCAGCAGCCATTATGAGCGACAGAGGAGATGTGTGCACGGATTCTTAGCTTTATGATTATTATTGCTGGCACTCGCTCAGAGTCTACCCCGTGCTGCTAACAGTGGAGTCAGTTGAAGGAGGCAAGGAAGGAATGAGAAGGGAATCAAAACGCCAACAAAGGACGAAGAAAAGAGGCTGGAAGCAGGAGCGTCAAACAGTTCGTGGGGTCGTATCGCAGTGAAGCGTTGTTTTCCCAACCAGAGGAGCTGAAGAAAGAAGTTTGCACCTCGCAGCCAAAATAAAGTTTTACTGTCGAACAGAGAGGCCGAACCTGTCCTCTTCATAACCCTGGATCGTAAAACGGAGCTATCAGCCAGAGCCCCTGCCCGGCTCTGCAGCTCTGCCTTGGCACTCAGGTGGTCTCCCATAACTCACACCCTCTCACCCCAATACTTCACACTGAGACAGCAGTCAAAAATATTCAGACGGAGCAGCATGCTGCTCTGAAATTTATGGACAGTACTTAGCCAGACAATTTATGACATCACAGTGACCTTGACACCCCAGCTAGTGACTTCTGAGATGGTCTATCCAGATGCCTGCATGCTCGCCTCCCATCCAGTATTCAACAGTATCGCCATCAAATGAATTAACACTGTTATTCTTTGTGTTGAGTTAAAGAGGAGGAAGAAGGAAAGACACTTTGGAAAGTGCTGCTTGACACAGGAATGTGAGAGGTTGAAAATGACTTTCCAAGACCTCTGATACTCATCTTTCCAGGGCTGCAGTCTGGGAACGGTCAACTGAGTTTCACCTAAGGGTGTCAAGATTCTCCTGATCCAAGATATGATATGTCTTTCGATTTTAAGGTCATGATTCCATTCAACTTTTTGATTTGGGCACTTTTTTTCCAGCACTGATGTCTGATCACAAATCCTGCTTTTGATTTTGGATTTAAAATGGTGATGGCCCTACTTTAACCTCACCACGAAACATTCCCCAAGTCTCTGCTTATTTGTTCCAATGAAATAACTCTCAGACACTGACAATGCTCTTCTTTACGCAAAGTACTACTACAAAGGATACATTAGTGTTGTTAAAAATATAATTTATCGATACAGATCAATTCTTAATATTTGGAACGGTTTCGTTCCAGATTTCTCACAGTATCGTTACACCTGGCAGTCGCACTATTGCTCTCTGTTCTCTCTGAGAGTGAGTTGACACACAGAGCTGCAGCAATAAATCAATTAATTAGTTGTCAACTATGAAATTCTCCAAATTATCTCATTCTGTCTTCTTAAATGTGAATATTTTCTGGTTTCTCACCTCCTCTATGACAGTAAACTGAATATATTTGTGTTGTGGACAAAACAAGACATTTGAAGATCATCTTGGACTTTGGGGAACAGTGATCAACATTTTCCACCATTTTATAGACCAAAAAACTCATCGATTAATCGACAAAACAATCAACAGAATTATCATCAGATTTCATTACCAACTCAGAGTGCTGTCTTCTCGTCATTCATCTGATTGGCTCCGTTTTGTTATGGTTTCAGCTACTTTGCATAATAGGGAAATTAACATGAAAGGGGAAAGGATACAAGCAAGTGCAAACAGAGCTACAGGGTAGTGCTACCAGCTGTTAATACAACACATTTAGCAAAGCACCTGAAGGACCAATAAGCAGATCTCTCTAAGGAACTTCCAGAGGTTGGTGACAGCTACAATTAGCCTTGTTATATTTAGCTATATATTTAGGGTTTTGTACTGAAGTTAAAAACAGTGTAGTCTTGTGTCAACACAAGTCCACACACCTCTATTGATATGCAAATACAGACTGGTTCTTTCACTTGTGGGATAGTGATACTGAACGTGTAGAGACGCTATTATATTAGAGCTGATTCAGAGAACAGGTAATGTGGATAGGATGTCCTATCATAGTAGAATATGTATTGATATATAGAACATTTCACAATATGTGTTGATATATACAGTCGCGGTCAAAAGTTTACATACACTTGTATACAAATGTATATCATGGCAGTCCAGTTTAGTTCCAATGATTTCTACAGCTCTCATGTTTCTGTGATGCAATGAGAGGAACACAAACTACTTTGTCACAAAAACATTCATGAAGTTTAGTTCAGTAATTCATTTATGATAGGTCTTCTGAAAATGTGACCAAATCTGCTGGCTCATAAACATACATACAGTAACCTGAACAATCAATTTAGCTAATTATAGAAAATTTATAGAGTGAAGTTCTTAACTTCTTCTGAGTGATTCTGATTGATAACAGCTGGTGACTTCTCTGGGCCCATTTTAATAGGGCTTGCTTGATACACCCATTAGACTCAGCCACAAACAATGGGAAAGTCACTTGGAGCCATTTCAAAGCAGTTACATCACACTGGAACGTCTGACAAATACCTGACAAATCAAAGCACTTCTACCTCTTTATGCCACAGCATAAACAGTACAGGAAATCTCTCTGAATGTATGTATGTATGTATGGAGGACCTAATGTGAGTTATTAACTTTAAAGCGATTGAGTGTCTTAATTTGAGGTACTGTTTAGTTTTGACATTTTATTTAAATAAAAAAGAAATGAAGTGTAATGCTTTCATATAAAACCATGAGTTTTGGCTTCATCATTAATACTGATTTTGGATTAATTGATTTTATACGCACTGTCAGAATAAGGTACAACTAATGAGAAATAATAATCAAAAAGGAAGGAAGTTACACTTGTTGTATGTATAGACTGAACAATAAATAAAGAAAAATGTGATGATGACAGTTTGGCCAAACTTGTAATTTAATCTTTGGGGTTTTTTTTACAAAGATTAAATAAACAAAGGATTCCCTCAATCCTGAGTAAAATAATTCTTATGGCACATACTGTCTGTACAGAGGCAGTACAAAATCTATTATCAAAGATGACAGTCACAAAAACAGAAGACAGCACATTTCAAAAAATTCAAAAAATTGGTCTACGATGTCTATCTATGATCTATGAAATACTACTGTAAGCAGAAGCATTTACTGAGTTAACAGTATGTGATAAGCAAATATCAGCTGATATAATCGACTCCACTATAAACTTGAAATTAAAGCTGTTGTGATTCACCTTACAAAAAACAACATTTATCCTCAGTTTCTCACAATTAAACTGAATAGATTTGGTCTGTTTGACTCTAAAGTCTGACTTTTTGATGACAGAATTAATGAATGATGTGTTCTTGTCCTTTACTATTCTAACCATTATGATGACACAACTTCCCCTCCACCTCAGGTAATAAAACTACAAACAAAGCCAATAAGACGTGATAGCAAACATCCTTCACACAATCTTCAGTCTATATTGTCACCTAGCCCAGATTTAAGTTGTCTGTGTACATGAATACCAGTGAAGCCCTCAGGCCAGTTCTACCAAGTTACCACTCCTCTCTGCCATTGTCCTGATGTTCTGTTCCAATTATTCTTTAGGTGTGGGAGGCATCTGAAACATGTCTACTGTTTCACACCACAGTAGCAGCATTTAGTGAAACAGTAGATGTTAATGTCAGAGTGAGGTCAAACCGGTTTCTGCCTTCCAAAAGTTTCTTTACAGAATTAGATGCTTCCTCAATAGTTTTTCAACAGCGATAAAATTGTGTTTGTAGCACAAAATATAAAGCTCATAAACAAACATTCAGGTTTGGTTGGATAGGTTTCCTGTTTTGCCAGTTCAGTCCGGTGCACAAGCTTAAACCAGTTTGATTTTATTCAAACCGACTAAACTGAACTGGCATATTTCATGATGAGAGCAGCTGTCTGAGATACTTTCTGTACGTCAGTGTGTGAACTAATAGGGCAGTGCCTCCTAATGTTATATTGTGATGTAGTGTTGAGAGTTGTACACACAGTGAGACACAAAAGAGAACTCTCATAACAAGTTTGTGCAGGTGATTTCTATGTTAAACTCTTTTAAACTTAAGTTCGAAGCCTAATTTTGTACCCAGGAGGAGTGTCAGGCTTTGAAGCTAATTTGACATAGTGGCCAAACCATGTAATAACAATGTCATGTGACACACTGGGGCCCAAAAGACTTTTCCCATAAGCTTATATTGTGAGAGAAGGAAAGTCTAGAAGTAATAAAATAATTGTATCACTATTCAAGCTAGCCATGTGCTAAAGATGAAGTTAGCCAGCTTGGTTGGGGGAAGTCTCTACCAGCCGCACAATCCAGAAGATCCACATGTTAACTTCAACCAAGGAAGTCAAACTTTTTTGGCTTCATGCACCACCGGACAACTTTTCTAGAAAAAAATGGGGCTCTGCCTGTGATGCTGTATCCAGATTTCCCTTAACAAATCCATGGTTTGCCATTTAAAGTTGCCCTACATTACATTATTACACAAACTTAACATTTCCTGTATACATTTTAAAATTAAAAGCATCTAGCATTTTAGTGGGCAGAAACCCTTCAGTTCTTTAACAAGGCTTTTATTGTAAATACATCTCATCTGTTTGATAAGGACATTGCAATAACTGTGTGTTTATCAGCTAATCAATATCCATTTTTTTTACTTGGATTGAGAACTGGTCTAGTGAAAAGCACAATATCTGAGAAATAGCTTAATAGAAGTATACAGTTTTTTTAATTAAATGGAAACACAAAGTACATGAACTTCAAATCTGTACATGACTAAATTTACATGATACATTCGAACAATCTACAGGTTGTGATTCACACCTTCAGTTACATGCCTCCCATTCATTCTGGTTTCTCTCATTCTTGTTTCTATG
Source organism: Pagrus pagrus (assembly GCF_965226575.1). NCBI lineage: Eukaryota > Metazoa > Chordata > Actinopteri > Spariformes > Sparidae > Pagrus > Pagrus pagrus. Next base: position 30,191,965 of record NC_140190.1, on the reverse strand, counting down.
ACGTGTGACAGAAGTTGGCTGGTTTAGGGCTCTGCCTTTAACCACTGAACCTGACTGGCAGGTCATTCAAGTCCTGCACAGGATCTCTTGACAATGGGAGTATAAAGACTTACTGCATAGTTCACCGACATGATCAATCTGTCAATCAGGGTAATTTGAGTTATCTATCTTACTTCTATTCTAAACGAACAAAGCTGCCCTGCCCGGGGGGTAAGTTCTGGGTGTGTAACGCTGCATCATAGAACCAGTGTTTTCAGAGATACTTTCACAACTGAACAGTAAGCAAATGACAATTGGTTTTAGACCACAGATTTGATAACAGCACATTAGCAACTAAAAATTCATATGTTTCCCTTCCTAATTCTGCACCAATTCCTGAGGAGAGTGTGTTTGTTGTAATTCTTCTTCTTGGTTATACGGTATGTTTTAAACTTAACTGTAGAATAACTGCTGAATGCAGCAGGATGTGAGTCAGTCAGTTCAACTTAATTTTTTGACAATTTTATATTTAGCATCCTCTCACACAATAGGGATTTTAAGCAGTGAGGGTAGAGTGACAGCTATGCCATCCGTCAAACATTAAAACAGGTTGATGTGGTTGTGGCAAACAAACATTTAACTCTTACAACGGCTACTTCTACAACTACATTCTACCAATTTTGTGCCTTATTCCTGGGTACGGCAAACCAGCAGTTCTCCCATGGTAGATTGTTGGACTACAACATCGGAAGTGTCGAGATTCGAGCATGAACAGTGTGGAGCTTTTGTGGTCTCAAACACTGTAGCGTCCCTTCAACGGTCACACGATCTGATGGTAAGACATCACAATTAATAGCCTACAAAAACTGAATAGTCAGAATCTGCAAGAAGAAGTATAAAGTAGCAGAAAATCAAAGTACTCCAGTAAAGTACCTGAAAAAAGTACTTGAGTAAATTGTTCTTAGGTTTATTCCATCACTGGTTGTTTGAAATATTGACACAGAGAGTTTCATTTTTACTACAAATGAATATCTGTCCCAAATGTCAGTTTTCAGTCTCTTTGATTTCAAACAAACAGTATTGGTCCTTATGAAGCCATATCAGTTGACCCCACTGTGATAAGCATTTCAACAATACTGCCCAGCCCTATTCTACATTAGTTTAAAGAAGATGGCTTAGTTACACAATAACGAGAAGGAAGACATCACATCACACACAAAACTACAAAAAATGTCAAGGATATCTCAATTAAGTCCCAGACTTATTCCTACTGTAGTCTTTGATGAAAAGACAGCAGAGACAACACATTTAAAACCTGTTTCATCCTTAAATATCCAAACTTCTGGATGTGTTCATTACTCAGGAAGCAGTGTGCCAACATGCATATCCTGTTTGTTGTCATTAAGCTGCGACAGGAGGAACATCAACCTGACAACTTCCTTGCAGCAGAACCACGTGTTAAAGACAACTATAAAGTCTTGGAAAGTAAACATTTCTCTTCGCTTCAGACATAAGCTCAATCAGTAACAGTTAATGTTGGAGGATAACATCTTCAGGAACGACTTCCGCGTGATTTAACACCAGAACACCAGAGCTAAAAGTCAGGAGAGATGACACTTTAGGGTTGAGGGGGATTTGATGGTGATACGCCGGGTTTTAAGCACCTGTCACAGGTGTATACGCCATGAACAGCAACTCTCTTCACTCAACACTCTCTTCACTCAACAAAAATCAAGACGAAGGAGACGTTAAGATATTTTTAAAAGAAAATAGGTGTCAACAAATCAACTGTTGGTGGTTTTTCCTTTGAGAAACTTGTTCATTCAGTCCTGCAGTGTCACTCAGTGCTGGTGTATAAGTGACGCTTATCTCACCTGTCCGGTGATGCCGGTGACGAGAGCCACCTTCCTCTCCTGCTGCTCTCCGTTCATCGTGCAGTCAACGTTAGCGGGCTCGGAGCACTGGGCCATATCTAATAGGCAGGAGGTTTAAAGTGAACTGACTGAACCGAGCGACAGAATCGACACAAAGCGTCTGTGTGTGTGTGTGTTTACAGAGGGAATGTTACCAACGAGCCTCCTCAGCATCCGTCAACCGAACGACACTCCGCCTTCAAGCGAAGATACGTAGGAGGAAGCGGCGGTGGAATCAGCCAATGAGGAGAGAGCATGTAGCGGCAGTAGAAGAGGAGTCATTAAAGAGGGCAAGGTCTGTGAGAGGGCTGCAGGGCGCCAGCTACAGCGACACCTGAAGGATGGAGGGAGAACTGCAGCTTTTCAACGTTGGATAACTTATAGTGATCAAAATGTTCCGGTTAAAGAAAATAAAATAACAAACAAACAACAAAAGTTGTGAGTTTAATGTTCATAAATGGCATCTCTTAAAAACCATTACTATATGTGCTGCGTATATTACATTTATGTAATGTTTGGTTTCATGTTCAAATATAATAGGGTAAATGAGGGTTCACATTTACTAAATTTGGATTTGTGAATACAACATTTTGCTAAGAGAATAATTTCACATAATAAATAACATGATGTTCTTTGATTTTACTATTTCCTTTATGGAAACCTAACAAAACGTAGGCTACTTTAGACACAAAGTGAAAGCAGGGTCAATATTATCAAAAATGAATCTACTCAAGTCCTTCCATAGCTTTCTGGCATGGTCACAGTTTCAGAATAGATGAAAAAGGGTTCCTAGAAGTACATCACAGAATACCTCCACAAGGCCAAACAGTCCCCTCACAGATACCAGCCACCTAAATATGCCTGAGTTTTTTCATTAAGATATATGCATTATTCCCTCAATGTAAAGGTTGAAAAATGCCTTGTAATCTCACAATGTCAAAGAAAGTTGGGAAAAAAATTCCTGGATTCACCCCTTTAGCTGGATCCGCACCAAAAGTCAATGGGGTCTATTCTGAGAGACCCATCCTCCATCCATGTTTAGTAGTTTTTGTGTAATCCTGCTGACAAACCAACCAATCAACCAGCAAAAAAATGGACAGGGGTCACAACAAAATGAAGATGGAATATGTCACATAACCATAGAATTGGAAAACACCTAATGGAAGTCTGTCACTCAGCATATTTTATCCTTTGTCTGTTAACAATAACAGAATTGATTGTAGGTTGTTTTAATTTAATTTCTACAGTTTTTATCTAAAATGTTTTATCAACAGTGTAATTTCTCCCAATAACTGTTTTATAACATAATGCCTACCACTTTTCAAAGCAAAGCTACTCATGTGTCAAGCAGTCACTTTGGTCTGAATTGAGCTCACCCTTCATCATCTGAATAAGTGCTACAGTGTTCTCTGCACTTATTTTAAAGTATTACAACATATCTATACATTTAAGTGCCCTCACATTTCTTAAACTATTTTAAATAATGAAAAAAAAATCCCTTAGTAACACTTTTTGTTCCAGTTTTTGCAGTCTGCTTGGGAATTTCAGGGAATTTACTGACAGTAGTATCAAAAATCTATACCTGGACAGTAAAAAAATAATCTCATCATAAGCAAAAAGCAGCATCCAAGAAACAGAATTTTAGTTTTGTTGTGTCTTCCCTGCTCTAATTTGAGGGTCAAAGGCATATTTGTCTCAGCTTTAAGTCTCTATGTAAAGGCACAGGGTGTAGAAGTTAACTAAAGAAGCTATTTCTGAAGAAACTGCATTGTGAGAATGCTGAATGTTGGAAAACCGACACCAAACTGCGTTGCCAGCTTGAATAATAACAATAATGTATGAATGTTGTGGAATGTTTGAAGATTTGTTAACCAGTGTATGTCCTGCAGGTAGAGTCAGTGAACCAGCATTCATCAGCTGTAGATGAGGAGCTACCAGATAGCTGATTAGCTCTTCCTTAAACACAGCCCATACAGTGGCGTCATTCCTGGAGTGCAGACGTGTCACCATCAGGCCACACACATATATGTTTCTGAACCGGTTTTGTGACTGTGGCTTTGCAAAACAGTGACGCAGTGGGAGAGGCTGCGGTGGAGGAGGGGACCAGCCTTGTATGCCTCTAAGTTGTGTAACCAGATCCGGTGTATTGTCTTCCCTTGCTAGAAAATCAACAAGCAGGTGTAGTTCTGGTATAATATTACACTAGCATGGTTGAATTCTATGGTAATCTGGAGAAATCTGTCTTGATGGTATTACTTCCTGACGGTGCAGTACAGTTCACTGTGCTCTAATTGGGACTAGGAGATACGTACACAGCTGCCAACAGCGTCCAATTACAAAGGCTCTGTCTGCTTGGTGGCAAATAAGCCAGTCTGGCTGAATGGCAGAGTCCAGGATGTTGTGCTTTGTATCTCTAAAGGCAAAAACATTGCATTCCCTCATGACACGCAGGCTAAATGTTGTTGTGGGATTTTTTTAGGGAATTGTCAAAATCCTAGCAGCTGTGAAATGTGACTCTCCTCTATCAGACCACATCTTCTTTAAGCTTGGCCTCCATTTTTGTTTTTTATCCCAACTACAACCTGTAAAGTTACATGACTGCATCTTATATGGTTGACAGACAGACAGACAGACAGACAGACAGATAGATGCAAAACATCGGGCACACTCTCTGCAGTGCAGGCCCTCTTTTCATACATAAACTAAATACATGAGGTAACAGATGCACAGAAACATTTTATTTCACTGCCCTTTTATACTTGGAAACTTATCTGAATTTTCCAGTCATTAATCTAATACTGTAGTCATGGGTGCCGCCATTGTTGTGTGAAGTCAGACAACTGCTCCCTCATTAAAGTCAGAGTCGATACATTTACCCTGAGTTTACAAGTAGGAATGTCAACTTTGAGTGGTGTTCCACTGTACTTTTTTTTATAGGAGGTCAGATATTGTCTAGTTCTGTTTCTGTCCCCTGTGGTTGAGAAACATAGGTCAAAGGATAGAAATACACTGATCAACTCATTAGAAAAGAAGGTGCAGGGACCCAGCTTGGATGGTGTAGACACACAGAAACTGTTTCTCAGTGTGTGCTTGTGTTCAGGTGTTTTTACATCAGCAGTTTCTACATTAAGATCATGCATCATAAAATATATCAAATATGAGTGGTTCAGTAAATATCCTGGTCAAACAAGTTGTTTGACCAGGATATTTACCAACAGATCCTCTTCTGTGTCACCTGAATCAACACAGAGGAGGATCTGTTCATAGTTAAGCAACAAGAACAATGAATCAGCAGTGAACAAATACTCTAAACTCTATCACAGACACTTGCTGGGAGGCCTGCGTCATTCAAACTCAGAGAACCTAATTTCTTATACTAAAAAAAAGTCAACTTAAAACATGGATAACAGGACAATGTTTCCATTTGCCGGAATGCTGAAATTTCTTAGATTTGGTGATATCAGTCAAGCAACATACAACTAGCTTCAATTAAAGGACCAGTGTGTAGGATTTACTGGCATCTATTGGTAAGGTTGCAGATTGCAAACAACACCCATCCCCTTCCAAGCATGGCAGTGAAGGTTTCTGCAAACCATGGATATGCTGAAACCTTTACATTTCTTAGTGTAGCAACTTCATGTTTCTCTAGGTTCTTTCTCTACTGTGATCTAGTTAGGTTTACAAAGAAAAAACACTTGGCTATGGTCAGGAAAACACCCTGTTTTGGCGCGGACATGCTCCCTCTGTAGATATAAAAGGCTCATTCTAAGGTAATGAAAACAGAATAATTCTTAGTTTCAGGTGATCATACAAAACATAAATATGAATATTATTTTCCATTCCTGCCAATAAAATTCCTCTAAATCCCACACACTGGTCCTTTAAGAAGCAAATATAGACTATACATCATATGATACTGAGTGGAAAAAGTTGTTTTTCTAACCTTATTTCAGGGGAAATTTAAGAGGAAACTCTGGGTTTGAGTGGTTCCATTTATTATAGAATTGACTTGTCAGTTGGCCAAAATAAACACAAGTTCAGGAGAAGAACTTGATATATCAACTCTGACAGAGGGATTCATTTCACATCACTCGAGATGCTATCTTAACAGGAGTGACCAAACCCTCCAAGCAGCTCCTAATCTCTTATTATTCTTGTATATTTGAGCATGTTTGACAACATCTGCTCCAGCTGAGTGTCAGTAGCGCTGTGAAAGCACTCTCTCACTGCTCGACTTCACAGAGCGCACAGCATGATGGGAGGTGTGATTTCATTACACTCTAAAGAAAACATCATTGTACAAAAAGAGAGTGCCTGGGGTCCTGAGAAGCACAGCGGTCTGCTCATCCAAGCCGCCTGATCAAAAGAGAACAACACACAGCTCTGTTACAGCTCAGGGCTCTTCTTCTTCTCTTCTCTTGTTTGGACGGCAGGTGTCTCGCTGTGTGTTTCGAGGTATTTGATTCTCAGTGTTCGTCCACTGCTGTGCAGGAACCTTCATCCTTCGCACATGTGTTATGTGTGTAAGAGTGCATGGTTAAGTTCAGCTGAGAGAACAGGAGATGGAGGGTCAATCTCATAGAAACCAACTCAGGAGTTACACTTTTGTTCTCCTGCAAAACTCAGATCTGATGTCCCCCCTCTGGTTCATGAGTCAGACTGAAGCCACAAACAATGTGGAAAAGTGAGTTTCCCAAACGGGTCAGTAGCAGCACAAAGAAAATTAGCTCCCCTTCTTCTTTTCTTTGTGAGTCCTCTGTTCTGACTTTCTAGTGCTCTCCTTTTATATTTGATGTTTTGGATTACTGCTGCATCAATGTGTCTGCTGTAGATGTTTAAGGTTGAGCTCATTTGTATTACATTATAACCTGTTGGCTACTTTAATCTACAGCAAGGCATCATATTCTACAAGAGCATCACATGTTTGTAGCATGGCTGTCCTGTTAGAGCTACGCATCTCTAAAAAGTCAACTTTTCATTTTTTTTTCAGCTTTCTGACGATGCATTTTCCTTAGTTTAAGAAGTAGGATATTTTTTTAGGATAATAATCCTGGAAGATCATGGTTCACCACTATCCTTCCAGGTTTTAATAATGCGTGGACAGTTCTTAACCCAATTTTAGTAGTTTCAGCAATCTCCTTAGTTGCTTTCTTTGCTTGATGCAGGTCAATGATTTGACCCTTCTGAAACAGAGTAAGACCTTTTCCATGACCACAGGATATGTCTTCCTGCATGGTTGTTTAAGAAATGAGCAGCTACTCCCTGCATCAGTTAGGATTAAAGTTAAAGTGTTGAGTTGGGTAATGTGCCTTTTTGGAAGCACATATCTGTGTTAGAAACTGTTCTTGACTATGAACTTTAATAAATGCAAGTACAGGTCCAGGCTTACCTCACACACAACAGTCTCTCTGGTATGCTCAATGGTCCCAGAGCAGTTAATCAACCAAGCTCTCTAGATCCTCCTCATTATAATCTGGGTGGTTCATCACAACTTTCTGAAGGACTTACTTATATTTCTAAGAAATCAAGATATCTTGTGTTCTTCAGCACTGTTGAGGCAAAGTTCTTTACATTCTACTTCTCAGCTGAGGCTCTTTTGAGAGCGATGCAAAGCACAAGCCACATTTAGTTTCTGTGCAGTTCACATTTCAGCCACTAGATGTGGTCAGAGCACTACAGATTCCTTATCTGAAGAAGGCAGATTTCAACATTGTAAAACACGTTCTCTGTCACAAACCTAGTCCAATATCTCAGCAGCTTGGTCACAAGTTGGCAGGTCAAATGACAGAATGACTTGGTCTGTTAGAGGTGTGAGGGACCCCTGTTATAGTCTAATGATTTTATTGTGGCCTATGGCTCCCTCTGCACTGATAAAAAATATCCTGCTTGACCTGCTTAAAAAAATTAAGGCAACTTTTTGCATCAGATTATTATGTAGATCAAGCGAGACTGGTCTTTGTATGAACTACTTTTTTGTGCGCAAGAAATACATTTTCCAAGTTAAGTCAGCATAATTTATTATGGTTTATAGTTTATTTCTGTTGAAAAAGGCTGAGGGAATATATACATGATTCCACTATGCACAACGTTGTCTCCTACAGGCAGGGCTTTGAATCCAAGTGTCAGATGTGTAATTTCTTTACCTGGTAGACCTTGATGAACTCCTCCGTAGAGAATGAGGCCTCTGATCATCCTACAAAAATATGAAATATAAGATTATGCCAAGTTTAGACATCAGAATGCTACTACACAAAAGTAACTGATAAACTGCTATAAGTACTTGCCTCATTTAACATGTAAAGGGTTTCGACGAGTTTCTTGCCGACAGCTCCTCCCTTCCTCCTGTACAGTCCCAACAGCTTGGGAGCGTATATTTGTCCAACTTCCCCAGGAATGTGGACTGTAGTGGCTTCAGTGTGATCCTCTGGAATTCCTCCCCAGTCTGAGAGAGAGACCAAGAGAGAGATGGAGAAGCATCACAAGTATAATAAGAGAAGCGAGGCAAGAGAAACAGAACAAGAGATAGAAAAATTAACCCCAAAACTACACTGAAAGCGTTGTTTAAGTGGTCCTGCATTTCATAAGGAATTCTGCACCAGATGTATCAGTTCAGTAAAGCACATGATTTGTGCTAAGTTTAGTCAAGCACATTAAGAGATACAGATACAGATAATCAGACAGGCATAGTTTTTTTCCCTCACAGCTTCATCAGGTAAGAATACTGCTCATTCTCACCCACAGGTAATCAATTGAGTATAGTTTTTACTTTATCTCACAGCATCATAGGATAGGGATTCTGCTCATTTGTTTCACAGGTAATTCAGTCACAATAGTTTTTATTAGCTGCTTAGTTTGGACATGTACCAGGCTCGCTAGTTTAGCTTGGTATATGCCAACACTAAGGAGCTACCTCAAGCTATGCCACTTGGTGCATTCGAGTCAAGTTTTGAACATGAAGACATGAGTGACTTTCACTTGAAAGTGTCAGGTTACAGGATAATGGCAGTGACACTGTGTAACAAGATAATAATGATTCATTCAAAATTGAGAAATGCAATTTAAAAATTTGCCACCAACACCCTGTATTGGAGAAGACATGATTAAAATATACATCATACCTGAGAAAGCTCAAACAAGGCAGGCCATCAAGCTTTGAAGTCAATCACAGGTGGCTTCTTCAGAATTAGGTCATTTTAACACAGTGAGAGGGTGTTTTGTCATCTTCTCATTGAAGAGTTTTTTGTTGTCCCTCTTCTTACACTCATAGAGAAACTCCACTCTCTCCTTTTCAAGGGTTTCATCACTTTCACCTTGAGGAGGAGGTGGGAGGTAGTTTACCTCAGATTTCTTTGCCTTTTTCAACTTTTTGCTTGAGTTCTGTCTGCAGCTGATTTTCTCTAAAGACTGTTTACATTTAGCTCTGGAAGTCCAAGGTGTCTGACCTTTGCTCTGTATTTGCCCAAATTGTACTTCAGGCTGTCGTGTCAGCCATACAAACCATTGAAAGATACTGGGTCCCTCAACATGGGTGCTTTGTAACCAAGGCCTTGCTGAGTAGGGTTCCGTCCTTTCGGTAAGCTTCATTTGCTTACCAAAGGAGAAGGTGGGTATCTCAAACTGAGCTGGCCAAGACACAGAACAAAGGGAGGAGGTGTACCTTGGAGAAGACAGAATTATGGTATCACTGGATGCAGTGGAACTGGAACCAACATCTTCTGATAACTCTGGACTCTTGGTGTCCTTTTAGCGGGCAAATAATACTCAACTACCAATTTCATCACTGGTTCTGCAAGAACCACCTTGATTGTTAATAAAAGGTGGCCAAACTTCATTTCAATTTCTTCTTATTTCAATTCTTCACTTACATATTCTCCTGAACAGTCATATGCTCCTGAATGCTCATATGCCTCAGAACAATGTGCTTCAGCAATATAATCTGTAATATTTGACTGGTCTACATACTTATGTACAATTTCTGCCTAGAAGTCACGTGAACTATGTGCTGTGTGCTGTCAGCATCTGTGTGATGCAAACATTCCATACACTCTGTGGTTTACCCAATTAAGTGTGGTGTCAGCATATGAAGAGTTGACATACAGGATGCCTTGAATTTCTGCAGTAATGACATCTGCATTTGTCTTGGCAGCCCAGCACTCTGAAGAGTCTTCATCAACCCAGATTCCCAGTTCGTGGGCAATGTCAGCCATTTCACATTCCTAGCTGTAACATTAAGCCCATTTTCTCGAGATAACAAGATGAATTGAGCCAGAATTGTGAGAAAACCAGGCAGGTTATGACGACAAAACACAATTAATTAGTGATCATGAGATTACAGCATTAAAAAAATACTTGCACTTATGGCCGTTCTCAGCCTCCATCATTACGGGCCTTCTCTGGTTGTAAAAAAAAAATTAAAAGGAATAACAATTACCTTCCTTTATTTGAATTCTGGATGTCTATGGTACTACATGCTATGTATGGCAGCTATCCAGAATGCAGTCATGATCATTTAAAGACTTTACAAGCCCACAGCGTTTATTTATTTATTGTTTTCATCTAATAAAACCTGTGTAGAGTCATGGTAAAAATGTATATATTGCCCCTTGTTTGTGACTTTATTTTGAAAAATTCATTGATTCATTTTGTATATTAATTATGATTTTGACTTACTTGTGTGGGCAGATGGTATAGTTGGCTTGCTCATTCTTCCATTCCCAGTTATGCAGAAATCAGCAGAGAGTAACACACCCCTGGCCTCAGGCTGCTGAGAGTCAGAAGAAGAGACTCACTGCTGATCTAAAGACTGCACTGTGCACAGGAGGGCTGGGCTCTGTGGGAATAAAATATTTGCTGTTAAAGTTATAGCTAGAGATTCAAGTTCTGTCAGTGTTTGCCTGCATTTTAAATGGCAGCTTCACTGCCAAGTCTTAATCTAACCGACACAAACGTATGAACCCATAGACCATAGACATTTTGCTTCATGTTTTTTTTTCTTTTATTAATTAGTTTTTCAGATTTACCTGTGAAGAGAGATAATGAGGTTGCTTTGTTTTCAATTTCCATTGTCTGCAATACTTATGATGCTTGTTAACCTTTGTAGGCAGATTATTTTTGATTAACGGGGTCGGGGTTGTTGTGTTTTTGTGTTTTCCCTGTCTGTCTTCCCCCCTCCCTTTTTCCTCACCTGCTCCTGTTTACCTGTGTCTGTACCTGTGGGCGTGGCAGCAGTGTCGACAGTAGCATAGAGGCGCACCTGCAGATCATTCCACCCATCATCCCCTGCTAAAAACTCCGGTCTCATCTCCACTTCGGCGCCAGATTGTTCCGCCAGTTACGGTGAGTGCCTCTAACCATTGTGTTAGCTTTGTGTTTTCTGTGTTTATACGTTCCACGGATCTCTTCGTGTTATTTCTCTGTGAGCTCCGTCTCATGTGATTGTGTGTTTTACTACCTCGTGAGCAGAAAACTCCAGTGCTTCTCCACTCACGCTTCCAGAGTTTCACCTGTGCAGCTCCCAGACGACACTGCTTGCAATGATTTCATCTTTTGTCCATATTGTAAGTCACAGTGGCAAAATGTTTACATATACTCACAATATCTTCAAACTTTTCACCTTTATATACAGTATGTGACTATTTCTGATTCTGTTCGTTTATTTATTAATGTGTACCGCAAAATCCAAGAAGGGCAGACTGTCTCCTGACATCTTCCCACATGAACTTGGTGTTATTGTCCATAGCATTTATTTGTTCTGTGAAGGCTTCCACTTCCCTTGTTCTGATTTTGAACCAGGTATCATCCACATACCTGAACCAGTGGCTGGGAGCAGTTCCTGTGACGGTAATCAAGGCCCTGCTCTCAACTTCTTCCATGTAGAGGTTGGCCATGGCACAGCCGTGCTTCTGTCTGTAAAAACCTTCACTGTACTAGAAGTAGGTGGTAGTCAGACAGAGCGATTAAGATGGTGAAGCCACGCCTGCTACAGGACAGCACTCTGTCCAGCAGAACCAACTTCACCCCAGACCACATTTGTGCCTTACTTACGAGTTTATGCTGTTCAATACAGCCAGGATTGCACAGATTTGTACATTAGGGAGACAAAACAACCTCTCCATAAACGAATGGCACAACACAGGAGGGCCAACTCCTCAGGTCAAGACTCTGCTGTCCACTTACATCTGAAGGAGAAAAATCATTCCTTTGAGGACAACGATGTAAACATCTTGTCCAGAGACGACAGATGATTTGAAAGAGGAGTAAAAGAATCCATCTATGTCAAACTGGAACAACTGTCTTTGAACAGAGGAGGTGGCCTAAGACATTACTTATCACCCACCTACTGTACAATGCAGTACTGAGTTCCCTCCCCAGACAGCTTAACAACCATTCACACCTGGGCTCAACAACCCACATGAAGGCTGGTTGAGTCAACGACCCACTCACAGATGAGAGGTGAAACGTCTTCAAGAAACTGAAATAAGTCCAGATGCCTGCAATAGAGCACTTAGAAGTCTGTCAACAAGGTTAAGTGAAGGATAGCTCTGGGCTAAGAATATACAGTTTGAAAAAAGTCCAGTACAATCACTCTTTCTATATAAGTCTTAACTAAATCCACAAAAAATCCACAAACAAACAGCGACATATATATATATATATATATATATATATATATAAATAATATGGCACATTTTCAAAAATGCCATATGTATAATGTTTACATTTGCAGCTTTAACTCTAGTAGATTCTATGAGCTTACAGATGAGACAATAAAAGCAGGCAATAAACAATAACACTTTTTAAAAATTAATATCACCTCTACTTATCTCAACATCCCCAAATTCAGATACATAAAACATTTATTTACATAAGAAATTAGGAACTTTTATTGGACTTAATTACTGACAACACATTCAATGATAAGGTTTCTAATCTTAAAAAGATGAGATACAGGAGTTTGACCACTGTACTGTAAAACTTGAATGAATTAATAGCCTGCAGTTGCATTAATGAGAGAACTGGATTAACTAACCATCATATTACCTAAATTGCCTTTTCGTACCAAAATAAAGAAATGAATCTAAGTAGCTTAATCAAAGTCTCTGGAGGCCCTGAGATCCAACATATTTTAAAAGACTTTATTTACACCCTCAACACAAGCTCGTGCACCCACCTCAGACGTTTCTTCAGACTTCCTTCAGCTTTGAAGCTACAGTGAATATTGCTCCTTTAAAAAGGGTGTAAATAATATCTTTCAAATCAATTTGGGATCTCTGATCTTCCAGAAACTTGGATTACACAGGATGAGCTGTATAGAGGCATTTTATGTTTTTGATTGGTTATTCTTTATGTTTTAAAAGAAGTCTCCAGCTACTTCAGTTGTTTAGGACAATGCTACAACACTGTTTTGCTGTGAAGCTCCAGAAATGTTTTGTGGACTACGAATCTTCAGCTGACTTTCCATCGAAATAACTACATTTTGATTTTTAGGTGTCAGAAGTGGGATTCTGTTGATGTGAGATGGCTGGACTAAAAGGAAGAGTGCACGCTCCCAGCACCTCCCCAGAAACAAGGGTGAGAAGTGGGACCTGGAGGCCTGAGGTGGGGTCGCCACACAGCAGGGAATTGAGTGAACTAATAGAGAGGACTCGGGAGAAGTGTCTTTCTGGTTAGAAAATTCCACTGTGATTCTCAGAATTATAACTTGATAGGTTATTGGTTGATTCTGGGGAAAGACCAGGGTAGGAATAAAAAAGGATTCTGGTTTTGGTTGTGTGCATGTGTGCTTCAGCCAGAAACATTGCATGTTGATGGTTGAAGTGTCCACTTGCAGGTGTTTGAATAATGAAAGACTACTTTCTCCTGTTGTCGGTTCACAAAAATAGTAGTGGTCTCAAAAGGCCTCTTCATCTTTCTTTGCCGTATGATAAATGACAAACCCTCCAGAAGTTATCAGAGAACTGTGACATACACACAGATGCTTCAAACAATTTATAGGTATAAAACATTTATTTCACTTGGCTGAAAAAACATCCAAGCCACCAGTTAAACAGCCCATACCATAACCATCTTACTCTTCATTAAATAAAGTATCAAAGCCAGGGGCCTCATTCATAGAAACGTTCTCACAATGCTTATATTTGATTCATAAAAGATACTGAAGATGAAAAAAACTTGCCTAAAGAGGTCATATTATGCTGATTTCCAGGTTCATACTTTTATTTGGGGGTCCTAGTAAAACAGGTTTGCATACTTTTTTCAAAAAAAATTCAAAAAACACATTATTTTTCTCATATGGTGCGTTTCTGCATCACCCCTTTTCACACTGTCTTGAATACTCTGTTTTAGCTACAGAGTGAGTAAGTTATTATTTTGTAACTGTCTTTAATTGTAAATTACATCACAGTAGCAACTGTATGTCTGCTGACTGACTGGAGTGTATATATTTTATAATACATATATAAATATATATATTTATATCACGCCCGTTACAGTGATGCACATAAGTTAAGGAAGTAAAGGCTCGACTGTTGACTAGGCGTTTAGGCAGTGCAGGAGCAGTGTTCTCTGTAGGAGACAGTAACTCCCTTTGACGTGGACTTTGCAGACCTTTTACATCGACAAAAATGTTACATAGCACAATAAAGGAAAGGCAAAAACCCCAAAAGCATCATATAACCTCTTTAAGCAATTTATGCACATGTGATATAACTCTCTGCACAAATGAGGGTTTAGTCAGAAACAGCCACAGACCAAAAGAGAAAATCTAACTTTTTGGATGACAGGATCACAGCAATGTTAGAGGACAGTGAAGCCAGGCAACACGTATCATACGCTGGACTAAAGATTGGGTTTGGGGTTGGGGTTGGGTTGGGTTTTGTTTGAAGGGTTTGGGATTGGTGTGTAAATGATCCATACAACCAAAATGTTTGGAATCAGTCTTGCAGATCGCATCAGCTGGCAGCTGCGACTTGGCTGCAACATAATCCTTTGGGGCAACTCAGACCATCAAAGCTTCATCCACTGGTGTTTTAAATGTCTGGCAACATTACATAAATAACAATTCCTTTAAAACTGTTAAAGTGCAGCCACTTTTTAAGTAGAACAGTTTAAAACAGTAGTGCAACAGCAACTTAAATAAATCTAGGAATAATTAATTCCCTAAACTTACTCACAGAACTTGTTTGCTTGCAGCACCACACTTTGAAGGGCAAATCTTGGTGGCGATACTGTGTCACCCAGTGTGCAGACTCAGCAAAGACATGGGGCACACGTCTGAGGTCCAAATGTCATTAATAAAGCTGACTGCCTGCACGTCTTTCAGTCTACATGAAATTTGTTCCCTCACTGTCTCCTAAAGTTTGGGGAGAGCAGTTTCGTCGTTCTCTTTCGCTTCATGTGTCTTCAAATGCTTAATGTGGTTGCTGGTGTTGAAATTGGCAACGCTTGAATGCATGGCCCTTTAGTACGGAAGCCTTAAAGGGCCATACATTCATACATTTTATTTCCTCCTTTTTCCCGTGATAACGAGTTAATTTTGTTTGTTTTCTCGAGATCTTGTGTTATTATCTCGAAATAACAACAGCCGTTTTCCTGAGATAACGATATAATTAATTCAAGATCTTGAGATAATGACTGTGATATGATAGGCCTTCATTAGGCCCTAATGAAGAAGAAATAACCTACACAGGTAGATGGCCATGGTAGGTTTAACCTTTTTTAATTATTAAATATTGTGTAAGTAGGAATGGCCTTATAATGAGACCCTTTGAGGAGGTTTGAGCTGTCCATTACAGAAAGGATTATCTGGAACACCAGTTCGGTACTGAGCACCACCAGCACAGCATTAAATGCCAAGTGTCAGTTCAATCGGGTATTTTCCTTGTGGGAGCTGTGACTATTTCCTCAAGCTTAAAGTAAATACTTGCACAAACTTTACAAACTTGATTTTGTTCAGCCATTATACATTGATGTAAAACTTTTACTTCTTTCCCAGTGAAAAAATACAGCATTTTTTTCATATTCTGATTTAAAGGTTGATCACAGGAACAACTACCGCTCTCATCGCATTATTGATCAGATGCTGGAAATCCTTACTGAGGTAATCGAGGATACTCTGGCGGACCCTGCTCACAGTGCAGCAGCCCTATCAATTTTCTGCATTAATAAAGCTTAACTCTGTTTGAAAAACCCTACGTTTTGCATCTCTGAGCTTCTACTGTAGTTGGAGCAATAGAAGCTAGTATAGATATAAATAACATGGTATGGGATGTGATTATACATTGTTTTAATCGAGATTACCGTATTTCAGACTTTCCCCTTCTCAGAGCCTTTTTTAAAGTTATCTACATCAAATCCCTTATGATGCTATACTTACTGTTGTTTTTGTTTCATTCAGATACGTGGATAAAAAGGGACTGGTTTTTAATCAGTTCCTTGACATTGTGACAGTCAGTGGCTGACACCATTGACACTGCTGTAAAAAATGTCCTGCAAATCAAGCAGGTGCCAATAGAGAGAATATATGGGCTCGGCACTGATGGCGCAGCAGTCATGACTGGAATGATCATTTGACTATTTAATGTTAGTGTGTTTTAAGAAAGAAATGTAAATGCAATTTGTCTTGTTGTGTTGACATGTAAACACAGGGCGTGTAAATGGGGTTGCTAAGCAGCTGAGCAACAGCCACCCCACAATCGTTGCCGTGGCCTGTGCCGCTCATCGCCTTGCCCTGGCCTGTAAGGATGCCTCAGATGGTGTGAAGTACATGTCAACTTTCCGGGACCACCTCCAGGAACTGCACTTGTACTTCCACCACAGTGCTAAACAGGACAGTACATATGCTATCATTCACAGTTGGTATTTTCCATCTAGTCAGTACTAACCAGTACTGTCAATGTAAACTGACATAACACTGGTTTATTTTTTCCAGGAGGTGAAAGACACAAGGTGGCTGTCTCAGTACCTGGCCATTGAGGCCCTCCAAGAAAACCTGTGCTGGCTACATTGGCAGAGGGGCAGAGCTTCGCTGATGCCTGGTTGCCAAGGGCCTGTACACCCTTTGTGCAGCCTACAGGTTTGTGGCATCGGTGTACCTTCAGTCAGACATCTTGCCACATCTGACACGGCTGTCCAAAATCTTCTGAAGGCCCAATGTCAACTTGCTCCACATCAAGGAGCAGGTGTGTGATGATTCATTTTTAACTTTTTAAGTCTATGTTTATGTTACGGCCTTCCATATTGTTGTTTACCATTGTAAACATTAAACTGTAAGTGGTTATATTCACAGTAATTTAATTGCATTTCTTTAACTTAAAGTTCCCATCACAATTGAGACCCTTAGACGCATCAATGATGCAGATGAGACACCACTCACTGGGTCCTTCCTGTCCTGTCTCCACCAAGACCTTGATAACCCCCTTATTCTTGACACCTTAGCATCCACCATGAGTAGGAGAGGAACAGGAGAGGATAGGGTTTTGAGGACTTGCCACGGGAGGACCAGTGGACAAGATTTGTGAGAGAAGTAAATGTTTTCAAATTATTTTTATTTATATATCCGAAAAATCACAATGACATTGCCTCAGTGGGCTTTACAATCTGTACAGTGAATGACATCCTCTGTCCTTAGACCCTTGATTTGAGTGAGGAAAAACTTGCCATATTGAGGAAAAAAAACTTTTAACGAGGAAAAAAAGATGGAAGAAACCTCAGGAAGAGCCACAGAGGCGGGATCCCTCTCCCAGGACGGACAGACATGCAATAGATGTCGCATGTACAGAACAGAACAACAAAATCACAATTTACAAATTGCATTGACAGAATATCTGATACAAATTATATAATATATGTAAAGTGTGTGGATCCAGGAGATGACGGAGCAGGCTGAGGCATCGCCAAGTGGTGCCCGAGGCACACAACCTCCTCTCCACCGTGGTGACCTGGAAGAGGGCAGGCCACACAACATAATTAGCAGTAAAACAGAGAAGATCAGAGTGAAGAAACATCAAATTTTACAGAAATACAGATATAAAGAGATAATAAAACAGAGGAGAGCAATGATCCAGTGGAGCCCAGAGTATGATGATCCAGATCTGTCAATATGTGAGGCAGCAGGAGCCAGGAGAGAGAGATTTTCCCAGAGGCCCGTGGTCCATCAGAATGGAGTCTGAATGAAAAGAGAGCAGGAGGAGGGGAAAGCTATAGAGAGTGGACAGTGAGAGGGCGACACAGCTTGCAGCTTGTAGGAACAGAAAACAAAAAACTAAATGAGAGAAATGCAATGTTAATCAGAATAAACAGATTGTTTCTCGTCGGTCGACAAGAAATGTTTGTGTTTGTTTGTATTGTTTTCACCCAGATTAGAATATCAAAGTGTGTCAGGTCTTAGATTGCATGTGCTCTTTGATTTGGGATTCAATAGTTTCAAAAAGAAGAAAGAGAATCCAAAGCACTCCTCCGATGAATTAAATACCCACATTGAAATGAAAACTTTGTTTGGAGTCTGGTTTTAAACTTGTGCATTTGAACATGCCATTTTCAATGAGGGTATTTTAATTAATTACAAGAGTGCCTTAGATTTTATGCTGTTTGGGAGGTTTATTTTTCTTTTCTGCTAATTGTAGATTGCCTTACAATCAGCCTTACATCAGTGGACTGATACACAACCTGGAAAGCAGGTTCCAGAGTCTGAATATCATGTGGTCCCTAAACACTGAAGATTTGGGACCACTGGCAGCTGCACTCAATGATGACGACAACAACTCCCACCTTCAGACCCTTGCTGAAAGGTTTCTCTCTGGGAAGGAGACCTTAATACTCCAGGAGGGGCAGTCCTTCAATGAGCACATGGAGGAGGGGCATTCAAAGTAAGTGAATGATACTGAAATATTGCACCGTGATCTTCATCATAAACATTGTATCATGTGTCATTCTTCTGCTGTCTACAATTCCCCAAATCTACCTTATGCTCATCATTACCATAAACCTAATACACTTACCATTATACTCACCTTCTGGGAAACTTCTTATAAAAAAAGATTACAAAACAAAAAAAAACCCAACGAACTAAAGACTTACCTGTAAAGAGAAATCCAAACAATCCTTGCACTTGGTCTCAAATGACTTTATATTCGGTCTTAAGTGAAGTCTTAATAAGTATTACATTTTACTTGCACACCTTGTTTAATTTGTATTGTCTTATTTTCAGACACACTTGCGGGATTGAGAGATTGAGATTGCTCTTCATTTTTTATTTTTCGGAAAAAAAAGTACCTTTTTTAAAAATGTTCTTGTACAGATTGTGTATATATTTTTAGTATGTTTTAATTTCTAAAAAATAAATCGGTTCAAAGGTCAACACTTTTGCTTCATTTGTTTGATGGCTCAAATTAATGCTTTTGATTTTGTGTTTTGTGTGAACCTCATTGTATACTTAGCTTGCTGCTGACATTTATTTTGGCTAGAACACTGTCACGTACTTGCATACTAGACAAACCCACTTAAACTGGTTACCTTTGTTTTTCTTATGCAAGTTCGTCAATCTTTTGTTTGAGAAATAAGGTTTATCTTGTTTTTTATTTGGTGTTTAACAGCTTCTAAGCAGGGTGGTGCAGCAATGTTTGTATCATTGCTGTTGTCACTGTATATTTTCAGGTTAGTCTCAAAACAAAATATTGTTAGTTATTGTTGCCACCTAGTGGACAGAAGGAGAGACAGCCAAAGAGGATTCAATCTCACAGATCTAACAAGAGTTTACAGGATATCCAGCAGAGACCACTGACCTTTTTGTATAGTTGGCAGCCGTACTTGTTTTGGCTAAAATGATGTCTCAGACCTTATTTGCATTGGTTTTGGCTGTGTGTTTTACTTTGACAAGTGTGTTTTCTCACAGCTTACTGGAGTTATGCATTAACATTTGCCAAAATATTATTATTATAATTATTATTGTCATGAACCAGCTCTGAGTTCAGACAAAATATGAGAGACCACACCAAGGTTTCAGTTGATTAACAAAGGAGTTTATTGTACAAACTAAACAACTATAAAAGAAAAATAAAATAAAGTATGTATGTCAGTATTATCAATGGTGTTTGAAGTGTATGTAAGTGTAGTGCAGTGCAGTGTAGCAATTAAATCTAACCAAACAAAAGCCCTGCATGTTTGGAAGGAGAGAGAGGCAGAGATGACTTGATAGCCAGGTTATATAGGGAGGAGGAGCCCTGATGTGGATCAGTTTCCGGTGAGGCATCTCCTCCCGACACGCCTCCTCAATCACCTGCACAGAAATGGGTTAACACACAACAAACTGGACAGGGTCATCACATTATTCACAAAGGAATTAATAGATTACAACAAAAAGTCTAGCTTTGTCATCAAAGCAGATACACATACTAGACTACACCACTTACCAGCATTCAGTTTTAATATGCTTACACATCTTCAACAAAAAAACAGATATAATTCTGTAAGTCAGAAATAATGTAAAGCCCAAAATATACAAAACAAAGGATCAATTTGGCCACATTAGAAACATTCTTCTCCTTCCACCTTCCAGGTATCTTAACTCAAGTAGAGGCATCGTTTTGTGCACTGAGGATTTGAATTTTTATTTGCTACCCCAATACAACTGAGTTGAATTTTGGTTGTTATGCATAAGTCATTGAAAATGGCATTTCAACAATGTGCTTTTCAAGAAATTGTCCTAGATCCTGTGGGTAATCCAAAAACTTCATTGTGAACACATTTCATTGGGACTACTGTGCTCTGAAGCAAACAGAAACAGCCCTCTCCATTTTTACATTGTAAGCATATTAAAGGTCCAGTTTGTAAGAAAGCTGATTTTTGAGTCTCTTCCCAGCCTCAAACCAGCAAAACTCAAAATACATGCATGCTTTTTTTGAATGTTTACACATACAAATGTGAACTTATAACTTTCAAGAACATCTAGAAACTCATGTACGGGAGATATAAGACTTGATCTGTAAACCCCTCACATTACCAGATAATCTGGGCTGAACAATGGTATTAACGAGGGTCGCAGACCAGTTTTCTCTTCCAATCTGAGAGAATAAGTATGAAATTGGTCTTTAACACCCGTAGTCTGAGCTCGGCCTTAGGTTATGCAAACTGCTATTCCTTGTATCGAGAGTGCTGTTTGTTTATAGGCCTGTAAAAATGTTGTTTAGTGGATCTTTAAGAACAACAGAGTAGTATAAAGGCTTTTGTGGCTCCAGAGGAAGCTGCATGTAATCTACTAAATACCCACCAGTGGTGTCACTCATGGGCTAAATTGCTTTGTGAGTAATGAAGGCGTCAGGTTTTGAAGAGAAGAATGCGTGGAATAAAAAAAACAGGGGAGATTTATATGCCTTTTGCTGACAGTATTTTCAGTGACCTCTGTTTTAATTAAGTGTTAAATATCCTTGTGACCCATACGCTCCTTATTCCACTTCTCCTGAAAAGAAAGAATGTGATTCTGTGTATTCTACTGAGACTTCACACAGAAATAAACAAATCTTGGATATTTAGTTGAGATGAGGCTGTGAAATGATTTAGGTTAACTAACTGAATTTTGGTTAGAGCTGGATTTACTCTCCTTTTCCTGTTCCCAGAGCCTTTGCTTGCTTCAAAGGTTTGATGTACACTGATAAATGAGGCTTGTTCAATGTGAAAATGTCGATGAGAAAAACAAATGTAAAAACATTACATACAAAGCCTTTATGTAACAATGCAAAACCAGAACTAAAGTCTGTTTTCTGGTATTTTTTGGGGGGAAAGAAAGCTCTGTTTCTCAGATGGGAAGCTGACTGGAGAAGGAAGTAGTATTTGAGTGGGATAAACCTTTCAAACTATAAGTTGTCAGACAGGAAGTAGTATTTTGTAGGAATGAACCTTTCAAATTATAAGTCAGGAGACAGGATGTAGTATTTTGTAGGAATAAATCATTCAAACTATGTTATTAGACAGAAAGTGGTATTTGAGTGGAATAAACCTTCCAAACTATAAGTTGTTAGACAGGAAGTAATATTTGTGTGATATACTCGAGGATTTCAAAGAAATGGAATCTAAGACACATCACAAGTGTTTTCTGGTGTGCTTTATTTATTTGCTTATTTATATTCTACATTGATTAATGTCTCATTAAAAGAAAACTTGAAAAAAATAAAATCATAAATTCAGAGAAACAGATTCAAATTCACAAAGCTTTTCCCTTTCCAAATGAGACAGCCAACAACCTAGTGACAAACATTAACCAAACTACCCATCTCTCAGACAGAACGAGGGCAGTTAAGCACTGACTGTCTTCTCTGCTCTGCCGTTGGCTCTCCATCAAGCTGAACTGTGCATTTACACATATGTGCACAACTAAGTGAAGTCCTGTTTGTTACCCCTGAAAATAATCCCATCTTGAATAAAAGCTTTGCACTTCAAGTACAGTCTGGTGTTGAACCAGTTAATAAATGAACATAAGAATCCACTTCAGTCATAAACATGAATCATTCATAGGTAGTATTCTGTTGTTCGTTATGCCTTCATGGAAGGTGAGAGGGCTACTCCAAACTGCCGAAGCAAAGGCGAGCTAGTGGCACGAACGCATACAGAAGGAAGTCCAGTCTACAGTGAAAATGTACCAGAGATGTGGCTGAATGTGGCACGAGTGGGGAAGTATTCAGTCATTGAGATATTCTCACTTTTCAGGGGAATGAGAGTATGCAGCGTTGTGTTATATACAAAATAAATTAAAGTGGTGTGACTCAACCAAGATCTACATGTATTTTTTTTAACCTTATTTCCCAGAAAGAATAACATTTTTATAAGACTTGTACATTAAAAGAAAGAAAGAAAATCTGTATTCACAAAAATATATAATTAGAATAATAGCATTCAGTCTACATTTTGTTTAAAGTTGTTTGCTAAATCTTGAAGAAATAGGCCAAAAAGTGCATAGCATGCAACAAACCAGGACATGACATGACATGACAAACTGAACACTGGCAGGAGAATAACAGCATCTGTTTGATGCTAAACTGATTGAACTGAGTTTTACCTTCACAGTGATATACATGGAAGTTGTAGAAGTGATGTTGTAGATTAATCTCTAACATTTTGGATTCCCAGTATGATACAGGTGGTTCTGTGACCCTGGCACCATAGAGCTAGAGAGTCCTCATGGGTTCAGTCTGAAGTTTTCTGCTCTACAGGACAGTGAGCATGCTAGCAGGTGGTTTGTGCCTCGAAGGCAACAGTAAAAAAGTCTCTTTTTAATCCTGCGGGCGTCACACTGTTCAGGTCAGAGCTACGAGCTGTGGAGCTAAGCTAACATCAGGATGCGAAGCAGAGAGTAGTTATCCAGTAGCCATACAGGTACAGCAGCATTGGTCCAGTGTTGGGCTCCAGGGCCCTACATTGTCAAAAGGCATGCTGAGGGCCTCACAGTGTTTCTGAGAAGGGAACGGAAAAAGGGAGATTCAGGTTTGAGCTTTCCAGATGGTGAAGATTTGGTGATTTACACTGAGAATAAATAAATCTTTATGTCGGCTAACAGGAACATATTGGTCTTACCTGTCTAGCTCTCTGGAGAAGGAGCATGTGTGGAGTGGCACTTGTTTTTCTGCAAAGAGAGATAATTGAATGAACGGTTTGTGTGCCCATTTATAAGGACCTCCTAACCTTTTTTTTAAAACTTATTTACAATAACCTGTGTTGTGTCACACATGTTGTTCCACAGGTGAAGAAAGATGTTCCTTGCTCATAAGTCACACCAGTATCAAACATATATTGAAGGAGTTTTATGGAGTCTGGAATTATTGTTGAGAAAAAAAATTACATTTGAAATTGATGAATTCAATTTTTAGTTAATTGATGCCCAATGTCGGGGGTGTCCAGGTGACCTAGGGATCTAAGACATTGATATTTCATCTCAAAGCCTCTTCAAGTGAAATTATGTCTCTCCCTCTTCACTAATGTCCTGTCACGTCTCTACTGACTGTTAAAGTTAAAAATGTCCCCAAATACTAAAAAACAAACATAAATACATAGATTATTTATGAATGCTATATTTTACTTTTCATGATTAAATTCGCAAATGTTTTTGCATATCATTCAGTTTAATCTCAAAGACATCTGTGTTTGGCTTTCACAATAAGGGCCTGTTTATACACAACACAACTGTTTAACTAGCTTTAACTCTGTCAGTTCACACCTGGCATTAACATGCTTCTCGACATGCATCTCAAGTGACCACTTGTGATTGGATCTCGCTGTCCTCTATATGCAAATAAACACGTTCATCCCTGGCACAAACAGACAGTGTTTCATAAAGTTCAAAAAGTTTCTCAACTCAACAACTCAAAAATTTAGCAATTTTTGAAGGGAGTCTGGGGACTTTCTCCATGGACATCGAAGAAGAAGCCTATATTGGTTACTGTTTACTGTAATTGTAAAATGTCACATGTTTACTGTCAATAAAATGTTTCTTCCTTTATAAATTTAATGTAAATGGAGAAATAAGTGGAAACTATTCAAGCAGCTGCTAAATGTTGGCAGGTAAGACGCAGACAGGCTGGTACAGCGACAAAACTGACACTTTTCTACAAGAAAATAAAATATATTGTGTATTGTAGCGATTAAAAAGAAACATGAATGATTTAGAATTTGCTGTAGCTGTTTTGCAATGTTTGTTAAGCGTCTCCTTACTCAACAACCCCCAGAGAAGCAACAAAACCTCTGATTGGCCAGCTGTTGTGTTTTGTGTTGTGCTATTTGGACAGGAATCCTGTGTGTTCCAGGCAGCAACTCTAGTTAACAGTGCATCTTAATTAAAAACACTGATAATCACCTTCTGATTTAGTCGATAGTGCAGACTCCGGTCTGACAGCCAGGGGTGTCTGAGCGACTCGGCCGCACTCATCCTCCAGCTTTTACTCTTCACCAGCAGGCGGGTGATGAAGTCTTTGGCCTCGTCAGAGATGTCCGTAAACTCCTCCTCCTCAAAGTTCCACTGACAGGCCAGGATGTTGTTCAGCGTTTCGTTGTCATCATCCCCCAGAAACGGTGACAAGCCACTGAGCCTGGACCAAGAGGAAACACAGGTCAGGGATGCTACTGTGTGTCTTTTTATGCTGTTTGTGTGTGTGAATGACCATGCACAACTCACAACATGTAAGTGATGACGCCAAGGCTCCACATGTCTGTGGGGAATGAAACAAACTCGTAGTTGATGACTTCAGGAGCTAAAAATTCAGGCGTTCCAAAGTTGACCCTCAGCTTCTCCCTGGGTTTATACCTGTCAGAGACACAAGAGCAGAAACATAAGAGACATATCTCAGACTGAGAAAGTCATCTAATGAAAGCTTTAAACTGTAAATATATGATAGATTTTACCTCCTGGCCAGGCCAAAGTCAATGATTTTAATCTTGTTAGTCGCTCTGCTCACGCAAAGAATGTTCTCAGGCTAAAAAAGAACAAAAGAGAATGATTATAGATAAGAAACACATATAATTCAGTTAAACTGAGGGTTTAGTATACTGCTTCTTAGACAAATTCCTCTCTCTGGGGTGACAAATAAGAGAAATATGTATGTATAAGGGTTCTAAATAAAAGCAGGTTTACCTTGAGGTCAAGATGTAGGATGTACATCTTATGCATGTACTGCAGCCCTTCACAGATCTGCCGTATAAACAGCACTGTGTCCAGCTCCGTCAGGTTGTAGTTCTCATCAATGATGCGGTCGAACAGCTCCCCTCCCTCCACACTACGGCACAGAAAGAAAAAAGGCTTGTAAACTTTGTTGTACTCTTGTAAATTTGTAGTACACCAGCACACCTGATGGCACCCTGACTTACTATTCCATGACCAGAATGATGTCATGGCGCGACTCAAAGGCGGCGTACAGCTGGATGAGGTTGGCGTGGTTCAGCTGGTTCATCACCTGGATCTCATTCCTTACCACGTCCTGAGAGACAGACGGGACACATTGTCATATAAGTCTTACAACACACAAATAGTACAGTAGGGATAGACAAACAAAGTGTAGTAAAACATAGAAGTAGATTGGAGTGAATTTTGGTGTTTAAGACTCACATTTTAGCACTTTTTAGTGACAAATCAGAGTTAGATTTAGCTGAAGATGAATTGAAAAAGGGAGAAATTAAGATCTGCTGAATGCATCACAGGCTCTAATCATTTTACACACTACTATGTTCAATTTTGACATCAAGACAGACAGACAGGCAGACAGACAGACAGGATTTGACAGTTTTGTCACGGACGATCACAGACAGCAACATGAGCCAGCAGAGGATTTGCCGTGTGTTTGGTGGGCTTTTGGTCGGCTCTGAGCTTTGTGAATGTCTCAGATGATAATGTAACCACAGAGCTATGCTCAGACATCTGACCTCCCTCACATCACTTTCAGATGACCCAACGCAAAAAAGACACAATGAGGCTGACAAATTGCCACGTGCCCACATCCTCTGGACTGTTGAGCTGCATCTATTTTTAAGATGATCCTTTATGGTGCTTAGCAATGATAAAAGTAACCATCCATTAGACTGTCTGGGATAACAGGCATCCCAGTACCATTGTTGAGCATGTACTCTGTTTTGTATGCAGCATTCATCGGTCGATCGTTACTGCACCTTCTCTTTCTGGCTCCTGGCTTTGATGATCTTGGCAGCCAGTGTCAAACCAGACGAGTTCTCCATGCACTTGTGCACTTGTCCGAAACGCCCCCTAATGAAAGAAAAGCAAACACAGGTCAGTCAAACACAGACATACCAGAGACAGAAGTAAATGTGCTAGAAATTGGAATTTGGATTTACAAAACATTTATTCTAGCAGTGAAAGGATTATATGATCAACAGGAAATCATCGACAACAGCTTATGTCTTACGAGCAGTGTTGTTAAAACTACGCAAACATCATACTTGAGTAAAAGTAAAGACATCATGCTAAAATATTACTTGTTTGTTTAAGAGCTTGATATATCTGATATATATCTTTTTTTAATTTTTTTTAATTTTTTTTATTTTCTGACTTTTATGGACCAAACGATTAATTGTAAAAATAACTAAAATGAAGTGGTAATGAAAATAATTATTTGTATACACACCTCATCATAATAAGCTCCTTCAGTCACACAGTGATTAGGCCTCTATACTGTGCCATTATGTCAGAGATTTGAGAAATGTGTTTGCGTGTTGAGGGGTAATCTCCAGTTTGAGAGACAGGATTTAGCACTGGTCTATTACATCAGAGCGGCCCGCTATTTCGCAAGTTCCCCCCTGCGGCCCTTTAGGGGGCAATAATAAGGTCTTGGAAAAAACTATTAGGCATCCCTTCGCAGGGTGTGAGATCCTCTGTTATTTCATTAGAGACGACCGATGTGTTGAAGTGACTGCATGAATAAAAATAAACTCTTGAGAGCTGTGGTTCACCCTTCTTACTCACCCTCCCAGGACCTCGTCTCTGTTGATTGTGTAATAGGTGGCTATCTGATGGGGTTTGGGAGTCACAATGCGGTGGTCGAAAGGTGCTAACGGAGGAGGGCTTGAATCTGAAGAAAGCATAAAGACATATAGACAAAGATTAACACTGTTTCACACTGAAAACAGTGTGAAACAGAGATGGAGGAAGAAGCCTCGGACCCCCAGAAACAAAGTGGATCAAAAATAGCAGCATGCCAATGTCTCATTATCTGCTCTGCCAGCTGTGCCGACTGACATGTTAGTGATGCTTCAACAGGCATGGTGTTATGACATTGGATCTGCTTCAAAGTAGGAACAAAAAGTCAAATGTCACCAACCGAGTTATATCTACATGGAGAGCCTGCTGCACACAAATATGGCACAGAAGAGGATTTGTGTCAAACAGGGCCCTATCCAGAATTTTGGACATAATGAGGTCAGGAGTCCAACATACATCTTTTATGGATAAAATGTGTTGACTAAACTGCAGGCGTACAGTTGTAGTGTTTGATAAGTTGTGTACGTTTTCGATTGAAGAAATGTATCTTTGTGTTTAAAGATCCTGTATTTCAATGTAATCAAGCCTTATTTGTGACATCACAAATTTTTGGAAGCTGCACCGGCACAACTTTTGAAATGACATATTTTTGCATAATCATAGATTCTGGATTTCTTTAATAAGAATAAAGGAGTAGATGTAATTTTAAGGATTTTTAACAAGATAATAGAACTTTATTTTGTAAAATCCATATCAGAAAAGCATTAATAGCCGTAAAGTCAAGTACAGTGTTTTTATACATCTTAAAAAATGTGTGGAGGGGATCTTTAAGCAAGAAACTGCATTCAAACCTTATAATATTCCACATCTTTGATAAATTATGAAAGTAGGTGATTTAAAACAAATGTTGTTTAACGTTGAAGTGTAATACATGTTAATATATCACCTTTTCCTTCAACTACACCAAAAGAGTTTATAAAGTTATATCAGAAAATAAACAGGATTGAAGCTTGAGCCAAATGTTTTTCTTTCAAAATAATTCTGCAACCGTTGTCATCAAAATTGAAGCTTACACAAGAAAACAAATTGCAAACTTGAATTGTTTCACATGCATTCATGCAAAGTAAAAATGTCTCACCGATAATAAATTCCTTCACTTCTCCCTCCTTCCCCTCATCTTCCACCTCTGTCTTTACTTCTTCTTCAGACTTGGAGGCCTGTGGCTCGCCCCCCTCCACCACCTGTCCATCAGCATTTTCCGCTTTACTGTCCTCCACTCTGCTTTTTTTGAGGTCGTCCTTCACCAGGTCTTCTTCTGTGACGCGACGTTTGCTGCAGGTGGCCACATCGCCGACCTCCTCAGAGCTACATGTGTAAACATAAAAGAAAACATTGAACACATATTTTACTTTATTCAGTTTTGTTTTATTTTTCTTCTCCTTCCTCCACAGAGTTTGCTCTTAACTGATCCCTCTGACGTGCATGAATAACATTTTAAAAAGAAATAAAAAAAACAGCTAGGAATACCTTTCCTGTGGAAGGAGAGAAGTCTTGCAGATGTCTGCGATGACACTCTGAGCTGTTTCTGATTTTGATGACTCTTCTGCCTCTCCTTTATGCTTTTTCTTCCCATCATCCTCCTCTTTTCCAGCCTGATCTAGACTAACATTGTCTGTCTTTCCTTCTTCCTCTGAGTCCTCAAAGACATCCTCCTCCTCCTCTTTCTCCTCTGTTGCCTTCTTCCTCTCCTCTGACTGGGCAGTGGAGGTGTCCAGGATAAGCTCCTGTCTTCTTCCTTCACTTCCTCTGTCGTCCCCCCTCTGGTCGTCAGCCTCTGCTTTTCCATGGGAATGCTCAGTGTTCTGCCTGTTGAGCTTCTCCACCTGTTCCGGTTCATTCAGCGAGGACGTGTCTGATGTGGGAAAAACAAACAACAAAGACATTTTTAAATGAATGACCCTGGCATGGATACAATAATTATTCAGTTATTTATAACCACACCAGTGGCTCTAGGGATGCCAATGTTAGTCCATCAGTCAGTCAGTTTTTTGATCCATATTGAAATAATTCAAGAATTACAGCAACTTCTTGTTACCCAGAGAATGAATGACTGTTTTGATTCGTGGATATTCCATGTGGCGCCATTAACTGGTCAAAAATTCCACTTGTCAGACACATAGCATAATGATGCCTGAATGCCTGAATCCATTAGTCTGTGCTGTATTTTAGATCTTTGGTTCTCAACCTCAGGAGATAATGTCCAGGGGTCACTAGATGTTTGTGGAGGCAAAAATAAATTCACATGTTTTAGATTGGGGAATAGTTTTTATATACCAGAGATGTAATTTGCCTCTTAATAGATTTTATTGAGTGTGTTTGTGAGAGTCAGGGTTTGCTGAGTTTCTCGTGTGGACACACACACACACACACACACACACACACACACACACACAAAAACAAACCTTTTTAGTATTTTGGCACTTTCAGGATTTTGTGAGTTAAAAGTCTGGGGTGGAGGTGGTCATGAACACCAGCCTGATTTTTCTGGGGGGTCACGACATGAAAAGGTTGAGAACCACTGTTTTAGATTAATGCTAACACTACGTAGCGTAGCGTAAAGAGCTACACATCACCGTTAAGGAGAAGGTCAGGGTGGATGAATGGGTCAAACCAACACTAGACTTCCTGTTCGTGTCCAGTGTGAAATTAAGAGTCAACTGTAAGTCAACATTAATTAACATACTTATTATAACCCATTATTATAACCCACTCATGTTGTTTTAGTAACAGTGACAGTGATTTTGGGAGTCGTTGCTGACCTCTTCAGTCATTTAGCTTTAAGGATGTATTGATTTTGATTTCTGTACTGGCTTAAAAAAATCTCATCTCGTCCATATCTAATCCAGCAGATAATCAAAGAACAAACGTCTCTGCAGAAACTGTTTGAACCTACCTGAAGTGTCCTGAGGTCTCCTCTTCTTCTGGGCCTTTAAGCCCTTCAGGCTCAGTTTGGCTTTATCCCTGTCATCCTTTGCCTTGTTGAAGAGAAAAGAAACAAAGATCAAGTATTAAACAATGAATCCACACAGTGAGCGATGCACACAACACTTGCGTGAGGTTTTATATTTCCAGCAATTATTTTTCACTTGTCAAAAGCGCCAAGAGTAATCTATGGTAATGGAGCCAGTAGTCTGATTTCTGAAGGGAACAACGTAGTCCTATACTGTACAGGTTTCCATTTGCATGCCGAAGTGTTTGTTAGTGTTTCTATGGTTGCCCCCATAACTCAATGTTCTGAGGGACAGAGGCCTCCTCCTGGAGCAAGAGGAAAGGTCACATATCATCTGTAGCAGACGACACGCTGAACCACACAGGAAAATGTTTTATTCACACTTTCCAACATATATTTTACAGTTATTAAAGAAGATAATACAAAGGCAATATCAATAAAAGATAAATCTTGATGAATGACGCTGATATTAATGGTGGAAAAGAAGTTCAGGTGACCCCTTCTGGAGTTTCCATGTTATTTGATACGTCTGGCAGAGGCTGCCGGTAATGTAATAAATCTGTTTTCTTAACCACAAAGCCATTCCTAAAAACAGCTTCTGAATCAGCAGAATTCAAGTATGTAAGATATTCCATCCCACACACAAACATAAACACACTTCCTGCAAAGGCATGGCAGTAAACGTTATGCAAAAGTCCTCTGGACATTCTTCCTATTACATCAAAGATAATAAACATGCACAATGTGACGCAGACTATGTATGGCTTCATAAGGATGCCAGGCCGTCTAATCAATCAATGCACTAGTGTCAGAAGAAGCCAGACAAGTGCTACTCTGACGCTGTGCAGCTGCAGTCCAACCTGCTGCTGATAAAGTCGTAGTTTGGATAAGATAACCAGTCTGACTCAAATCATTTACACCTCAGAGGCAAATGACAATCACTGCATGAAGGAAAATTACTTAACATTACAGCGAACGATGTGTTAAAGTACAGTGAAGCTATTTATAGATTTACAAGGAGCCTTATCAGAGCTAAGAGGAATGAGCAGCTTCATATGCCAAGACAGAATTTTAAAAACCTGTTAAAAGGTATTTTAAGATGTACTGTTTGTACTCCAAATGATTAAGGTTTTAGAGCCACGTATTTATAATATCACTGCCAACAGGTCAAATATTATTTACAACCTCTAAGACAGCAGTTAATGCAGCACAATGCAATTAGTTCCTCTCACTATTTTACCATTAACGACATAGCACAGTGTAACAAAACCATGGGGACATTTCTCTTCTTCAAAATGTGGGAGAAGAGAACAGAAAACAGATGGAAACACCTTTGACTTTTTTTTACCACTTCTTGCGGAAAAGCTTTGCTTGTTATTAGAGCAGTTTTTTGGGGCCAATGCTGATATATTGGCAGATACACACACATTTTTTGCAATGATCCCTCAAATGTGGTTATCAAGCACTTGTGACAAAGTGATGTAACAGAGGCAGGATATTTTAACAGATTAACTATAAACTTTAATGTCTAAAATTACATCATTGCACTGAATAATATAAATGATCCCAGGCATCTTTTTCTGCGTTATAATCTCTAAAAAAAATAGTTTTCATATCGTTGCATATCGGGCATATACCAGATACCGATATATCTGTGATACTACCCACTAACATATTGGTCGTTCTTACTTGTATTGTTGTCAAACCTCTCACCTTCTTATTAGCCTTGCATCCAGGCTGTTTAAACAACAGCTCCACCAGCCTGGAGCTCTTCACCACTTCCCCAATGAAGCTGATCACCTGCTGGGTGCCCTCCACCAGCTTCTCCACCCCCTCCAGCCTGCGTCCCTGACTCTCCATCCGCTCACTGGCCCTCTGCATGGCCCCACACAGCTCCCTGCACAGCTCAGCGCCCGACCCGCGTCTCACCCCATGGCCCTCCTCATGCATGGAGGCAATATCTCGACCCATACCACGGACGTCCTGCGACAGGCCATCCAGCCGGGTCAAAACGGTCTGCTGCATATTGAGCAAGCGCTCCATCTGGGAGCTCAAGGAGTCCATTCTGGTCTCCACACAGCGCAGGGCGGCATCGTGAATGGAGGAAGCTGATGATGAGGAAGAAGAAGGTTGGGACTTGTCCGATCCATTAAGAGAGAGCTTCCTTCCACCAGGCTTCTGACCGTGAAGAGGGTTTGGGTCGTAGACTTTGGCTAAAGAGTTGACAAGGCTGGAGCTCATGACTGATTTACAGCAAATGTCCTCACAAACAGCAAAAACTTTTCACTCACAAATTAAGTCTGTTCTCTTTCACGCAGCCTCAATGGAAACAAAAACCATATTACCAAGACAAAGCCACAGGTGGAAGAAAAGAAGCAGAGGGAGAACAGAGGTCTCTCCCTCAACACTGCACCACAGAGATGAGTTTTAAGAATAGCAAATGGCTGCTCTCCAAATTAAAGTGCAGCCCCCTGTGGACGTCAGGGATTGAGTGGCCAGTGATAAGAGCCGGGGGCTCGGGTGTGCAGTTGGGGATTGATGAGGGTTAGGGGTAAATGCTGGAGAGGAACGCTATGTGACATTCGAGACACTTCAAAAGCCCTTCAGTCAGGTGTCAGAATCCCAAGAATCTGGGACTGAAATATGAAGCTGTAAAAAGTAAGACAAACAAATAAAATGTACAGCCAATAAAAAAGAACAGAAGATAGAGGAACAACAAATCTGATCATTAACTGGTACAAGTTTCTGCAGATGTACTAGCATAAAGTGTATATTGCTCCACATGGATCGTAATTTCAGATTCAATGCAGACGTATAAGGTTTTCACATTGTTCCATAACAGGAAGTTGGGTGACAGGTGCAAGCGTGTGCAAGGCCCCAAAAACTTTATTAACCAGTTGTACCCCGCCCTGTTAAAGACACAAGCATTGAGGGTATTTCTGAACCTCGTTAAATGCCACACGGATCTCATGACTGATTTGTTTTTACTCAGAGGATGTGTCAGCAGAAGGTTGCGTAATTACCAGACCGAGACTTTCTCACAAAAAATAGTTTTTTACTTTTTAATGTTGGGAAATTGAATTCATTTTTCTTTAGATACTTATAATAGCACTTTTCATACTAGCTACTAAATCACCCCATTTGATTGGTATATTTGTCAATGAGTTTTTATTATATACCAAAGGTCAAAAAAGTTTTGCCAACCAAACTATTATTTAAGGCAATACCTAAATCCCTTGTTCTTTGGTCTCAAGGTTTGGAAACCTATCTCCAAAAGACAGAAGCTCTCAGAATCAAATTGTTAAATGGTCAAGTTGGCTGATTGGTGAGTCACAGCTTAACCCAGAGTCCCTGTACATCAGACAGTTAGAGCAGTTATCCAGTTTGATTTCACACAGTGAAGTTCAGCTTCTTCTCTCTGGACAGATGTTTTTGTATACCCAAAAATGACTTTGTTCTCGCAGCTATCACTCAGGTGAATAAGTCAGAGTATCATTTGCACAGATGCAAGAGAAGCTTAGTTGTTTGTTTTTTCTGATTTTTAAAAAAAATGTATTCTTGTGGCTATTTTAGTTGTTTATTGTTAATTCTGTCTTAATTAGTAGAGCCATGAGTATCTTTAACAGGTTTCATAATGCTTCTCTATCACCATTATTGATGTAAAATTTGTGTCAAGGTGCCACCCTTTGTCTTCTTGAACAAACTAAATTTACCTATGGCTACAAATAAAGTAACATGAACCAGAATTTTTTTTTTTAGCTTATGATTTTGTTATTGAAAGGAACAAGTACACAAAATGGACCAGTGCTGCATCTCACTGCGCTGTAGTCTAATTCAATATCGACATATAGGGTTTTTGGTTTTACGTATTTTATTTATTGTTTAATACGGCTGTAAAGATGTACGGCTGTACTATGTTTGTTTGACACATTTTGGAAATCTGAAAAAGATTGGTGTCATTTGGAGTCGGAAAGAGTCGACAAGCTTGCCAGCATAGGCTCACTGTCCATGCAATGTGAGGGACAAGACAACATGAAGAAAACCGGAAACAGCTGACACCACTGACACCTAAGAACTGCTGATACACAGGAGAAGAGGATTGTGGGAGAGGAAACTTACTGCACATGTGTTGTTGCTGAGACTTTAAGAGGTTGAACTGACACAGATACACACATGGATACGACACATCCCTTGGTGTTTTTGTACAGACACAAACGATTGACGCTCATTGAGACGTGTCTGACCGTGCACGTCAACCTCAAACCTTTCCACGTCTCAGTGCAGCGATATCTGGAGGAGGCAGGGTGACAAAGAGCCGGCGCCTATATACTGGCTACCATCTGTCAACACCGGAAAAACCTGACCTATACTCTGTCCCTAGCACTGTTCCCAGTACAGACAGCTCGTCAGCTGTCAGGTTTAACACTTGTGTCCCCTGTGCCAATTTACCAGCTAAGGTGAAAATGACAGAGGACACTGTGCAAGTGCAGACAAAGTACAGTACATACTGTGGAAATACATGTTTTTTCTGTTGACGGACAAAGGAGATCACAGATCAGGAGAGGAGTTTTCAGAATAACCTGGAGTGTAAACATTAATAATACAACGCTTTTGTTTGTCAGAGTTTGACAGTCTGGTGCACTACAGCTATCCAGGGATTTAAAGGGCCACTTCACCCAGACTTAACCCTAAAGAATGTATTCAACAAGGCAAAACATGTCTGTCCGAATGCAAAAACACAGTAACTATTAGCGATAATTCACAGATCCTTTTGTGAATATATTTACTGAAAACTACTTTTTACTGATATTTGCCAGCCAGCTTCTCTCATTGAGTTATGTGGATTACTGCAAGTAAACATTTTCTATTCTATTTAGAAAAGACAGTGCTGTTGAGTGGTTTCAAGTGCCATCTGTTGTCAAGCAACGCAAACTAAATGCCACAGATCTACTGTATTTTGATGAACATACTGTAAGCAGCAGATCTCCAGCTTAGTGAAACTAAGCACACCAATTCATTTGACTACTAACACACCTAAACGCACAGTATGTGATTTCATCCACAAGGGGTTGCTCAAAGAAACAAACAAAAAAACAGTTTGATAATGTTGTGAATTAGCATGGGATTGTGGGAAATGTTGTCTCATCGTTAAACAACCACCATTGCTGATGAAAATCTAATCAGACATGCTCATAGACAAGGTAGCCTCAAATGGCTACTCACAATTGTTGACCTTCCTCACTCTCTGACGTATCATCTGATGTTTCCCCAGATGTTGTTTTGACATTTCAAAGCAGCGTTCATTTACTTTTTGGACACTTTGGGTGAGTGGAACAAGCTATAAACAGAACATATAATTACTATATAAAGTTGTTACGGCAAACAAGTTAGTAAGCAGTTGGCAATTAACACCTCTAGCCGACACGATGCAACATTAGCATTCACTTGGAGTCAAGTCCAATATTCACTCTTCTTTTAGCTCTGTTTTAGTCTTCATCTTTAACCTATCTGGCTCTGTAGCTGCTTGCTGCTTTAAATGAGAGTGATGAAACCAGTGATACCGAATCAAAACAATATGCGACTGATCACACAGAGACAGGTTGCTAGAAACATCACACCACCAGTCATGCTGTTCCTATGGTACAGCATGACTGGTGTGCTTGTCTCTAGCACCATGTGTTGCATTTTCTAGCGGTTTTAAGAAGTTAAAATATTCTCCACTTTTTCGAGCAAGGCCGGAGTCGTTCATTAATTATACATTTGATCACCAGTCCTGCATGCAGTCGTTCTACAGAGGTCGTTCTATAGATTAAGTGTCTGATCACTTGTGATAGATGGCTGATACATTTATGGACACATATTTGCATAATTAAAACAATCCAGCAGAATAGATGTTATAAAGAGTGATGAGGGTGGTTGTTGATTGAGCAGGGTGGTGGTTGATTAGTCTGGGTCTGGTGTTGAGGGCAGTGGGAGGTTTAACTGTACCCTGTTGGACACTCTCTGAAATCTCCACTCAGAAAAGGTTACATGGTAAGATGACAGCCGGTGTGGTATAGAAGCAATGTTTAGGAATGACACTGACGCAGCCTCGCCACTCTCACTACATATAGAGTTACTCAGCAGGAAGACACAGACAATACATAGTGCTTATTCTAGCGCCACAGACAGTCCAGTCATCCAGGATCACTTCAGTGCAATGTCCTGTACAACACGAATGCATCAAGCTTTAGACCAGAGACACAATAATAGACTGTGTGACACGCAACAAACATGGCTCAGGCTAATAGCTGCTGTTATGGAGTCCATATTCAACAGTCAACCCAATCACCAGAGTAAATGCTGGCAGTGTATGTTTCTGCAAACCAGATATGTTGAAACTTTACATTTCTTTAGGTTCAACTTTCAATTTTATGTTGTGACAACACTGTGCTGATGGTGTGGTTAGGTTTAGGCACAAAAACCACTTGGTTAAACGGTTAGGAAAAGATCATGTTTTGGAAATTCTGATGTCCTATTAAAAATATTCAGTGGTTTCATGCTTACAAGTTTTAAGTAAAAAGAACAATATTTGCCTCTGTTGATGTAGCAGAGAAGCACAAGTAGCTAAGTATAGTACTTGATTCATGAACTAAGTTGCATTCTACCGCTGTCTAGTTATAGACTTGCAATTTTGGTCCACCTGACAACAGCTCAGTGACAACTCTCCGATCTCTGCCTGGGCCCTGGTCCAGCTCTGGGGCCCCTGAATCATCCCGGGTTTCCCTTCAAATGGCATCCCTGCCCACAAAGAATTTACCACACCATCATCATGACTCAACCCACAAAGCCCCTTACAGACACCCAAAATAAGTGCATTCAAATATTCCTTCTCGACTTATAAAGCCCATCATTCTCCAAGTTCACCGCCAGCCCGTTTCACTTGAAAGGCAAAAGAGTGCCAAATACTCCAAGTAAACTCAGGTGTCATGGACAACTGTGTGGAGGACAAAGTACTGAGCCTGATTATATTCCTCTACTTCTATTTCACTGATTAACAACAGCAGAAAAAATATCATTGCATGCACAATTTTAGAATTTATAGTTTTCTTTAAAAAATTAGATTTAGTTTTTTTTCTCTTTCTTGGTGAAATAGCATGAAAAAATAGAATAGAAGAGCATAGAAGACAGATAAGATAGACTTGATGAACAGGTATAAAAGAAGGAGAGGGGAGTGACATCCTGGATTTAAGGCTGCTCCTGGCTTATGTCCAGTCGCAGAAAAGGAAATGGTCAAAAAGACTAAGGCTCGGATCAAGCTGTTGCACTCGACTCGGCGGACCGTGTTCTGAGCTGACAGAGTGCAAGAATACAGCTGGAAGAAGAGAGGCGGAATCTGTGTATATATCATTGATGCTTGGTGCTCACACACAGTCAAATGGACAGTGTTTAACTGTTGTCGAACTTTAATGTAAAGAATGTAAAGAATTTGATAACACCATTGTTATCATCATCATTTTGTTCCCGCTGTTTACAATTAACAATATTTAAATGCACATTATGTAATTCCTGCAGCTGGAGGTCTCTCAATCAAAACAGAACAAAATAAGTAAGTGGTGCCAGATCATGTTGTCTTTTTTGTAAATAACAACAATTGCAGAAATGTTCATAGACGAGGTAATGCTTTAAAGTTTTATAAATGCAATTTTCTTTATAATTACTGTTGACAGGTTCAGTATCTTTGGAAATCTCTGTGACTAGACTAAAATTCAAATAAAGTTAAATGGGTTTGAACATTGCAAAAGGTCAGTGAACAGGACTTTTTTGCGACATGAAATGCTATTTATGGAATGACTGGAAGGTTGTGTAGCTGCAGAGTTTACGTCAAATTTCCCTTTACATGACGTATAATTCCTTGGCCCTTTTTCCACAGCTGCTACATGACAGATGTCTGGTGAGTTCATCATAATGGAAAGAAGGCTGCACATTATCTCTGTAGCTCCACCTGCTGCTTTACTATCTCACAAACCTGCTTGTGTCACCCCTGGCTGATGACAGACTGTACTTTCACAGTTCAGCTGCTGCGATAACGCTCGTTCAGCTCATGCTGTTATGACCTAGGACAGATACAGCGAAATTCCTTTCATGGAATAGATGTGCTGTGTGGCGTCAACAAAGCGCCACACAGCGTGTGTCTGTGTCTGTGCTGGTGAGGGTGATTTGACCCTGCCCATAAATACATACATAATTACATAAGCTATACACGAGTATGTGCAGACTCCTAAGTACATGAACACAAACCAGCTTCCCTCGGTTATTGTGAGTTTGCTCCTTGCAGTCAGTGTTACATAACATGAAGACAACTGGGTGTGACGGGACTAGTGTTTGAAAGAGGATTCAGGATAAATGGTGACATCTGACCTGTTGGAATGAGTGTCAATCCCCCCTGCCCCAAAACACGCACACAAACTCAGGCAACACAAAAACCGGAGCATAGTGGAGAATTTAAGCAGAGGATCTCATGTCCACCTCAGTCTCTCAGTGTCATGGTGTAAGCACAAACTGCTGGTGAAAACTTGCAGCTTGATTAAAATAATTTAATCGAAAACTTGTGCTACTTTAACTTTAATGAAATCATGCCCAAAACTTAGATTTTACCATTACTTCAACGGTCTGGGGGTAAAGACAAGAGGACCAAGTTTTGGTCTTTGGGTAGACAGGACTCTACACAGCTGCACTGCCCTTGAGCAAGACACCAATTCTGACCTTTCAGCCTGACCTCCCTAGAGGATTGAAAGCAGAAAGAAATGTATGCCAAACAGCTTCTGACTGTCTGAGAACACCTTGTTTTGTTAACAAGTACATAATCTCTATATTATGTAGAGTAATTTGTAAATTGTACCTCCTTAATGCTACAAAAATATACAATATAGAGTAATTCATATACACGTAACAAAGGGGTGCATTTTTTTAGTTTGCGCTGGGGTGAATTTAAACAGCAGCAACAAGATGATGATGATAATGGGTCTGCATGTTCATATTAAAAGTTTGACATCAGGTTAACACTAGCCATCAACTGCGTGTGAGAACCAAGCATCAGTGATGTAAACACAGAGTCCACCTCTTTTCGTCCTGCTGTATTCCTGTGCTGGCGGGTCATAACACAATCTGCCAGTTGGGTGCAACAACTTGATCTGGGATGCTGTGGTGGAGACAGGTCTCTCTAAAGATGTGGGCACAGCAGCCTCTAAATTTCCGGTTGCTTGGCCAGCCTGAGTCCAATTTATCTATTTCTTTTGGAAGCTGGATTAGGGTCCCATCCTGGATATTTCCCCTCTCCTCCCTGGGGGGGTCCTGCTGGTCAGGTTGGGTGGTTGAAAGATGCCGTGGGCACCAATCGTCTCAAAGTCCGCTGCTCTTAATCCATAACCTGAGCATTCTTCTGTTATGCTAATAAATGTATTTGTATCATAGGTAATACTTGTTTCAGCAATAAAGCCGAAGGAAAAAAAACTGTTCAAAAACAAAAACGTTGCAAAATTTCACTACTACCACTTTCTACTTAACTTTACAACATCTGTGCAAGAAATAATGTAATTTTACTCCATTATATTTATCTGGATTTAACTGACAGCTTGAGTTACCAGTTGCTTTACAAATAAAATGTTATACCCACAGAACATATGGAAAGCTTATCAAATTTGTCTTGTTATAAATCAAACTAGCCAACAGTTAATGTAAGTGCATTTGAAATGATTAGTTGATTAATCCATGTATTTATTGACAGAAAATAAATTAACTATTAATTGTAACTTGTTAACTGCAATTTTTCATTTTGACATTTAATGGTTTCAGCTTCACAAATGTGCAGATGTGTTATGTGTAATTTTTCATTTTGACATTTGATGTGCATTTTTCTGATGATACTTTAACATTTTCAATAACAGGACTTTTACTTGTAACAGAGTAATTTTACAGTGTGGTATACTTTTTACCGAAGTAAAGAATGTGCGTACTTCCTTCACAACTGTTAATCACCATAATAATCCATTAATGTATTTCTGTAATCTTCACTGTACTTTCCTTTTTCAGTTGAGCATGCGTGTTTGTTTCATATGCTATCTCGTCAAAGTTTTGTTGGTTTATTGAGCCTTTTTTTTTTCGTTTTTACATAATTTGTGAAGTGAATCAGTCAATATGTGCAAGATTATATTTGCACGATGGGCCTTATAAATGTATTGCACTGTCTGTACTGCATACAGTAATATAGCTCTGACAACAACAATGGCAACATGATGTTCCTTGTACATAAATTGTCATTTCAAAAAGATTAAGATCCCTTTTTAAAATTTAAAAATGTGGTATATTTGAAAAAAGGCAGCCACAATGCCAAATGTAAACATGCAAATCATTCATGGGCTATGGCGTTGTAATTACAAGGAAGAGGCATTTCTGTCTTGCCACCACTGGATGGCAGAAGAGGACCACAGACTCCCAACCCTGACCCCAACAAGAGAGCCTGCTAAAGAAACGCCTGTGAATCCAGAAGCAACGGCAGAGCATTTTGTTGGAGGGTCATGCCCAGCCGTTCTCTTGTTACCTTGAACCCTGACCTACTAACCCCCGACACACACACACACACACACACATTTACCCATGCAAATCCAACATGTCAATCTTTGCTATGTAAGATCTACTGTACATGGTGAAAGATAATAAACACCACCTGCAGTCAAATATTAGACTGCCAGCGGTGACAACACGTTGGCTTTAAGCTTAATTCAGCTTAATTTTATCCTCTCTCGTTCACTACCTCTGTATTAAGTAACAATACAAAAAACCTGAAGAAGCATACTTTGGTTTCTGTTTGCCTCAGCTCCTTTTCAACAAATAACACATCCTATTCATGCTTACCCTTTTAAAAACTCAAACTCAAACGCTGTTTTTCTTTCAACTTGTCATTCATTTATCTATGAAAATCAACATGCTCCTATACATTTGCCCAGTGAATACTGTGTCTACTCATATTTTTATTTTTGAATGATGCCTCCATACACATATTCTTCCCACTGCAACATATATCCAGTGCACATTTTATAAAAGGTCTAATTACCAGTAAGCTGACTTAAGTCATACTTAAATGTATACCTAAATGTTTTGGCTAAAAGCATTTGAATGCCTTTGAGACAACCTTATCCAGACGTTTAACTTTTACCAAATGTATCTCAGTTTTAACACGCCTGCATATAATCCAAACCGTGCTTAACATAAGTGGTGGAAAGCAACTAAGTACATAAACTCAAGTACTGTACTTGTAACCTAATTTTGAGGTAATATTGTTAGGGTTATGTTAAGGATAAAGGTTAAGAATTTATTTTTTCTGCACCTAACTGCTTACCTAATGCTTCTACTCCACAACAATTCAGAGAGAAACTTTAAATTGTGACTGCAGGACTTAGCTTGCTAACTTACTATAGCTATGTCAATGCTTGTAACAGAGTAAGCTATTTCTACACTGTTGTAGTGTTACTTTTACTTGATTAAATAAGTAAGAAGTACGTCTTCCACCACTGATTGCTGTTATACAGGTTTTTAGCCAAGAGTATAACATTTTCACCTGAGACATTTTGTTGATGTATTTGCCAGCCTCCAGGATTCTGCTACCTCCGCCATTTTGGATTCCAGCTGATCT
Organism: Pagrus pagrus; assembly: GCF_965226575.1. NCBI lineage: Eukaryota > Metazoa > Chordata > Actinopteri > Spariformes > Sparidae > Pagrus > Pagrus pagrus. Next base: position 30,149,927 of record NC_140190.1, on the reverse strand, counting down.
CGTTAACGGTCCGCGGGCTTTTGCAGACCTTTGTTTATCAGTTTTGGCCACCTCCTCCAGACAGGCCACCTAGCAGTCACTGCATTTGGTGGCTAAGACTGTTGGACTCTTCTTCAGGATTTATTCACCAAAGGGAAACTCCTTCACTTTACTAAGCTAAGTACATCTGCCAGTACTGACATTTTTATTTGACTGAATGTCTTGGCTCAATTCCACTGATGCTCCTGAGCTAACCTAGCATACTGCTAACGCTAACCATAGCATTTTCACAGCATGGGCGCTTTTAGACGTTTGACAACAGGAACAGCTCATTAAAGTCACAATTATTTCATTTTTTTACTATTGCTTAATAATCATTCTTATTTTCCATTCATTGTGGTGTAATTGCTATTCAGCTCTCTACCCAAGTCATGGTTATTTATGCTGTAGTAGAAATCACTCATTTAATCACAGAACAAAATATAGGGTTACAACATTAACGCATAGAACGCTTTCCCCTGGAGAAATAAGGACATCAACAACAGAGCACATCCAGACGTACAAGACAAGTGGGTGTAAAACTTGTCCAACAGAGGGCATGTCCTTGCCAAAGGATTGAACTTTGCAGTAACTCCAGAACAGATATCGATAGTAGATCTCATCACAGCAACAGAGTCAGAAACAACAAGTTGGCAGACACAGAGACAGAACAGCAATGGTTGAAGGTATCAGCCGCTCCTGTTAATGCAAAAGCACCCCCTCCAACCTCGCTTCTGAGGAAAGGAAGGCCCTGGCGTCACTCAAAGAGACTGGAACATCACCATCTTGCCGGCAGACAAAGAGAGATGCACTTTAGTGCTAAACACAGCAGACTACCACACCAGAGTCACTGATCTGCTTAGTGACACTTACACCTATGAGACACTGAGGCGAGATACTACCAGTAGCTACACAAAGAAGGTCATAGAATATCTGCAAAAACTGGAAAAGGACAAAGCCACAGGCCATTATATTACCGACTGTACCCCGGGGAAGCCATCCCATTTATCTATGGACTCTCCAAGATACACAAGGAAGGAGCACCGCTCAGACCCATCATCAGCAGCATTAACTCAGTTACCTATAACATATCCAAGCACCTAGCCAGTATCCTAGCTCCTTTGGTAGGTAACACTCAACACCACATCAAAAACTCACAGGATTTTTTCCAACAAGGTGAGAGAAATAACACTGGACTCAGACAAAACAGTGGTTTCTTATGATGTCACCTCACTTTTAACATGCATTCCCACTCAAGAAGCTGTTAAGATGGTGAAGAAACGCCTGCTACAGGACAGCACTCTGTCCAGCAGAACCAACTTCAGCCCAGATCACATTTGTGCCCTACTTGACCTCTGTCTGATGACCACCTACTTCCAGTACAGTTAAGGTTTTTACAGACAGAAGCATGGCTGTGCCATGGGCTCACCGGTGTCCCAGTAGTGGCCAACCTCTACATGGAAGAAGTTGAGAGCAGGGCCTTGATTACTGTCACAGGAACTGCTCCCAGCCACTGGTTCAGGTATGTGGATGATACCTTGTTCAAAATCAGAACAAGGGAAGTGGAAGCCTTCACAGAACATATAAATGCTGTGGAAAATAACATCAAGTTCACGCGGGAAGAAGTCAGAGGAGACAGTCTGCCCTTCTTGTACTGCGCAGTACACATTGAAGAAAACAGAAGCCTCAACATTGAGGTGTACAGAAAACCTACACAAACAGAACAATACTTGCTGTTCGACTCTCCTCGCCCACTGGAGCACAAGCTGGGGGTCATCAGAACCATAAACCATCGGGCTGAGACCGTGCCCACAAAGGAGGAGAAGGAACAGAAGCACATCAGGGGAGCACTTAATACCTGTGGCTACCCAAATTGGACCTTTGTCAAAACCTCTAAGAGCAGACAGAGAGGAAGAGACGGGAAAATGTAACAACATCATCATTCCTTATGTTTAAGGAATATCTGAGAAACATCATATCCCAGTTCACTTTCCAGTTGTCTGCGATACAGCAGTTAGAATGACCATGACCTGGATGACTGAGAACCTTCAACAACAAAATTTAAAGTGTAAAAAATACTCTAGTTTACCACACAGTGAGCAACATTATTAAGAATACATTTCTGACAAAAGGAAAGCATTGAATAGAGTGGTTTAGTGACGGCGTATTTTTGTCAGCTAACCCAGAAGTTAGCATCACCCAGATTCCCTCTAGAAAAAGTCTGTGAGATTTTTGAATTGGATTTTGGATTATCTCAGAAAACAAGCTCTGTGGCAAACAAAGTTTATGATATTAACACGCTTTGTTCAGTAAGATAATCTTCACAGATGAACACCACTTTTGAGATTTTGAAGTGTAAATTAAGTTATTAAGGTCTTATTACACAATTAGTATACATGTTGTCTATAATTGATAATTGATACATCTACATATTGTAAACTTAGAAATAGAATAGTTTGTAACTGAAGTCGGCCTGTAAAGACAGATTAGTAGATGAGTCTCCGTGTTCGGTGTGATGACGTCTGATGTTTGTGACAACTTCTGTAGCTAGTCTCATTTAGCCACTTGTAAGCAAACGCTGTTTTTAAGACACATAAGCGCTTTATAATTCAATTGTGGGGTATTTAATGATGTATTTTATGTCATTTGTGTGTGTGTATTAGGCTCCATTGCACTGTGCTGGTAATGAGTTATGCAAACGGCTGAAAGTGGACACCAGCCGAGACGCCAGAGGAGTCCAGGCGAAAACAGCACATTCCTCCGGAGTCCTCATACCAGAGGAAGAAAAAGGGAGCCAGCAGAGCTAAGTAAAATGTAGGTTACATTTCAAAAACAGACATACAGTCTGTGTGGAAATGTAAGAGCAAGATGCGTCCTTCACACTCTCAGCACTGAATCCATTAATGTTTGCCTAAGCCAGTATGAACTTAAGGAAATACAGTATGCATGTTTAAAAATACAAGGTTAAGGACAAATATATATACGTATAAAAAATAGGTGTGTCTGTCAAAGGGGTAAACTGGTAGAATAGGTGTGACATTAAATAAAGAATCTATGGTTCACTTTGCAAATTTGAAAAAAACAACAACTTTGATTTGAACTTGATTGAATTCTATCATAAAATACATATTTCATTCATATTTCACAGGCGTTCATTTATGCCACTGTAATGAGAATTTCTTTATGGTGAGTCATAGTACAGGTTATCTTCATCAACAACAGCTTGGAAAAATATAAGTCTTTGCTTACTTATAGAAGATTACTAATTTAGAAGATCTTTATGTTTTAAGTGAATGTTACTGTAATAAAAAAAAAAACCCTTTATTTTTTCTGCACATTTTATACGTATCTACATATAGTACACTCTTGGGATTTTGGTCATTCTGTTTTCAGGCATACCCTGGAATTGTGGATGTCCTCCTCACTGCCCTGCCTGTCCAAATCATCCAGTTTCAGCAGAAAATACAGACTTAAGATGCCTTAGTTTCAAAATGTGAGGTGTCTGTCATTTGTAGGATCTATAAAACAAACATTACATCAATCCATCACATGAAACTATCACTGGCTCAGTTTGTCTATCCCTTGTCTAGTTGTTTGTGTGCTAATTTGGTCTGAGCTATGTGAGTGTGAGAATCTGAGGCAGGAGAAGCCCTTCTCACATTAGTCATGCTCACACGCATTAGCACAAGCCACAATTAACTCTCTACAAGCCTCATACAAAACCATTTGTTTGTATACTGTGTCTCCCTGGTTTAAGACATGCGTGGAATAGAACTCTTTAATGAGAGAGTTTCTATTATTTGTTTATTTTTAAGACAAAGACTTAAATTATTTTTTATAACACTTTTCAATGAACAGTTGAGCCCATATAAATGACACAAAACTACAATAGTATTCTTCTGTTGCTCAGTTGCTTATGTCTGTTATTGAGTGTTGTCTGCCTGGATATGATATGGATGTTAGAAAAATATAGATCAGGACAAAGATAATGTAGAATGATTGTTAAATGCTGCACCGCAAAAACAGGAGGAGCTCAGTCTGATCTCGTTCTCAACAACCCACAAAGATACATAGAAACCTATGAATGAGACATGGCTTACAGAAATACAGTTTAAAGTAAGGAAGGTTAAAGAAGTCAGCTGAGGAACAGGGTTGTTTCAGCACCTTGGACAGGTCCCACAGGATTTACCTGTTCTGCACCCAGGTTTCAGAAGCCTTACATAAAAATTCAACCTTTACTTTGAATGCGTTCAGACCCGTCTGATCTATTATTTATCACAAGTAAATTCATTATAAAACCTGCCCTGACAACATATTGTCACATTTGACTTAAACTGTCCGGCTTAGTAGAAATGATAAATAGAGTTATAAATCTAGTGGCAATAAGCCCCCTGTCAGCTGAGGCAGGAAGACTGAGACTAATAAAAATATTGAGCTGACACTGACAGGCTTTAACTGCTCAAAGCACCACAGCTCTCACACTTTATGAGGAGTCAATTACATCTGCTTCCTACTGGATTATGTTTACATAATAAACCAGTTTATATCAGACACAGTATGCTTAGTGTAGAGGGCACCAGCTCGTCTGGATGAAGTGGCACAGTTAAGTGCTGTTGGACAGAATTTAGATGTCACCGCTGATGACAAGTTTGTGACGCATGTTAGGTGACGTTATGTTTTCCACTGACTCTCTTGATGGATGAACTACTGCTTCACTAGCCAAAGACTATTGTTGTTGCATTGTTCTGTGAAAGCAACATTTTAAGTACACAACAGCAGAAATGTTATAGATGCCAGTGATGATCGCCTCAGCTGATTTGAACTGTACTCTGATTAGTCAGTGAAACTCTACTTTATCCAGGGAAAGACCAGTTCTGAAATCTGTTCACATCACAAAAAACAGAACCCCTCTTCTCAGAGTGAACGCAGGCGAGGCCACCCACAGACAACACCAGACACTTAAAGATATCATACAGAAAATACATCTAATTGTAGACAACCATTTTTGATTCAAGTAAGTAAATATCCCTGGATCGGGATCTTTTGCAAAATTGCCCCAAGTGGTCAGCCAGATTTCCTGCTACCCCACAGACAAACAAAAGGAAAACATCAGTAACAGCTTTGGTCAAATCTGTCAAAATTGCAGGAAAAGGAATGATCTAGATTGCATCACTTTGGCATTAAGATAGCATTAGTGTCGGTGATAATTTGATAACATACTTTACTTCCGGTTCATGCGGGCCTGCAGCATGTCAGTCTCTGCCATTATCCTCAACATGACAGCTGAGTACAACAGCTGTAGTACCTGTAAATCTGCAGGCGATGCGGTCTTTCCTCTCTTCTTAATGGAGAATAATTTCCACCACTGTCGCCACAGGAAAGTGGCAACCAGACACACACTCCCCAGTATCCAAATATCTTTATCCCTTAGGAAGTTCTCCATGATGGAAGCCTCTTCCTGTCCCTGTTGTCCGCCTGCTGTCTGTCTTATTTCAGCCTCTCGGCCGCCTGTGGTGTAGGAGTCTTAGGTGGTGAGCAACAAGTTGTTGACATGGGGCGAGACAGCAGGCGTTGATTATGAAATACCGGTAGTTGGGCTTCTGTAGCTCTGCATTGAATGCTCAATCTCCTGCTCACTACAGACTTGGACAAGTACAGGGGGGTCTGTGCTGTCAAATCACCTGCCCACCCAACCAACCATTCACTCTCCAGCCGGCTTCTTCCCTGCCGCCCACCCCAGGACCAAAAAGGAGAGAACACGCTGTCTCTGAGAAGTGAACGTGACAGGTGGTGTTGGGTTCAGGGTGTCGTTGCTGTACGCAGAATCAGATGCCTGCTGCTGCTGGTGGTATGTTAGAGACCCCTGCGGTATCCTTTAACTTCAGACACAGCACTTCATGCATGCATGTAGCCTCCTAAGTATATCTGTCCGGCAGTCACTTTGCCTCTCTATACCTCACAAACGCACACAATCATGTGCATGCACAGTTGCAGATGCATACAATTGCAAACAAGGCAACAGTCACGTGGACATGTAAACAAACACCTGCATCTGTGTGGGGCTAAGTTTATCCTTTCTGTGGCTACGTGCAGCGCCAGTGAAAACACAAGTGTGTTTTTCATTTAACTACTGTGTCCACAATGTGTGAAAGACAGAGAAAAAAATGTAGGACTTCTAAATGTTATTGTGCATTAATGATAACAACTATAGAGCTAGGTTAAAGAAAGTAAAATGTTTGACTCTGTAAAATGATTAACCACGCTCTGACGTAGAAGGAGAAAGAGATAGATTGCTTAATTCTGATATTAATAAATAAAAAAATTAACCCAAAAGACCCGACAAAAACACTCCAGACTACAGTCAAGCAGACCGGATCCCTCCCCATGCACTGCTGAATTTGTCTGTTAACAGTATGAAGGACTTTTAACCTTGGAGCCTTTACACTTTATCTGTGGTCTTTGAAGTGATGTGCTTTTTGTTTAAATATAAGATTATACATTTTTTATATTTCATATTAAAAATATATATATATATAAATAGCAACTTATATTTTATTATTTTCACTTGCTGAGTCATTTATTAACATTTAGAAGTCCTACACTTCAGAGAGTGGAAACAGCATAATTGTAAAGTAAAATGCGAAGACAGCCATTTTTAGCATGTTGTCAGAAATGTGCTTGCTGTACATTTTTAAGATTTTCAAGATCGGGGGGTTCAAGGGTCAAAGGGGTTACAGAGCAGGAGCCCTGGGAGGAAAATTATCCCCCAGTGGGAATCTGAGGAGAACCTCTGCAGGGAGTGACAGTTTGTTAATGAAGCTGGTGGATGACCTCCATGTCATGGATCACTGGGTATTAGTTAAATTATGAAGAGGTGCGTGGATGAAGGAGAACAGAGGGAGTAGCCGGACAGGTGGTGGGGCAAAGGTGCAGCTGAGGTCAGAGTTCAGAGATAGGTGGCAGAGTTGTTCACTGGGCAATAGGCTGAGGGTCTGAAATTACACAGGTGCCTCCCATGTAACTGGAACAGTTCCCTGCGTGCTGGCTGGTGGTCACTTGGAAAGCACCACTGATTTATAGCTGGACAACACAAAAGATTCCCAACATAATGTAGAAATACCAACATTTTCTGCAACTTTCCTTTACTTACGGTATAACTAATCAATCAATCAATCAACTTAAAGTGTAACTCTCACCAAAATGCAACCTAGGCTTTTTTTGTGAATGTACACCAGTCAAACCTTCGTGTAAAAGCATAATTACAAGGAAAAAGCCACTTTTAAGATTTAACATATTTTTGTTTTCGGGGCAAAATCATTTTCAATTGCGTGCTAGGGGCAGCTGTATGGTAGCATCAAAATCGCTATTTTTAAAACACTAAGAAGACTCGACACAACATGAAACTTTGCTCGTAGTATCACCAGGGTCTCTACACATGAACACGAGTATTGAGAACATTGTTTGTGTACACAGAGTTTACTAAAAAGAAGGTTAGCAGTCACGTTAGCAGTACTGTAGCTTGCTCTGTTCGCCACCGTCCTGCCAGTCAAAATGCGTCGATCCCCGAGTGCGACGTAACATGGAGGAGAAAGCTCCATGTTACGCCGTACTCGGGGATCGACGCATCTCGACTGGCAGGACGGCTACTGCTACTGCTAACGTTAAAAATAGCGACCCGAAAACAAAAATATGGTAAATCTTAAAAGTGGCTTTTTCGTCGTAATTATGTACTCGGGTACATTCACAAAAAAAGCTTAGGCTGCATTTTGGCGAGAGTTACACTTTTAATTTGAAGTGCAGAATCACCATGTGGCATGGACCCAAAAAACTTTAAAATAGGATAAAACATACACGCAACAGCTACACTGATATTAAGCAGCTTCTGGACTCTCTATGGAGATATATAGTGTGCAGGTTCAAATGCCAGGTAAAGGTTTTACTTTATATGTTTTAATATATTTTCAATAAACCTCTGAACTGGTAACTTAAAGTGGAAATTGTGATACTGAGAACTTCAGCTTACATTGTTTCTTGTTGAAAAAAAGAGGCAACTTGCTTTGGAAAAATCATATTTACCTTCATACTGTATATTGAATAACTATTGCCATTTTTATACTGGACAGCAACCCGCCATTTTGGCTGTCCTTTTTGCGGCTAGGTCCGCGAATTTAGACAGACCGCGGCATATTGGGGGTCTGTTTTGGTCCGCCAATATGACGCCTCGGAGGGTACACTTTTTGCCGCCTCCATTGCTATGTAAATCCAAGGCGTCGATGTGCCGGCAATTGCATGACATGGGCGGAGGTGTCGATGACGTGCACTGTTGTGCGACCCACAGCCGGGAGTTTTAAAAGCAGGAAACAGCTGATCACAGCAGTCAGTTCATCACATCATCAGTGGACATCAAGATGAGCAACTGGAAAACCGCTGAGATCCTGGAGATGCTAACCATCACAGCCGAGAGAATCGTCAATAACCAGATCACTCGTCACTGTTCACGCCCGACTTCGTGCTTCAGGTCATGTCACATGTTTACGCCTACCCCAGTGGTGGCTTTTTTGCAAAGGAGGAATATTACACCTCCGTTTCACATAGACAAGATGGCAGTTTGCCGCCTCTACCTGGCTGCAAATGTGGCGCATTTTCTAACTAAAAGGGGCTTATATCTAGGTAATTTTAGATTTTGCCTTTGGTTCTTTGCAGCTCAGGTACCTGTGTAGGGAGGACTAAAACTGCCAAAATCAAAAGTAAATAAACTAATATGCGATTAAATGTATCAATGAGTAACATTATAAATGAATGTAGGTATTAATTAACTTATAAAATGTGAGATAAATTGATATTTCTGTTTTAACTGCTTCTATTATTATAAACCTTATAACCAATTCCCTTATTTATTTACTCTCCTATTTCACTTTCCATTTTATTGATGTATTCAATATTTTAAATGTATTTATCAATGTATCTATTTCTGTATTTCTATATTTATTTATTTATTTATATACTATTTTCCCTTTAAATTGTTTTCCCATTTACGATTTATCCACAACTTTTTAATTTCTCGATTTTCTTTTTACATTTCTGTATACATTTTCTGATTCATTATGGCAAATGAGGGGGGAATAAATTTAAGACTGAACACATTAATAACACATAGAAGGAAATGGGAATTTCATAAATATATATATATACAGTAGCATATATTTATGTCAAAATATATGAATTAATGCTTACATTTATTTTTCATATATTTGATGCATTTAATGGCACATTTATTTATTTATTTATAGGGTCGTTTATTTATTTATTTATTTATTGTATTTGATTTTGGTTTCAGTCCTCCATACCCATGTGCTACTGTTTAAGCACTGTATAAATAGCTGTATATTTTGATTCTTAAATCGTAGTTGGGGGTTCACTGTTTACAGTCACTGCACTTAATAGTTTTGGACTTTGATAACAACATGAGTTTCTGAAATTAACATGTTCTCTTGACATTAACAGCAACTCATATCACTGACCTCTGTATTCATTTTCTAAATGAGTGAAGCAAACTGGCCCAGGGTCGCCATCTTGTGGCAACCAGATCTGTGTTGTTGACCAAGCTCCAAACATTCATTTCAGTCTGCGGTTTGTGAGTTGAGAGGGTTCAAACGCACACGATAAAGAAACATTAACAGATCTGCAGCGCCCTCTAGTGAGCTTGTTGGACAGCACTCCACCTGTCTGGGCATGATGTGCCTGTCAACAGGTGCCAAGAGCCAGAATAGTGTCTGCTGTTGGTTATTTCAGTTCCCTTCTTCCTCCCCTCTGCACAGACTGCTGCTGATTGTGGTTCAGGTTGAACACATGGCAGCATTACCCATAGGGGGAATGACACTGTGACACGCATTCTCACCCAATGACACTCCCATAAATACCAGCTTTATGATGGACTTTAACAGCTTAGCAGTCCAGTTAATTCAGTAGCTAATTATTTGATGCTTAACTGTCAATAAAAGGAGAGTTTAACTTAAGATTGTGAGAAATGTACAGGTGTATTTTCTTTGTTTGTTTTTTTTACAGATTGGGTATATTTTTCAAAAGCATTTGAGTTGTGTTATACCTTACAGGTAGCCACTGGTTTCCATTATGTCCACTATGGAACAGAAATGAACCAAGTCTGATGTGTTGTATGACTTGTGTCAAAATTTGATCAAGTATATCCAATTAAATACTGCAGCAAGTTGGGAAAGTTTAACTGAGTAATATAGCTGCAAAGATTAATCAATTAATTAGTCAAACAAATAAATCGCGATCTATTTTGATAATCAATTCATCGGTTTGAGACATTTGAGGACATCGTCTTGGGCTTTGGTAAACACTAATAGACATCCTTTTTTATTTTTATCATTTTCTGACATTTTATTGACCAAACAACTAATCAATTAATCATGAAAATAAGACACAAATTAATCAATTTACTGTTTCCAGGAATCAGTGATGTATCTCTTCGCCCTGTTCAGTTCTCGGGGAGTGAGTGTGGTTCTGTGTAGTCGATAACAGTGCGGAGAATAAAGGCGGCGCATGTTACCTGCTGGTTTCCTCCTTCCAGCTCCACATGTTTAAGCTCCCAGAAGCAGCGCATGGTCTCCACCTTCTCCAGGTGACGGTAGAAGGCCAGTCGGCCCAGACGGAGGCTGTTGCTGCGGTTGCGAATGGCCTTAAGCCCCTCCATCTTTTCAACAATGGGGGACATAGGTATCGGTGGTGGTACAGCGGATGATGGGAGTTTTGCATTCTTCTTGCCAGACTCATTACACAGAGTCTTCTTGTCCGACCTGAAATAACAAAAAAAAACAAAAATGTCTTTATTAAACTTTATCCATTAAAATATATTATTACATTCACCAGGAATCCTTCAGCACAACACTTTGACAATTGTCTTTTTCGACACAAAACTTGTGTGGATACAGCTGGATACAGCTTCTGAAATGTGAGAATTTTATGCTTTCAATGGTTTAAATCTTTATACATTTTTTTTAATAGTTGAACTTGTTCAAAGGGTTCGATATGAAAAGTGTGAAGTCATAGTTTTTGCTGTGATTTGGCATGGTGATGTTAAACTTTAGGAAACTGTTTTGATCATTTGGAAAATCAATAATGAAAAGAATCTTTAGTTACAACCTTAATCTCGGTACCAATATACCACCCTGATTCCAAAAAAGTTGGGACACTGTGTAAAACTTAAATAAAAACAGAATCATTTGCACTTCCTTTATGATAAATAAATTGAAAACAATACAAAGACAAAATATGGAATGTTCAAACTGCTAAACAGTATATTGTTTTGTAAATAAATGCTCATTTTCATTTAAATGCCAGCAACACACGAAGTTAGAAGAATCACAGCGTCCCAATTTTTTGGGAAATGGTGCTCTAACATGTACAGTATAATGTGATGCTGCAAATAACGTTCAACTGAGAAAAAAATCTATAGATAAACTAATTAGTAGGGAATGTCTGTTTTTGGCTATCAAATACATGAATAGTCACAATACTTGATCCTGTAAATCCAACACTGCCATGAAGCAGACCTGCTCACTGATTCACAACATTGCTGTCACTTGCTTAATGCCACCAATAAAATTAAAAGGATCTCTGCTCTGATATATAGCAAAATCTCTTGCCTAATCTCTTGCCCAACTCTCATCTACACTGTTGAAATAGCAGTGCGCTCCATATGCTCCATAGTGGTTCAGTAGCTCAGATCCAAATGGGATGACTGATGATGTGCCGGAGAAATCCACCCTGACGCCTGCTGGCGACAGCTGGCTTTCTGCTGCGCTCTACCTGTTGAGCCTCTGGGGGAGTCATGGAAGATCACTGGGGATATTTATACCTCCAGAGTGTAAATGTCCTGCCTTTGCTTGACAATTACAGAGGTCAGAGAGTGGCTGTAGTTTCAACATGTTGCATGAGCCCCTAATGCAGACCTTATGTAGCAGCCAGGGCCGTTCTTCAGCATCAGGGGCTTTCTCAGGGTAGGATTTCAACTCCAGTGCTATAACTGAAAGAGTGGCCAGGGATGCACCTGTCACTGTTTTTTATGTCGGCCTTTTTACATTTGGTGATTTATTTACAGTTGTCACCGCTTCTATAATTGCTTTTTACTTTGATTTTTAAATGTATTTTCCTGTGAGTATGAAGGAATGAGTATAGGCTGCAGGCGCATCAACTGTGCAGACACAGTTGCACGACTCTATTTTCTAAAAATGCATGACACAAGGTAGAATTATTGCGTTCATGACAGGATATTTTCATAATAGTAGATTTATAAAAGCTATAACAAGTGTCTGGACAAAGTTTGAAAATGTAGTGTAGATTGTAGCTGTTTATGAGACCATTTTTGCAAAATGTCTAAAATGAATATTTGTGTAAACTCATCTTTGGTTGGAGGCGTTACCACAAGAGGTCAAATGTACCCTGCAGATTTAGAAGTAGGCACTTGATCAACAATATACTGATTAATTAAGATGTTTGCCAGTGCCGTGATGCATACAAACATGAAAATTATTCACAAGTGTGCACCTATAAATGCCATAAGTTCAGTCGGTTTTGCATTAAGTGCAATAGATAACTGCAAGCAGAGGTACGAACTAAGTTAGCTGTACTCATGTATTACTTCAATATGCATTTTGGAAGACTTTCTACTGTTGCTTCAATACATTACAACAGTAATTACTGTACTGTACTTTATTTATGTGATAATATGTGATTTTACCACAAAGTTAAGTGAGGCCAAAAAATGTTGTTCAATAAAAAACATCTTTGTAGCTTGATGTCAGTGTATCTGGCATGCAATCTTCCAACTAATCCCCAGAATTTTAATGAGTGATGTACTATATGTTCCAGGCACGTTAATGCAAAAACAATTAAACACTTTCAAAGTGACAGTTTTTCATTTAACATGCAACATTTCTACAATTAATTGTCTATGACTAGACCATTGCTAGACATTTTGTTGAGTTGTGTACTCAAATGATCCCAAATGATTAAATGTTCAAACCCAGCAAATTGCATCATTTTACCCAAGATAATGGTGCAATTCATTCAAGAGAGAATCAGGTAGTGAGGAAGGCAGTCAGCAGACATGACTAAACATAACTTGAATAAAACTTTAAAACATTAACTTGAGATTTTTATCAGCAATTTTTATGAGAGACCACTAACAGCAAAAATGGGGTACTGTGTGTTTAAGTATATTTTACTGGAAAAACATTTGAAATTTTCTATGAAAAAGATTCAAATGCAGGTGATTTATTTGTAGTATGTTTACATTTATGTATTATTACTTTTCCTTAGTAAATGAGCTGAGCACTTCTTCCACCCACAGTGAGACACAACAGTTGTCCGACCTGACCACCACCCAGCCTGTTTCTTTAAATTTGGTGTTTTGAAGAAGGCCTTTCAAGAACTCTCATGCCTGTTTTGACGGTGTCGTCTGGAGCTGAGAAGGCTCACTGGAAAGCCCTGATGCTCCTGGGAGGCTGGGTGACCCGGGGTCACTCACTTTAAAGGGCTTTATTTTGGGTGCTCAGTAAAACAGGGCGAGGGTCAGAGGGCACGCTATCACCAGAAATGGAAAACCTCCATCAGTGAAAAACCGTTAGGGGGCAGGAGGTGTGTTGCCGGGCAGACAGGACTTAAAGCTGAACAGATCGCTTTCAATTTTGGTCACTTTGAGTAATTGCAGTTGGGGCTTTAACCACCCGTTACATAAGGGTATTGTGTATGGTATGTGGCTGTGTTTTTTGTGTTCATGTGTGCTAGCAGTCGGTGTGTCACTGTCCAAGCAATGCTGTAGTTTGTGTATGTTTACTTTGCTTGGCGGCCCTCAGTAATCCCCCTCTAAAAAATGGCAAGGGGGTTCCTGTCTGTCTTCTCCATCATAATCCTTCCATGTAACTGATAGGAAGATCCGCGTGTGTCTCATACCTCTTAAAGTAGCAATGAATCATGAAGACCCTGAGGACTGTGCGAGTCCACTGGTGTATGTTTGGATGAGTAAAGATCAGTTGAAAAATAAATGGAGGGTGTGCATCGTTCACATCCCCGAGACATATAGTATAACAAAAACATGTAATAAAAATAATATAAAGATAACAATTAATGTTATACTTTTCAAAAAACAGTCTAAAAATGCTTGACGGACATATAAACAAAATGGGATAAGTTAAATGCAGTCAATAAATAGAAACATTGATAAAAGACAGCAAACAATAATCTTAAGAATAAATAAATGAATACAAACATAGAACATAAAGAAAAACTCTAAACGGCAGTTTATAACATTTTAAAAGAGTTTCAAAAGAGGACACTGTGGTAGCTTGTCTGATTTCCCATGAAAGTTTATTGCAACTGTGGACCCCTATGGCAAATTCTCTACCACCCTCTGTCTCAAGCCTTGCTCTAGACACGGAGAGCAACAGCTGGTCCCTTCAGATCTGAGAGTACAAGCAGGGGCGTAAGGGATGAGAAGGTCAATAATGTAGGAAGGGGCAAGGCCACTTTTAAAAACGAGCAATGAAAATGTCAATCCTGAAGACCATGGTTTACCAGGATAATGAGGCGAGAAGATGGGAAATGCACTTTTATTTTTCAAGTTCTTTTAAGAACCCTAGCTGCAGTATTTTGTACAAGTTGTAGGTGGTTGATTATTTTCTATGGTGAATAATGAGTTGTTCTAAAGTAGATGGCTGGCAACAAAGAGGAGACATTCCTGACTGATTCCGAGAAGGTACTGGCACTAAAGTAAGATATTAAACAGTCAGGAGCAAACAGCCGGCCAAGTTTTCCAGTCAATCAATCAATACATCAGGATCAGCTGTTTCTAATGCAGCAGAGATGTCTAGCGGCACCTAAAACATACCACAACCAGGATCTTAAGTCATCCTAAATTCATAGTCAAGGTGAGATTTCTTCAGAAGGGTTGAACAACAGCCAGTTTCAAAGTTGGAGGAACAACTACTGGAGATAGGCAGAAACTTGCTTTTCAAACAAGAGAGGAGGACGTAATAATCACCCCCAGTAAATCTGACCGGGATACCAGATAAAATGAATTTTAAGTGTGATACGCCTTAATTTGTGATGCAATAAACAGAAGTGGCATCATTTGGTCTGTAATGCTGGAAACTTTATAGACCACAAAGGACAAAATGTCTCACGTCTCTGAATAGAAGAGACTTCATTGCAATTACATGACTATTAAAACCTGGCAACATGCATCAAATATCCGAAAATCTATTTATACTAGTTGTCTTTGGACAACTGGTCTAATTGGAGGGTACATCAGGATCAGGATACTTTTGGTGTTGAAGAATTATTTCTACATGTTCAGGACTGTGGCCAAATGCTGTATCAAAGCCTGTATATAGCTGTGGGTTCATTGAAACGAACTAATTGTACAAAGTACAAGCAGGGAACAATGGAGAGTGTTAAAAACAGACACACTATGAAAGATGGTAGCAACCAGTGACAACACAACAATCCTGTGTCCATTTTGTGT
Organism: Pagrus pagrus; assembly: GCF_965226575.1. Taxonomy (NCBI): domain Eukaryota; kingdom Metazoa; phylum Chordata; class Actinopteri; order Spariformes; family Sparidae; genus Pagrus; species Pagrus pagrus. Next base: position 30,134,362 of record NC_140190.1, on the reverse strand, counting down.
CCATTACAATGTCTTGTAAAGGACACAAAATGGGACTGTTATAAAGAGTTTAATAACATGTACAACTCCCTTGCTTGCGCTTTTATACATTATATCATGTGTATTTCACATGTGCAGTAAAAGAAAATCAGGTTAAACAAGCAGTTTCAAAGGTAGGTTTACACAATTGTGCTAGTTCTTGATTATCAACAGCTGTTTGCAGAAACAGCTTTGCTTTACAACTTCCTAACTCTAACGCTTGTTTGTGTTGTTGACTATCTTTATAACTTACAAGATAAAACATAACTAAATAAGAGACTTGTGGATTTTTTGGACGGTGTGTTTTCTTTACTGTTGACAGACATTTGCCTATTCCTGCTTTCACTCTCAGAGCTAAGCTGGGGTAAACAATGTCTCGGGTAATGTATCTCTGAATGTCTTTACCCTAAAATATGACTAAACCCTTAACCCTAAAAATATCAGTCACATTTTGAAGGACATCATTTTGTCCTTTGTGGTTTTTGTGGGATATTTACAAAGCTAATGAGTTAATGACTTTAGAAAATATATTATTAGTATATAATTTATGTACATGAGCAATTATTTTGGTGAGTATAAATGATTCTTACATAATTGCAATCTCACTATCAACCAAGATTATGATTTTAGCCATAATTAAGCAGCCCTAACCTTCAAATCTGTGTGTATATGTAAATGATTGTAATATTTATTTTAATCTGACACAGCAGTGGGTCTCGGTGTGGAATAACACCAGCTTCAATATTGCACAATGAGTCAGGGTGAACAAGTTTTGCCCAGTCAAAATTCCATGTAGCACATTCTGAAATGAAAATCTAGGAATCATCTCGGCTTCTGCTGTGTGTATCCACTGCTAGGTAAACAGACATAGCCATCGCTCTCAGCTAAGATAACATGAAGTGGCAGGGGGAGACACAGAGTCTGCTGCACGCATGTTTGCTAGTGTTGTGTGCACGTCTTATGTAAAAGTAATCCAAGGCCTAACTCTGCTATGGTTTGTTTATTACATGTGAGCATGGCACAGAAACAGCAACAAGGCAGATTAGGGGCCTTTTTTAAGTATCAGGCCATGACAGAGGGTCTAGTCGCATATGGCCTGAGTAGGAGGGGCAGCCTCGAATGGGCAGACTTCACCCCAGGGTGCTATCTCTCTCTCAGGGGCCTCTGATGTCCTGGTTTAGTAGTCGCATGGAAACAGCCATCAAAGCCTATAAACCATAGGAATGTGGAGGAGGTGTCTCTGAGTGTGTGTATGGAGAGAAGAATAGACTAGTACAGAACGTCATCATCCAACCAAATTTGTCTTTGATCAGGCAACGTGAGCAAAGATCAAAGTTTAAATATCAAAAACTAAAGTCATAAAACATAGTAAAGACATACAGTACACATGAGGGGAAAATACATTGAAAGGGGCCTCGAATCTAGGTCTCTAAATTCCCTCTGCTAAAGGACGCGATGTTCAACTGCAACCTCGTTCACCAAAAAAAAAGAAACATGTTTCCCAGCTCACATTCCTTCATTAGAGAGGATACTCAAGTGACAGTAACCACTTTTCAAATTAATAGGACTTAGATTAAACATGTTGACTGACCAACACGATAATATCAAGTGATCAAAAGGTTTATTTTTCTCCATCTATACTCGGCATTCCCTCCTTTCCAGCCTGCCAGCCGCCGCAGCTTCAAAGCCAAGTCATGATCAACATATCATCACCATTGCTCTCTGAGGTGTCCAATGGAAATAGTTGGACTGAGGGTGTTCTCTTAGGACTGGGCCAAATTGATAATGAACCCAGGCAACCCTGAAATTCTGCTTTATGTGCTATAGACCACACGCACAAACACTTAAGAGAGAACATATAGGTACAGTAAATCTATAGAAGTCTCAGATACACGTGCACACTCACACAAATACGCACACAAGCTGCAAAGCATGCACAGATATTGTGTGTCATTTGTGTCCTAACAGACATATTCGATGCCCACAGCCCCTCCAATCCTTCACACTGACAACAACTCAGCAACCTCTGCAGAAGAGTGTAACTGTAGAACTTCCACTCAATGTACTTTTCCATTTCGCCAAGAACAAAGCAGGGCTCTTATTTTAGTCCACTGCGGATAGAATTGCATTCTGTTTTGCACCACAATTATGCATGAATCGGCAGTGTATCAGCGACTCGGTAACCTATAATCTATCAAATGATTTTCTTGCTCTTTTAATTTGGGTGATGATAGATGATGGTTTTGTGCAGTTTGTTGAGCTATTGTACACAAACCTACATAATGACACATCTCTAACAGAGAAAATCTCTTATTCGATGAGTTCCACAATCATAATATCAAAATATAGATTGAAGGTTGTTTTGTTTTTGTCTTTCAACTTTTTAAATTAGATGAGAAGAAAAGTCATTATTGCTATTATTTCAAAGCCTGGAGTAAATGTGCGCTAAATGAGTCAGTGTGTCGGGTAACTTGACAAGTGGCACCTTGCACTGGGTGAAACTGATACCACAGGGAAAAGAGGTGTTAGAATTCAAAACATGGTTATTATGCGGGTTTAAGATTGCTTTGCATTTCTGAAGAGTAACACAAATAGTGACTGTATGCAGGTCAAAAATGTCTCTTGAACGATTCCAATTATGGACTATGATAATAGTCATAAAATAGAGTTGCACCAAGACTTCTGTCAGCATGGTAAAAAGTAGAACCCCAGAACACTCACCCTTGGTAGTTGGGCAGATTTGCAATCACCAAAACCTTCTTCTCCTTTCCTCCCATGTCTCTCATGGGTGTGATGGAGTCCGTCACTCCAGGTTTCGTTCCACCACAGGGTTTATGCTTTAGGTCCTGGTGTTGGATGCTCCCTCCTCCTTAAACAGACTGATCCAGTGTGACTGGCAGACAGACAGATCAGGAGAGACAGCTCAATGGGAAGCTCTGGCTGCTTGTGGCTCTCTGTTGTGGGAGCCACAGACGCCCAGGGTTAAGCACCAAAGGGGAGGGGGGGGGGGGGTTGGTGCGTGAGAGGAGGAGGAGGAGGAGGGTTTGCTGCTCTGGGACCCAGGGACCACAAGCAGGGACAGAGCAGAGGAAGTGTTCCAGGGAATGTGGCTTGTTAAAATGGAATGAGTGGCATGCCAGAGTGCCATGTGTCTCTGCAAGAGGAGGGATGATAGACTGAGAGGGGGACAGAGATACAGCATGGGGGGAGGTTTTTTGTTTTTTTACAGATATTATGAATGAGATGTGATTCATGATTTGTGGAGATTATAATTTTTGCATCACGATTTTCATGTTCACCAAAAAAACAACAAAAAAACAAAACAATCTCAACAATGTGACGTTTGTTGAGGTCTGTACCAAACATCTGGAGAACAAGATTTGTAGACCAGCATCTCAGCAGCGCTACAGTATATCATTATAATACTGTTTGTCACACAGTTTACATCTTGTGCAATTTGGATATTGCACTTAGCCATTTTGCCATTTTTGATAATATTTCCATTAATTGGGTAGCCCTGATATCCTCCTTGTCATTTACTTGTTGGTTGAACAGGTATGAACTGATGTTTTGGTCACTTGAAAGCAGTAGTAACAAGCTGTAAACACAACAGTGGCATATTATCACCTTTTAAATTGGTATGGCTAACTTGTGAGCAAACAGTTGCTCATTTAAACATCCCACAGACACGTGGGACATTCGCAATCATTTAAGTCCAATATTCACTCTCTTTTTAGCTCTAGGTTTCCACCAGCTCTTGGTCTCACTATGTTCACTAGTTAGTCGCTATCTTTGTCTGCCTGCTTTTTGGTTATAAACACTGCCTGCTGTGGCTTTTCCTAACTATGCTGATGAGAGCAGTCAGAGTGAACCAATACAGTAAAGCTGCTGACCAGAAAACAGACACAATGACCTGAAAGACACTAAAAAACTCTATAGAGTTGATGGGAACTGCAGAGTAGGGTGATAATCTGTCTAGTCATTTGAGCCATTGTCGACTTGAATAATTTGAATAGTTATCATAGCTTCTTCTTCAGACCTATTTTCAAATATTGATTAAACAGTTCAGTACCGAATCAGCCTCTTGGATGAGAGGTAGAACATGCTCATGAAACTCAAGCAAGTCCAGTTGCCTTCATATTGAACTCAGATAAAGCATGACCTGGATGACTGAGAATCTTCACCAAACGTCTGCAGCTGTAATTTAAAACTGTTTAACCAGGATGGAGGGACAAGCATTGCAAATTTGCTTTGAATATAAATGCTATTATACATTGCATCAGTCTATTCATCTGTCCCTACAATATAAATATAAATCAGACCTCCAGACTAAAACTCTCTATCTCCCAGAGTCAAAATGTTGGTACCTTACTTTTTAATTGTTTATCAGTCATAGTTGTTGAAGCACCCTAATACAGCGCTCAGCTCAGTCTGTCATTTGCTAAGTGAGAGTTATACATATTATACATTCAAAAATCCCTTTCATCCCAGACGCGTTCTGGAAAAGACCTCTGTTTGTCCTAAACACATTTTCTGTCGTCCCAGGCACAGACAGGACGATATTAGTCTCGAGCCCTGATATAAATAAATAGAATAATAACAAATAAACACATGAACGTTTACATAAATTCTTAGAAGATCATATAAGTTCCTTGTGTACTGTAGGTGTACAAACAATAACTGTGTCATATTAGTTAAACCTAAGGATGATCTCACAGGACACACAAATACAAAATCAAATTCACTGTGGGTGATTATAATGCTCATCAAATAACTCAAAATCTTGCTAAATATTTTAGTAGTACTTAATTTCAAAATTCACCAACAATTAAGAACATTTTGGAATGAAACACAAGTTTCTCAGATGCACTGGCCTCTCACAGGATTGTCTCATTATCATCTGTTGTATTTGTCATCATTATCTGTTGTTATCCCGACCTTCCAATTAGTGAGCTCAGTCTTTAGTCTTCGGTCCTGACACCGAATCCCCCTTTGCTCCTCTGTCGCCCTCCTGTCCCTCTACCTTCTCTCTCTGTGCTAATTGGTCACACTGGTGCCTGTTGCTGTTGGGTTTAACAGTGCTTTACGTCGTTGCAAGAGTGTCGCCCTGGGCCAAATGTTTGTATTCCACTTGTGCTATATTTAGCTTACACTCAATTAGATTATCTTGGGGCAACAGTACTGTTTGCCACATGAAATGTGACCTACACAGAGTACTGTCACTCTCTATGTATGTCACAAGGAATAAAGGTTTCTAATTCATTCAACTGTAAAAAGATATTGTGACTTTTTCTGTTAGTTGCAGCTCTAGGAACACTCTGCCTCATAACTCACTGTGAGATAAGACAAATTATGACAGACACTCTTCTCTCAAGCCCTGAAAAGCAACATACTGTAGTCTATGTCTGAACACCATGATCAGACTAATGATAACACAGTTAAAAAGACAGCTGCTGGCTGACCTGACCACCAACACCTGCCTTTGCCCCCATAGTCTGATTTAAACTGGGTCTTTCAAGAGGCAGCATGTCTGCTTTTACACACAGCCACAAAACATCTGTTATTCATTTATACATTCATACATACAGTAAATACCATTACATACCAATTTGACTATAAATACCAAAGTTGTCAGGTGGCATGATGGTGTTTCTTCGTATTAACGTATTAAGAGTAGTCTATTACATTTAAAATGTAATTTATTAATGTGGATCAATGTAAATTAAGTTGAAAACTACTTTTGTAGAATTATGAAACAGGTCTTTTTTTCAGCTGCTGTCATTTATTGTTTTTATCTTTTCAGCTTTGCGCAGAGTGAAGAACATTTAGGATTCATTTTTGCATATTACTTATCCAAAAAATGTTTTTTACACAATGACAAATTCAAATAGATGCAAAATACTATAAAGGAAGGAAGTTTAAAAAAAAAAAAAAAACGTGTGACATTACAAGTTTATAATAAAAAAAATAAAATAAATTAAACAGATTTTGCAATCATACATTGTATGACAGAGCCAAACCATAGTTTCCCAGACAGGAAGTCATGGAGCAGACACACTGGGTGACATGCAGTGTACAGTCAGAGTCAGAGTTATTTTCAGCCTTATATTCTGCGTAAACCGTCTGGTATGGTTGCGGCACAGTTTTAAAGATGTATCATATCACGACTTTTTGCCACTGACATCGCATGAGGTGTAAATCTCTCAGGCGCTGACTGCACGAGAGCTGCAAAAGAAAACATGCACACTTTTGGAGGCTTGACGGGTGACACTGTACACTTGACACAGATTTCCAGAGGCTGCGCTTAATCTTACCTGGAATCTCAATCAGGAAGGCAGATTCCTTGATGATCCCTGAGAAGGTCACAGCTGTGTGGGCACACAATGAGGTTGGCATGCCAGCAGACCACAGCGTGTTGCAGAGGCTACTTCACTCAATAGACAGAATTGAGGGCATCCATGTTTGCCTTGACCTGAGGTGTATTCATGGAGGATGGTGATGATCAGTACAGTACACTGACATGATCTCATGTCTCGAAATCTGCAGCATATTTATGGTTGTGCTGCCTGGTTACAGTCCAGTGATGAAGGAGTGGTAAATAAATAGACGGGTAAAGCAGGAAGTCCATTTGGTGATGAGTGCCTTTAACAGAGTTTCCTCGAGTGATAGTTGGTCCTCCATGTCGGAAAAAGACAGTTCTTGGGTACATTGATTTCTAAATTACCAAATTGCGATCAGGATGAATACATTTATATGTTATGTCTTGATATTGTGGACAAGAGACAAAACAGGAGCCAGCACTCCTCTGTAAGCACCCAGTATTTAATACCTGCCAGACTGCCACAGGGAGGAGCGGAGGAGTGTTGAGATAAGAATCATGCTGATCTAACTTGGACTTAAGGCTGCTCCTGGCTAATGTCCGGTCGCAGGGAAATTAAATGCATGACATGGGACTTAAGCAGGCTAAGGAACAGGAAATTCAGAGACTGTTGTGACACCTGTCTCCACAACACAATCCCGGATGAATGATGTTCATTCTGTAAATTATGGTTCATTTAGAGTAAAACTGATGATAAAGCAGGGTACGCTTTAGGGTGTGGCTACCTTGTATCTGAGAAGTCGCAAGGGTGGCTCGTCAGGTTCTCAGTCATATCCAGTCAGGATATCCTCCCCAGCACCACCCTCTCATCTAAATATGATCCCTTCTTGGTCCAAGATGGCGATGACCAAAATGACAACCTGGAGGCTTCAAAACCAATGGATGACATCACGGAGGATTTACACTTAATGTAAACACTCCTAACCTCCACATGTTCCTGACTTTCTAATGATGGAACACTGTGCATTACTGCTTACTATACTCATGTTAACAAGAAAACCTATACTATAACTTATACTTGTAATACGTGTAATATACAAAGCGTCTCTAGCTGATTGAATTGACACTGAACTCTACAAACCAATGCCTCTCTAAATCATAGACACATATTGCACGCTTGTGCAAGTGTTCAGTTCGTTCTTGGACCAATTTGGTTCTTGGCTTTGGACCTTGTGCTTTGCTGAATAATCCTTTGTGGATATTGCATATAACTATAGCATCTGGCAATGATTACTGATGGCACAAAATACCATCTAAGGTACAGTATATATTCTGTTGCAGCAACATCAGATGTAATTCTACAAATAAGAGCATGTAATTACAAACAAGCTCTTTGACGCATGTCTAAGTGCTTTGCTAAATAGCCAGAGAAATCTGAGCAAACACCGAATTAGCCGGTACACAGTGTTCACCCTCTGTTGGCTCACCCTAGGCTGCTGAATCATTCCAGAATCTGTATCAAATACATGACACCGTATTTAATTGCATTGAAGCGGAGCTTTAACGCAAGAGTTATGCATTAAGATGAGATCAGTATTGTGAATATGCAGCTAAGGTAGCATCTGGTGATATGTGGAGAACTATTCATGGTACCATGTGTTCAGCCTGTATTTAGTCAGATATTAAAGACACGCACATACTAAGTTGCACTAATGAACCGGCCATACATGAACTTTTCACCCTAACTGCACAAATTTAAAATCAAGCTCCACAGAGTAATGTTTTTATGTTAACAATAAATCAAATGACTTCATGTAATGTGACCAGGTGATGAACCACCAGAGAATTATCACCAGACTCTGCAGCTCTACATTTACTGTATGGGTCGGTTTCAGCCCTCCATTTCCAGAAGTAGCGGGCAGTTTGTTTTTTGTTTTTTTAGCAAAATCCACAGTACGCTACCTGCTCAGTACCAAGTTAGAGACAAGCTGGTGAGGAAAGTGGAACATCTAGCAGAGACAGAGATTTTTCTCAAGAGTTAATAGAAGAGTGAATTGACTTGGTTTTTATGATGACCTGGCAAATATAAGCAGTCATGGAATGTAACTAAGTACATTTAATCAAGTTCTGTACTTGTACTTGAGTATTTCCATTGTATTGGCAAGTATTGCACTTTTTATTCCACCACATTTATTTGATAACTTTAGTGACTATTTACTTTAGAGATAATATGCTGCATCAGAGCCAAAGTAGCATATTTTTATCTCATTTTATCAGCAACCAGGGGAAAGAAAAAAGTGATTCCCATATTCTAATGTATATACATACTTTTCTCTGTACTCAAATACACTTATTGCTTGAAAATTATTTAAATACTCAAGTAGATGTAATATCAGTTTCCGTCAGACTTTTACTCAAGTACTATTTGTGTGGGCAACACAAATTACTAAAGTAATATTTGAACACAATATCTTTACTTTTAGTCAAGTTTAACTTTGGGGTATTTTTTTATTCTGAATCTAAGTCCATTACTTCAGTACTCCTGAGGGAAATATCTGGCTCTTTACCTGCTAAATGCTCCACTATGTTCCTCATAGGCTCAAAAGTTGTCTGACTGCTGTTTGGTGCTGAGCAGGTGGTGTACAGTGGATTTATACAACTTTTGTTCCTGAGAAGAGCTGCCTGCTGCAGCCAATAACGTCACTACGACTACAGCGATCACTTTCATGTTGTCACATTATTTTCTCGTTGTTATTTAATACATTGTGATTTTAAAAATATAGATTATCTCTGCTTTAATTCACAGACAAGGTCTGATATTGATCTGCGAACACCTTTCCAAGATGTTAAACTACTCCTTTTGTCTAGCTTAAAAGGCAAAGTAAGGCCGGAGTGGGTGACAAGTCAAACTTTGTTACCTCTGGCTTTGTCCAAGAACTCAGACGACTGAGGACAGCTCAGGGTTGGGATCAAGTTATATTTAATGTCCCATAAATTCATGTTCAGTACAGGTAAGCTGTTAGACCTTGACTTAACACTGACAACAACCATTGTTGTGGAACAAACAACTCATCACATTGCATACATTTACTTCTCTCATGCATTTTTTCCATAACACCACTTTATTCAGACTTGTGTTTTCCCAGCTGAGGCCTCCTGTGTCGCGGCTGCCGCAGCCCAGCAGGCAGGCTTTAGAGGATACAGGCCTGTATTTGTTTTGTAATTGTGGGCCATGGTCCTGACGATTTATAACTGTTTAGCTGTGGGTTTGGGGCATTAGAGTCTCTTCCATGTGCCCCCTGAAGGACAAAGGTAAAGTAAGTTAAACAATGACACACACACACACACACACACACACACACACACACACACACACACACACTCACCGCTCACCCCCTGCCTTCGAAAGCTGGTAGGCTTTCATCTCACCCTCGTAAATAAGTCAGAATAACAATGATGAGATTTATGAAAGGTCAGATACCAACAAGCCCTCTCTCCTCCTGTAAGCTGTAACATTATGAACATGTTGTCCAGAGAAGTGTGCCACCTTGGAATTGTAGGTCAGTTAAAGGCACAGTATGTAAATCCAAAAAGCAAAGTATAATAATAGACTGAATAAGACATCTTCAGTGTTTTGATTCTGTTTTTAAATGCATTTAATGTTAAGTGTGATTGACAGTCGTATAATATCTTCTGTTGCTGTTGAGGAGCATAAAAAAAAATTACATCTAAAATCATATATTTCTCATCAGTTTGGTGCCCTTTGGTCCTCAAAGTTTATAAGATGGAAAAATGACTTTATATGGGTTTTTAAGTTAAACATTTAAAAAACGGGTCAAGATAACAGTTACTTTCCGGTGGGTTTAACTTTTACTAATGGAGCGTAAATTGCTTTGACTCTGAAAACTTTAATTTAACTTTCGCGGAGATCCCAAAGTTGGCACACGATATGTAGAGAACATTTCTTTTGATGCACTGGTGTGGCCATAAAAATGGGTTTATGTAATAATTCATTCAGCATCATATCTTTAAAATTAAGTGTTGGAACAAGCAAATACAGAATATACACAGTGACTTTGTCAAACATTGTGAATATTAGTGTTTTGCTTGAAACCTACATAAAATAAAACATAAAATAACAACAAGCTTAAAATATCGATATATATCAGTGGTAAAAATCACCCTTGACAGAGTTTGTACATCGGGTGGTTACATTTGAGATCCTGACACTACAGTTAAGGAACAAAAATAATATTCCTTAGCTGTGCAACAAGTAACTGTAGCATTTAGCTGCACATGCACTTTTCACGTGTATTGACATTGTCTTCAACCGCTTCAAGGCTGTCTTTGGTTCCATGTACAGTTTCGTCTTACGAATGACATGGCTCATATGTATGTGAACAGCTCGGGGCCTTGTGATGATGGACCATGTTGACAGGACGAAAAGATGCTGCTGCTAATGGAAATGCCAATGTCAACTTCAAGAACAGAACACCTCAGCGAGAGGGAGGGACTGAGACTGACGTGTGAGTTTCCCACTCACTCAGAGGGGAGTAAAGGGGAGGACAAGCTGGGTCCTCCCCAGCTTGTCCTTTGGTGGGGGCCCAAAAAATCTGCAAATCTGTTTATCCACATGACACAGCCACTCTCAACATCAGGCTAACAAATTACAAATATTGTAAAGATGTTGTAAAGCATGTGTGAACGTCATTAACATATGTGAAATATAAGATACTTCACCCTTATGACCTTTATGGTACCTTTATATCCAATTAAAACAGTTCCATGCTTACTGTGGCAGTGTGAGATGATGCACTGATAGTTTTGTAATATTCAGATGCACAAAGTATGTACTGAGGAGCAGACAACTCGAACACACACATCTTGCCTGTGACAGCACACCCCTCTGGCTACCTCTAGTGGAAGACAGATGTTAAATCCTCTCCATATGTGCACTTCTTCAGGCTGATTTTTGTCCCCTGCAGCCCCCAAAATTAGCACAAAACACCAAAATACTTTTTTCACTTATTTCAGACATTTTAATCATAATATTTTAAAAGAAAATGATAATTCATTTCAATGTCGTTTTCAATTTCTGCTTAAGCAATGAGTACACTTACACCTTGTCTGATCATTTTGTGATTATTTAAGCTTTTTTTTTACTCTTCTTTTTCCACTCTCTGATAGAAGTACATGTATGCAGTATTGAGCACCAAAAAGCATCAAGTATTGCATATTGTTTCAAGTTTTCAAGTTTCAAGTTTTAATGTCAGTTTCTCCACATGTATCAGATATACAGAGGAATCGAAAAGACGTTTCTCCCTATCCCACGGTGAGAGAAATAAAGAACAAAACACCGCACAGTCGGGACAGAGAGGGGTCGCTGCGTCTACACGCGCCACCATCTTCTTCTTCTATATTGGCATCAGATACTTGGTCAGATTTTTTAAGCTACGCATCGTAGCTCTTTGATTAAATATTTCCTGCTCTAATTTAGGAAACCTCTTCAACTTCAGTGTTGGGCTGCACAATATATTAGAAGAAATGTGATTATTTTGACATATATTATGAAATTATTACGTTAGCAAGAATGATCATTTTTGTATTCTGAATTCGTGCTCGCTAAAAACTGGCAATTAGTTATATAAAAGCTGCAATTTGTAAGAAGGCTGTTTTTTTGAGTGTCATTCCCAACTTATCAGTTGACACTCTGGGATTGTAGGTCTTATAGCGTCAGTATTTGACAAGTTGGGAATTCTTACAAATTTGAGCTTTAATGCATTAAGCAGTATGTGTCATGGTCCTGTCATTTTGGTTTCATTGTGTGTGCGTGTGCACGCGTGTGTGTGTGTGTTATATATGTCTGTTCTGGTTTTGTGTGGTTTTGGGTTCCTCCGCCTCACCTCATCCCCTCATTGGGTTTGTTTGTATTTAAGCCTGTGTCGTTCCCTCACACTTGGTTGGTCTGTACCGTCAGACATGCAAAAGCAGGGCCTAAATGCAGGCATAGGAGCAGGGCGCTTCAAGACAAAAAGCGAGCTTTAATGAATGCTGATAACCAGTCCAAATAATAAAAAAAAAACAAGAAGTGCAAAGTACAAATCATGACAAAATACAAGGAACAGAAAACCCAGAAACATACCACGGGGAGACACAGGAACAGGCTCAGGTGAACAAAACAGAACGAACTGGACAGATGTCCCTCTTTAGGTTTGTCACAAACGGATGGGGTGCAGGTGGAGTGAGGCAGAGAAACAAAGGTGAGGGAAATGAACGTAAAACCACTAGAAACAGGAAGGGGCTGATAGGCTTGAAAAGCTGTAAAACACTGGAAGGAGGGAAAGGCAAATAAGGGAGATGCAGTGCAGGAGTGGAGGGAGAGCAGACGGGGAAAGAACTTAGGTAACAGGGCTGGGCTAATCAATCACATTCAAGACAGATGTGGAGGGAATATCAGGCTGGTGAGGAGCACGAGAACAGGAGAGAAGACTAAACACTGGAAAAGGGCAAAAGACAACACAAAACCAGAAAACACATAAAACAAACACACAATGAAACCAAAATGACAGGACCATGACAGTATGGCATGATTTGTTAAATAGAACATGAATATATTTCACAAACTAAAGTGGGGACGAGTATTCATTTGGTAAAGATATGAAAAGCTCAAGCATCACATTGGTCATCATAAAAGAAAAATCAGGTGTAAGGAGGGAAGGTAGGATAGTGGGATAGTTTCTATAGTGGGCCAGTCTATGGGAGGGTGGTGATGTAACACAGAGTCCAAAGGTCGCATAGAATCAGAAATGTTTATCATGTGTCAGTGGTTGCCAAGGCTACACTGTAAGCCCTCGTGACGGGTGGAGATGACATGTAATCTCTACGCAGTAAATCATACAGACACACCTTTCTACACATGAAGTGTTTCAAAAGATCAACCTCTGATCTGTCATGGCTGAGGCGGCTTACATTTACCCTGCAAGCTTATGTGCTCTTTATGAAGAAATAATGCTTTTGTACCTTGAGCCAAAGTGAATAGAAACACTTGCACTAACTGTCAAGTCTAGTGAGTGTAGGACTAAATGAAAAATCTGCAAAACAGAAATCATAGAAAAAGAATGAAACGTTGAGGAAAATAACTGTACAGACAAGTACAGATACTCGTGTAAAAAAGACTGGTAAAAATAGAAGTACTGATTCAACTTCTTTACTCAAGTAAAAATAAAAAGTATCCCTCTGAAGGACATTTCTACCGGTCATTTCTCGTCAAAGCTAACTGAAGCTCATGTCATATTAATATAATTCAAAGACTATTAAACTTAAAGGTAGAATCAGTGGAATTTGTCCCAGCTGTTCCTAAACGCATCACAAAGACAGGTGATTGTTGAGTCTCATTCCCAGGACGTCAAATAGTCACATTTGTGGTTGGAAAATCCAGGCTGAGCGCTGCAGTGTCTCCGCAGATACAAGACACTAATACCCCTTTTCCACTGGTCAAAAATCCCACTTAAACCTGCAAAGATCAGGCTTTTGTGTGCAACTGGAATGTGTAAACGCTGCATTTACACCCGGGTCAATTGACTCTGCATAGACCCGGGTTTTTATCACCTCAGCTCGGCTCAGCTTTGATCTAAACGTAAGACCCGTGTGAACACTCTAAATTCATCTGTGCGCAGTGATGGTGCGTTATCAACATCTGGTGGTGGCATGTAAATAAAGAAGGAATTTGGGATGCGGTCTATCAAGGACGTTTTATTACTGGACAGTGTTGGAGGTGGAGACCCGTTCATTCCTATGAAAGCTGCTCAGTGGTGTTATGAAGCCAAAAAACCTCTGCTTCCCGGCTTCGAAAATACCTGCATCGCCGACTGAGCCGGCTAAATTCTGGTTTAGTGCCCGGCTAACTTGAAGGGGGTTAAAATAATTGAATCGTGCAGTTCTTCTAGACTTTCCAAATGTTACTGGACCAACTGGCTCAAATCATGATAGTGAAACAAGTCATTTTGCTGCGGTTGGGACGCTTAAAATAATTTATCTACCGTTTTACAGACTCTTCTTTTACAATGGCTCTATTGTTGTTTTCTCTTCTGTTATAACTGTTTCCGGCGCATTCGTGACGTGAAACATGACGTCAGTGACGTGCAACGTGCCGCTTCAGATAAAAAGTACAGACGGGCTGCCGTGCCTGCTGATGTGGGAATGGGGTCAATAGGCGATTTTTCGCGGGTTGACCCGTGTTTATAAAACCTGTGTAGACCCGCTAATTTTGGTGGAAAAGTGGCATAACACGCATTCTCTCCCCATTCCAGTCTCCCTCTCTGTCTGTTTCGTCGTCTCGTCGTTTCGTCTCGCTACCTTTGCTGGCCGTGATATGCACTGATAGGTTAAAATCAGTCTTGTGATGTTGGGAAGGTGGCGTACAACGAAGCAAGAATAAAAAATAATAATAATAGTATAATTCCCCTCAAATGCATTCAAACTAAAGTAACGAAAATGTAAGGAGTAGACAGAACAGATATTTGTATTCAAATTTAGGGAGTAAAAGTAAAAAGTTGGAAGAAAATAAATAAAATAAACACTTGAGTAAAGTACAAATACGTGAAAACACCTACATAGGTACAGTAAAGTACCAGTGCATTAGTACTTTGTTACTTCCCACCTCTGGTGATTTTTAAATACACTGAATTTTGTACAGTGTGGCTGCACAGAAATGTCAGGTGGGTGGGGCTCTGCTGGGGGCAGTTTGGACCAGTGACCTCGTATTTGTCAAATCCTGTTTACGCCCCTGCCTTCATCCATGTGCAGTCATTTGAAGGCACATATAACCAACCGCAATAAAACCTTTATCATTTCGACATGAGGAGTTGGCCTATAGCAGGCAGAAATGTGTCACATGTTGCGCAAACCTTTCCGCCGCCCTGTACGTGCTCATTTGTCTCCTCCTAAGCCATGATGGCATGTATTGTCATCAGCCAGTGCCTTATCGCGCAGTCACGCGTCCCTCCCACAGAACTACCAGTTCGTGTTCTGTATAAATGAGCAGCGGTGGGTTCCTGCCGTTATCCGCAAACTCTGTCCCGGGACACTGGCAGTTTTCAGCTCTCAGGGGAATTTTACGAACTTCCGCCTGCGTTTACTTTCTGCTTTCACTCTTCCACTCGGTGCGTGTGTGCGGGCAGAGCGTGCTTCAGACGTTACTGGAGAAAAATCAGGTAGGATCGTTTTATCAATCGGACTCCGTTCCACCCGCACAGCACACGCACTGGGTTATATACAGCATATCTAGACGGGCATGGTGCGTTCACGGTAGCATGTGTGCTCTTTAAAGCTCGACTTGTTTATTTCCGGGTTTGCTTCAAACACTCAAGAGAACACTGATACTATTCAGACATTGGTAAATTGAACATATGAGGGCAATATTGTTTATAAATGTGTTAAAAAATCTAAATAGGGAGGTTAAAAGTTAGATAAGTTTAACAAAGTACCGTAATGATCTTTGCAGACGACACCCACATTGTGGGCTGAACTTCAAGGGTTGTTTACCATCACTGTGTCTTGGTTGCGCATCCATGTGACCATAATGCCCCTGGAATATATATATATATATATATATATGTATATATATATATATATATATATATATATATATATATATATATATATATATATATATACATACATATATATATATATATATAAGGGGGTTATTAAAATGAATACAAAAGTCTGTGTTGTGGGTAAAATTGCAACACCAACCCTCAGGTAGATTTTGTTGTTACATTAACAAAAGTGGAAGAATAGATGAGATGAGCCTGCACACTAGATAATGCTTCCAAGGATATGTAGTGTGAAAATTTAATGTATTACCTCCATCTGTCTGGGTCATCCTGCCAACACACCCAGGCACTCCTCCTTCATATCATGGGCTGTATTGAAAAAAAACAACTCATGTAGAATCTTGTATCAAATTTATTGGAATTGGTACCGAACATCCAAGAAACCCTCAGGATACTTGGCAACATGTGTTCTTTCAGAAGTTGTTGCAAAATGGTCACAAGCTTTAACATGATTTTGGGTGTGTTGGCATGGAACGACCCATTTTTCTATTTTTCACCTGTGATTCTGTCCAGAACCTACAGTGTTCAGTGTCTTTGGAAAAAGTGTTCTGGGGGGCATTTTTGCCTTTATTTGACAGTTGACAATAGAAATAGACAGAAAACAGGGAGGGAGAGAGCAAAACAGATGATATGCAAACATGGAAAAGAGGATTAACGTTCTATTACCGCTTAATTCACATTTCTTAATGTGTGATGTTTTATGGCTTTTTAAGGAAAATATATCAAAGTAAAAGTTTGTGTCAGATAGGGTTGCAGCGGTGTGATATCTTAACTGTACGATAACCATCTCAGAAAATAGGTTCATGGTATCACCATATATGGTATTACACAGTATTTATTAATATTTTCATAATATATCGGTTACAATGTCATTTTAAGAGAAGGGAAACAGAAGCTCACGGTATATTATGTCCTGACAGTCATGAAACTTGATATAAACTTTAAATATATGTAGAATAGAATACTGTGAATAAATTTACACGTACGATTAATGTCAGTTTTTTGTACCATGGCATAGCCAGAAAGACACGGTTTATCACTGCAACCCTAGATACTAACACAATTTAGGCATTTAAATCTTTCTGAAATATATTTTGCATTTGACATTATGTACTGATGCCGTTTGCTTATTACAGGAAAGCTGTTCAATATCAGTCATGGCCACCATCAGCAGCTCAAACACAGCCTTTGCCTTGAAGCTGTTCCACACTCTGAGTGAAGCGAATCCCACCGGAAATATCTTTGTTTCCCCGTTGAGTATCAGCTCAGCCCTTGCTATGGTTTACCTGGGTGCTAAAGGAGACACTGCTGCACAGATGGCACAGGTCAGCACACTGACTATTTATTGCATGCATGCACTCACATCATCACATGACGTCTCTGCTTAACTTATAGCACACATATAAAAAGTGTCCACAATAAAATGTAGTCACCCTGGCCTGTATCCATAAATGATCGTAGTCCTGAGGTTCAGGCTATTGCCCCAGGTGTGTCTGCAGACAGAGAAAGTCTCATGCCACGTGTACTTTGTACTTCTAAAGAAATGCCTCTAAAACAAGTATTGCACTATGTCCTCAAAAGCAGGAAGTTGTACAGTCAGGCCAGTTCCACATTGGCACGATTTCAGTTCATGAAACTTGTTATTCTTTTGAAAGGGCGCTTTAAATCCTCAGAGCTTAGTTCTTCATTTTATTTTGATTGATGACTTCTGTGGTGACAGCTGTAGTTGTAGACTGACGATGAAGAATGACTTACTGAGTAAATACAGAACACAGAGCAGCTTTGAGAATTAAGACAATGCACTGTATTGTCAAAGTCATTCCAAAATAATAGTTGTAACAGCTTGATGCTGTCAAAAGAGCATTAGTGAGGTCCAACACTAAAGGTGGGACCAAGTATCAGTACGACAGTATATTTTATTACTTCCTCTTGTGATACATTACTGAGAGAGGAGAGCTCACAGGAACTGGGAAGAGCTGGTCTCTAAACTTCTGGCTTTGAGGCAGGAACCAATCAGCTCCCTGGACAACCTACACTCACACAACCAACCACACATGCAAACACACATGCAGGTAACAGAGGGGCATTAAAGCACATACAATAGAAATGTTTATATGACCTCTAGGATCATAACAATTGATATTTTTATTAAAACATGCAGGTACTCTTAACAGATTCCCCTGGCAATTTGACTTACCAGAGTCACTACTCCACAGCTCCTTGTAGTGTAAACATGATTTACACAGATTGTAAAGATTTAAGTGAGCCCAGTTGTATTCTTCCTTTAACCATTACAACTCCACAGCTATACTGCTTTCTGGCAGTTCAGCCTTTTGCCAGTTTATGACTGTGTTCCATTGGAATGATGACACACATGGACAAGCTGCAGTCGGTGTGCGTGTTAAAGAGGCACTAAGCTAAGACTATATACACTTTTTCATACCTTGTTTCATCTCACTCAATTCTGTGAAACTGACACCCCAATGCAGCGAAGGTTCATGACGGAGGTGTTAGGTGGGTTTTGTGCACAGGAAGGAGCCTGGCCTAAGCTGTCGACACAAAGTTGAAAGAATACTGTTGTCTAAAAGATAATTATATACTGTAGCAGTTAGATTTCCCTTTATTGGAACAGAGGGGCCTAGCTCAAACAAAAGAAACCCTGCCCCAGAACCAAAGTACAGAAAAGTATCGGGACATGCCTATCTTCATACTTTTGTACAGTTTACAGAGCAGGCACATAAGTTAATAACATTAAAACATGAGACAAGGCTAAACATGACAAAAGACAACCATTAAGTTGAAGAGTTTTTTAAATTTCATTTTGCCACTGTCTAATAAACAGAGGGCCTGGCTCATGGCTCATGGCTCAAGAACTGTGTAATGTCCTTCTGGTGTGGTTTTTAGCTTCATTTTCACATTATATCTGTAACACAACTTTTTGATCCCAGAATAAAGTCTGTTGCTCCAACCTTTCTCACAGGCACTCTCATTCAGCTGTGGTGAAGGCGTCCATACAGATTTTGCCTCACTCAACGCTGACATCAACTCACCATCTGCATCATACATCCTGAAACTAGCCAACCGTCTCTATGGAGAAAAAACAGCCAGCTTCCTCCAGGTGAGTTTTCCGTTTACACTTATCACAGAAGATACAGGTGCTTTGATTGAATCTATATGACAGCATTGATAAGATGTTATATGCTTTCTGCAGGAATTCCTCGATGCCACACAGAAGTATTACCAGGCAGACCTGAAGGCTGTGGATTTCATCGGGGCAGCAGAGGCGTGCAGAGGGGAGATCAACAGCTGGGTCGAGCAGCAGACAGAGTGTGAGAATCTTAATTAGATACAAAATCATTCTAAGACAAACTTGTAGAGCAATCATTTGATAGGGTGAGTCAGTGTTCAATGGTTGCTTTGTCTTTGCATTTCCTTTCAGATAAGATTAAAGATCTTCTGAAGCCAGGTACAGTCAGTGCTATGACAAGGCTGGCTCTGGTTAATGCCATCTACTTTAAGGGAAACTGGATGCACCGCTTTGATGAGGCAAACACCAAGGAGATGCCCTTCAAAGTCAAGAAGGTGAAAACTAACATCTAAATTTGCAGATGTAGAGACATACATTTTGAATGCCAGAAACAGCCAGATGTACAGCTGATCACCTTCAGAAACTACATATAGGCTTTCTAACGTGCTCTGTTCACCTTGATTTTCTGTATATCTTGCATGTCAGAATGAGAAAAAGCCGGTCCAGATGATGTACCTGATGAAGAAGCTACCCTACAACTACATCCCTGAGCAGGGTCTGCAGATCCTGGAGCTGCCGTATGTGGACGAGGAGCTGAGCATGTTCATTTTGCTGCCTGAGGAGTCCAAAAACGGCCCTGACCCTCTGCTGATGGTAAATAACCTAGAAAACAACTACCTCCATAGAAAAGGCAGTTTTCAGGTTCACTTTGCTTGTAGAGTTTTCTTGCAAACAAACAAAAGTTACCAAGACGAGGTGGTATCATTGAGCCTATTTTTAAAGAATTTAAAATCCTGCATTATTAACATAAATGTTCATAAGTTGCAGTCTACTTCTACAACGACTTAATTTGTGCATTGCAGCACATGTATTTTGTGGTACCACCACCTGTTGATAAGTGGAATAGTGTGCCACCATGGGCAGGGTTGTCAATTGGGTCACCCATTTGAGCACACATATTAAATGAAATTGCAAGTACCCTCATTATTTTAAGTGTTCACTATAAAAAAACAGGGACCCACTCTTAGAATAACAGCTCTGTGGCTCTAAAACTTAACAATGAACCTTTAAAGATGCTATAATCAATATTTTAGATGAACAATGGATCCAATGTGTAATGTAAAATGTGTCTTTTGTAGTAAGCATAGTGTTTCTTGACAAGCTGACATTGTTTAAAGTTTCTCTTCACATATTCCTATACCTTCAGCATCAACTGCTTCAAAAATCCAACTTATATAAAACACTTTGAGGATCAGGTGATTTCTTCAGCCAGTATAAAGCTGCCTTTTACAGCTGCATCATCTTTTGCTTTAACTCCTGTGAACATATTCTGTTGAATAAAAGGCAGGCTGCCTTTTAAATTCTTGTACTTGTTGATCCTCTTGGCAGGTTAGGTTACTCGGCTCTGTGTTTGGTGTGAAAGTGCCACCACTTTGCTTTGGCACAGCCACTGCCTCATTACAAAGAAGTCATTCAGCTTACCTTCATCAAGCACAAACGTGTATTTGCCCTTCAGTCTCTCATTATTACCTTCTCTGTTCTCTGACGTCTAGTGGCTAGACACCCTCAGCGCGCAGATAACAACATCTTGGTGCACACATTTTATGGACACCTTACTTCCAAACCGTTTTGTGCAAATTATATTTTTTGTAAGTTCTCGCGGGAGACAATGAGGGAACAATGAGGTGCTAAGTCAGATTCAGTCAGCATGGCCTTGAGTTTTGGAAAGCAAATGGAAGTGAATACCGTATTTCCACTCATGCAGCTCAAGGCAAACTGACATTGGCTGCGTTTCCCAGATTCGTTAAGACGCTCTTAAGTGCTAAGATCTTCTTAGGAGCGCTCTTAAGAACGCTGTGAAAGAAGGATGTGTTTCCCAGAGTCGCTCTTAGCTTAAGAAGATCTTTCACTAAGAAGGAAATGTAAGATCGAGCTGACCCACTCTTAACAGCCTTCTTAGCGACCAAATGCTCAGTGATCAAGCCGCGTCAGGGAAATTTACATCCTCCACTTTTCGAAATAATAAAACAATGCTCAGTGTTGAAATGCGCTCATAGCTGCGGACCACTGGCGCAAGAAAAAAAATAGAAAATGGTAGATGAAAAAAAACCTTTTTATTGAATTACACGTTTAAGTTTTCCACACACATCTGCATATATGAGTTTATAGTACTACACATAAAAAAAACAACAACCCTGTGGCATTTCACAGATATCAAGGGAACAGATGTATTAAACTCAGCTGAACCTCATCCAGAGAGGCTTCACCTGCTACTCTATAGGCTATATATGCGTTGCCAAAGTCCGCGCGTGTGAGAAACCATGGTTGCAATACAGCACATTCTCGCTGCGAACCAACAGCGTCGCCGTGCGCGAAGCCAGACGGTTTACATAAATGCATACGTGCGTCACACTTCTCCGCACCGGACGTGCTGTCAGACCGGGCTGTCCAGGCAAAGTACCGGCTGCCCCGTGCGGAGATCCAACGGCTGATCACTCGGTGTCTCCACACATCCAGAGAGCAACCCGCTGCAATTTTGCCCTCAGCCCGGAGGTGCAGCTCCTGGCTGCGCTGCGTTTTTACGCAGTGGGGAGCTTCCTGGAGGTGGTCGGGGATGGCACCGGCCTCAGCAAGGCATCGGTGTCACGGAGTGTGGCAGCTGTGACACCGATTCTCCTGCGCCATGCCCGGACCCACATAAAGCTGCCCACCACACTGGACGAGACAACAGCAACTCAGTCAGTTATTATAGGATTTCAGAAGAACCTACAAGCTGATGCATACAACCTCTTATCATGAGATTAAATACAGTGTATGTTTTTTGTTCCAGCTGGAGAAAGCGCTAACACGCGAGAAGCTGGATGAATGGACCAACAGGGAAAACATGGACGTCCACTCAGACGTCATCGTTCACCTGCCCAAGTTCAAGCTGGAGGAAGACTACGAGCTGAACGAGCCCCTGTCTAAAATGGGCATGACAGACGTGTTCTGTGGGGCGAAGGCAGATTTGTCCGGCATGAACGGTGAAGGAGGACTCTTCCTGTCTGCAGTGGTCCATAAGGCCTTTGTGGAGGTGAACGAGGAGGGGACCGAGGCAGCAGCAGCCACAGCAGGTATGGTGGCATTCTGTATGCTGAGGGAGGAACACTTCACAGCGGACCACCCCTTCCTCTTCTTCATCAGACACAACAAGACCAAGTCCATCCTCTTCCTCGGCAGGTTCTCGTCTCCTCAGTAGACAGAACCAGAAGAGGAAGACGTTGGATCAATTCAAATAAAAAGAAATGAAAAATCCTTAAAATTGAATGCCTTATATTTTGGGATGTTTTGTGAATTAAAAGGAACGGTTCAGCCCAAAATGAAAATTCAGTCATTTCCCACCAACTCCCATCCCGATGGGATGCAGCATTCTCCTAAATGTTTAAAACATAAAAACAGAACTGATAAAACACGTAAAAAGGCTCCATACAGCTCCTCTGCTGTCCTCCAAGTCTCCAGAAGCTCGTTATCCCAAACTGCTTTGAAGAGACACCACTAATGCGTTTATCTTAGCAGCTACAGTAAAGATTTCATCTTAAAAAGGGTGTTAATAACATCTTTTCAAACAAATTTGTGAACTTTTTTTTGCATTTTAAATGTCAAAATGATTAATGGACTACAAAACTTCACTTGCCCCTTTATTGGCAGGGGGATGAGTTTGACTGAATTTTCATTTTTGCGTGAACTCTTCCTTCAAGAACGTGTTTGTTTTTTGGGGGGGTTTTTTCTGCCTTTGCACTGAGATCATAGATGTAGCTATTCAAATAATTACTGAGTGAGTTGGAGTGGTTTTTGGTTGAATTAATGGGTTGTAATACTGGAATTAAGTCAACTGATCATTCTATGTAAGTGAAAAATAAAGCGCCACACGTTTTGAAATGACTACAGTGTAAAAATGGAGAGGACTGTTTCTGTTTGCTTCAGAGCACAGTAGTTCCAATGAAATGTGTTCACAGCAAAGTTTTTGGATTACCCAATTACCCACAGGATCTGGGATAATTTCTTGAAAAGCACTTTGTTGAAATACCATTTTCAATGATTTATGCATTACAAACAAAATTCAACTCAGTTGTATTGGGGTAGCAAATAAAATCTCACAGACATATTTCAAATCCTCAGTGCACAAAAGATGCCTTTACTTGAGTTAAGATACCTGGAAGGTGGAAGGAGAAGAATGTTTCTAATGTGGCCAAATTGATCCTTTGTTTTTGTATATTTTGGGCTTTACATTATTTCTGACTTACAGAATTATATCTGTTTTTTTGTTGAAGATATGTAAGCATATTAAAACTGAATGCTGGTAAGTGGTGTAGTCTAGTATGTGTATCTGCTTTGATGATAAATCTAGACTTTTTTTGTTGTAATCTATTAATTCCTTTGCAGTTTGTTACTTGATTTACAATATTTTGGTGAATGTTAATGCATAACTCCAGTAAGCTGTGAGAAAACACTCTTGTCAAAGTAAAACACACAGCTGCAAACTATACAATGAGGTCAGTGGTCTCTGCTGGATATCCTGTAAACTCTTGTTAGATCTGTGAGAGTGAATCCTCTGTGGCTGTGTCTCTCCTTCTGTCCACTAGGTGGCAACAATAACTCACAATATGGTAATATGGTAACCAGTTTAACCAGAGCTTGTCTAGTATGCAAGTGCGTGCCAGTGTTCTAGCCAAAATAAATTAAAAGTCAGCAGCAAACTAAGTATACAATGAGGTTCCGGTTCTCTGTTGTACAGTATGTCCTGTTAACCCTTGTAAAACCTGTTAAATCAGGTTTGGTGAGATGTGAAAACACACAGGCTGTACCTCCCTTCATTCTACCGAGGAGCAACAAGCTGTTGTCAAAGGAAAATAAGGTCCCAAGAGCACTGTTTGAAGGTGGCAGGGTCCGCCTAATAAAAATAAAAAGTAAAACAGTATGAAATTGTGTTGTCCTTTAAGGTACGTTTGTTTATTCAGTCATGAAAACAAAGAGAGTTTGTTTATTTAGTTTGTTTGGGCATAAAAGGTCAATGAAGATCTTTCTCTTCTGATTAACATCTCGTCCCCAAAACTACATAGTGCTGGGCCCTTACATAAATTGAAAAAAGAAGTTGTGAGTGTTGAGGTTGTGTCCTGTCCCTGTCCTGTTTTCTTGCTATGCGGAAGGGGTATTTTTTATTATAAAAATAAAAGTTGAAATCATATCAAAATACTGTAAGAAAAACAACTTAGGAGCGTGTGTTTTGTTCTCCCACTTTTATAATAATTAACGCCTTTTAGAATTTGAGCCATTTTGCGTATATTTGAGACGTGAAAACGGAAAAGCTCTTTATTTTGAAGGGACTGACCGGAAGCCGAGTTTTACATTTCATGCCGTCTTGTTTCCTCCTACGTGTTAAGTTAGGACACAGCTAACGGCTGAGGACAACGTTTGTCCGGCTCAGAGTTGTTTCACTGCACTAACGTGTCACTCAGAGGAAAAAGGAAACACGGTTATTTAATTTACCAGCGGTATCGTTGTCACAGTGTATCGAGCTATATTAATATAACACTCGCTGGGAGGAATTGAGTTGAAAGCGGATGCCTGCTAGCTAACATTAACTTTGGCTAATAACGTTACCTAGCTGCAGTTCTACGGAGACCGGTCACCTGTGATGAGAAGCAGGTAACAACTGACAGACGAGCCTTGGGACGTTGTTGTTGTACATTAACCGAATAAAGAGGTAAGCTAACCGTTTTACTTTGGCCTGTCTCACATTTATTTAGTCATTCATTTTTTACTCAGGTGAACACAATTTCCAAAACAAGACTAATAATTAACTAGTAATTGTTAAATTACAAAATAATGGTGAACTGTTTCAGTGCACTGATTTGGGCTGTACAATAGATACAATATTTATCGTGATATGAGACTATATATCGTCTTATATTGTGGATATCATTAAGTCGTGCTATGTCTTTTCCTGGATTACTTTACTACAGTAAAGTGATGTCGTTTTCTAAACTTACCAGACTGTTCTACAACTAATACTCTAATGCTTGCCTTTACCCAGTCATTATATCGCCATTTCCGATTATTATTGATCAGGAGTCTCTGTGAAAACTGTCAAATATCCTGCCTCCATTACCAGTGTTGTCACAAGTGTAATATTGAATTACAGAAAACCTTTTCTAAGAAATAAATAAATACTGTAAGTACCGACACAGCAGTGCCTGAATGTAGGTTGTGCAAAATGAAACGGGTTGAAAGATGAACAGATGAAACAAGAGTCAGTGCAAAGCTTGGTCATGTAAATTTGCATTACTGCTCAAGTGCTAAAAAGCTGTCTGAAAAGAGCAGGCAAACAGTTCCATATGACTAGATTTGGTTACACAGAAAATGTTGAGTGAATTGTCAGAACAGTCAAATACAAAAGCATCTTGTCCGTTGCGTGTTTGAAGCGCTTTATAACTGTGTTTTTTTCAATTTGCTACATCAATAAAGCTTCACTTAATAAGATAGCAACAGTAAGTTAGTGTTAGTTATGTACTATTCATTCATCAGGGTAAGAAAATGTCATCTTTATCCACAGACCTGTATTGAACTGCTGAATGATGTAGCATTCTGTGATCTTTATCTGTGCCTGAAATACCTGTACCTGCTGCCAGGGATCCAGCAGCACCAAAACCAATGTATCACTGACTTTTCAATGCGTCATTGTCTCTGAGACGTTCCAAAACCTCATTTGACAAAACAATATCTGTATGTGAGTTTAGATCCCAAGGAAGTAGAAAAAATGTAATCGTAATTTGGCTAACCAGATCCTTTGAAATATTTATAAATTGAAATTGAAAATAAATAAAAGTAAAGCATTAGAAAAATGAATGATGACGATGGTCTAGTCTAGCATGTGTTCCTGCTTTGATGATAAATCTACCAGACTGTGTTGTCGTAATGTCATAACCATCACTCATTTGTGTAATGAAATATAGCCTGACTAGAGTTGTTAGGATTCCGATACCAGTATCAGACCTGCTGTCGATACTGCCGAAAATGCAGGTATCGGTGAGTATGTGAGTTTATGCACCGATCCGATACCAAGTAATATAGAAATGAGACCCTGCTACTTCCCAGTTAGCTCCGTTAGCTCTGCTTAATGTTACACATTGAATATCAATTCTTATTCACTGCTCTAAAAGCCAACACAGGAAGTTGCGCTTTTACTCTGGATAACCCCACCATTAAAATGGCGACATGTTCAGTATTCAAGGTTGTAATTTGTAGGGGTGGCACGAGTGTTGCCAATTTCAACACCAGCAACCACATTGAAGACGCATCAGGCGAAAGAGAATGACAAAACTGCTCTCCCCAAACTTTAGGAGACAGCGAGGGGACACATTTCATGTAGGCTGAAAGACGTGCAGGCAGTCAGCTTTATTAATGGCATTTGGACCTCCAATGTGTGCCCCATGTCTTTGCTGAGTCTGAACATTACACACAGTATCACCACCATCATTTGCCCTTCAAAGTGTGGTGCTGCAAGCAAACAAGTTCTGTGAGTAAGTTTAGGGAATTATTTATTCCTACATTTATTTAAGTTGCTGTTGCACTACTGTTTTAAACTGTTCTATTTAAAACGTGGCTGCACTTTAACAGTTTTTAAAGGAATTGTTATTTATTCTTCTCTTTCTTTATTTGTTCTTTTTCGGTTCGGACTGTCAAAATAGATAATAAAAGAATGTTGTATGGCAGTCATTCTGTGCAAGGTTTTACCTGAGACAGGCCAACAACAATGATAGCAATTATATCACATCCATACAGGGTTAGTTGTATATTTAGCTTTTAAAATAAAAGAGATCTTCTTTTTTTTGTTAACACACACTGGTGTTGGATGGGTAACAGGAAGGAAAAAATGGTATTGGAACATCTCTTATACCCTCTAACATGCCCTGTTTTGTTTGGATTATGTTTATTCCTAACAAAGTATTTGTCCGTCTTGCTTTTTCTAGATGAGCTGTCAGGCCAATCACACCGCTCCAATGAGGGTGCTGGTGACAGGAGGATCCGGCTTGGTCGGCCGGGCCATACAGCGCGTGGTCAATGAGGAGGGGGGAGCCAAGGAGGGGGAAGAATGGATATTCCTCTCGTCCAAAGATGCCAACCTCTTGTGAGAACATCCTTCTTCTAGCTACAACTAATAAGCAAACCGGTTTTGATAGTAACAGAGACAATTCAATTTGTGTTTTTCTTGGGGTTTTTTTTTTGCCTCTTTTCAGGAACACGGAGGAGACGATGGCAGTGTTTGAAAAACATCGGCCAACCCATGTCATTCACCTGGCTGCTATGGTTGGGGGACTTTTCAAAAACATGAAGTCCAACCTGGACTTTTGGGTATGAGAAGGTTGTTTTTCTGTTATCACTGAAAATAAACTAGCACAGGTGTTATTTTCATATTTGTGTCTGTCCCCTCCAGAGGAACAACATCTACATCAATGATAACGTGCTGAAGGCTGCACATGCAGTTGATGTGGTCAAGGTGGTTTCCTGCCTATCCACCTGCATCTTTCCTGACAAGACCACCTACCCAATCGACGAGACCATGGTAAAAGGCATCAGTGTGTTTGCTGTACGCTGGCATGTGTCTGTAAACTAGTGAATGGTGACTAACTTTACTTTGCCTCTTTACACAAGGTCCATAACGGTCCTCCTCATGACTCCAACTTTGGCTATTCCTATGCAAAGAGAATGCTTGATGTGTATAACAGGTTGGAACTCATCAAACATCTATAGTAAATTCACACTATCATCATCCGAATAAGAATTGTGTGTAAAACTGTGTTTACATCTCACAGGGCATATTTCGAGCAGCATGAGCGTCCTTACACGTCTGTGATTCCCACAAATGTGTTCGGTCCCCATGACAACTTCAACATTGAGGACGGTCATGTGCTGCCAGGCCTCATACACAAAACTTACATTGCCAAGAGTAAGTCACAGTCTCTTACATAAGATAGTACGGATGCACAGGTGTTGTCGTTTTTCCCCTTAAATGATAAGTTCACCCACAAATCAAAATTTAGTTATTTCGATGGAAAGTCAGGTGAAGTTTCATAGTCCACAAAACATATCTGGAGCTTCACAGCAAAACAGCGTCTCAGGACATGGACATGTTTCTCTGGAAGCCCCAAGATCCTAAATTGAAAAGAGGTTATATATACCTTTTTTTAAGCTAAAATCGGTGCTATAGCTGCTAAGCTAAAAGCGTTAGCACGCACTCTGTAAATAACGTCTTTTCAAATCAAATTAGGATCTCTGGGCTTCCGCAGACTGGAATTACAGCGAAGGAGCTGTATAGAGCCATTTTATGTTAAGTTTGTTGTTTTGTTACCTTTTTAAAACAAGTCCCCATCTATTTCAGTTGTTTAGGAGAATGCTGCCACGTTGTATTGTTGTGAAGTTCCAGAAAGGTTTTGTTTACCACAAAGCTTTACCTGACTTTCAGCGTTGGGGGTGAGAAGATAATGACTGAAATTTCATTTTTGGACAATACCAAGTATTTATCAGTGTTACTTTTTTCTTTTTTACTTTAAAATAAATGTTTTTGTTTCATACATTCTCTTTTAACTGCTGATTTTAGTTATTTTGTCATAGACATTTTATTTAGTTGTATTGTTCCAATTTATTTAATCACTGAAAAAGTATTTACTTTGGCTTGGTAAGTTCAGTAGTAGCACTGTTACCAATCCACCATATAAATTGTGTGCTCATTTGTTTCTGTCATTAGAGGAGGGGAAGCCACTGGTGGTCTGGGGCTCCGGCACTCCCAGAAGACAGTTCATTTACTCGCTGGACCTGGCCCGTCTCTTCATCTGGGTCCTGAGAGACTATCATGAGGTCAATCCGATCATTCTCTCCGGTGAGTCGTCGTACACTGCACATCAGTGGTGAAAGCTGAGTTAAGTTTATAGTAATGTCTGTGTTGTGTTGGCTGTTTCAGTTGGAGAGGAAGATGAGGTGTCCATCAAAGAGGCTGCTGAATCAGTAGTGCAAGCACTGGACTTTAAAGGAGAAGTGGTGGTATCCTTTTAATCATGCTAAGCCAGTTGAGTGGATGCTTACCAACAGGTTGTTCCAGGTTTACTATGGTCCATGTCTCAGTTTGTTGCTCTTAAATATAATCTTCACTGTGATGCTACAAATTCTCTACAAATGTATTTTAATAAATTACTTTAATGAGCTCAAAGAACTGGATGTCTGGAAGGTTAAGACTTGTGGTTTTTCTTTTTAAATGTTTTGCACTTCAAAGACTTTTGAAAGAAAGAAATGTTTTGCCCGAGTTCCATGCAGTTTCCTTGACCTTTGACCTCTAGTATGATACCAGTAAATCAGACGGCCAGTTCAAAAAGACAGCCAGCAATGCAAAGCTGCGCCGCTATCTGCCAGACTTCACCTTCACACCCTTTGACCAAGGTGGGACAGGCTTTTTGTTGTGCTTGTGTGTGTGCATGTGGCTGGGAGTAGAAATCATGAATACTTGATAAAAGTAGGAGACATATATATTGATTAAATCTGCTGTTGATCTTCACTGATTCTTCTCAATCTCACTTACAGCTTTGAAGGAAACTTGTGATTGGTTTGTTGCCAACTACGACTCAGCCCGGAAATGAAACCTCTGGCAAACAAGCCGGTATCAAGTGTGTCCATCCATGACCCCTTCTGTTGGAAGAAAATGATGGTGATGGAGAGGACTGGAAGAAATGAAGGTGGTTCATCTGCACAGGCAGATACATGACTGAATGAAGTCCGTCTGATTCTGTCACTCCTGTCTGTGCACTCTTTGAGATGGGGCCTGTTCCATAAAGCAAATTCCTCCTAGTTCAGGTTCGGCCACTAACCTGATACCTGGGGAGCATCCCAATTCCATTAAATTGCATTCATGTTTTCCTCACAGGGATGTTAAGACCTATTTCCCACAATTTTTAACTTGATTGTGAATCAGAAAACAAACTAAAGATAGAACTTGTGAGTGATACAGCTCAGTTTCATCTGTTTTCTGTCTTCACTCCTGTATGACACTCCAGTGATGTTGTTATGTATCAGATCATTCCGTCAACTGCAGCATCAAATCAATGACTAATATCCAGGAACAGAGCCTGTCAGCCTATTAAAAACTATCATCGCTCCTCAGAAATCCCTCCTCAATCCCCACTTTTCGCAGCATGCTTTATGGAACAAGCCCTGGATTAAACATCAAACATATTTACATGTTTGAGTGTGTAAATGATTCATACTTAACAAAAGTTTTGCTTTAATCTTGGAATCCAGGTGTTGGTACAGCTGAATAATTTTAAGAATTGTCTAGTTAGTACAAATCTTTTCTAGCAGAGCAACATTATTGAATTACTGTCACTGTTTGGTTGAAGGGTTTGGGATTGGGAATCTTAAATGACCAGGTGCCTCATTTATAAAGTAGAAAAAAGAATGAAACCCATGTTCAAGTGGTTATTTATAAAACCTCTCTGATTTGGAAATGATCTCATCTCGAACAAAGTCTAGACTTGATGCAGTGCAATTTTCCTGCTGGTTTTGTCGGTGTACTGCAGTTTTATGAACACTGCAGTGGTGACACGATCCCAAGTTGCGTGTTGGGCTTGTTTATCAACCCGATCTTTAGTCCACCGTATGATACGTGTTGCCTGGCTTCACTGTCCTCTAACATTGCTGTGATCTTGTCATCCAAAAAGTTAGATTTTCTCTTTGGGTCTGTGGCTGTTTCTGACTAAACCCTCATTTGTGCAGGCGTTGTCAGTTTAAGTTGATTTGAGAGTTATATCACGTGTGTAAATTGCTTAAAGAGGTTATATGATGCTTTTGGGGTTTTTGCCTTTCCTTTATTGTGCTATGTAACATTTTTGTCGATGTAAAAGGTCTGCAAAGAAGATGTCTACTCTGTAACTAAAAGTGTGTTCAAGACAGTGTGAAAAGGGGTGATGCAGTATGCAAACCTGTTCTACTAGGACCCCCAAATGAAAGTATGAATTTAGCATATGACATCTTTAAGCAAGTTTTTTTATTCTCAGTATCTTTTATGAATCAAACATAAGCACATCATCGAAAATAAGGAATACATCTGAGAACGTTTCTATGAATGAGGCCCCTGGCTTTGATACTTTATTTAATGAAGAGTAAGATGGTTATGGTATGGGCTGTTTAACTGGTGGCTTGGATGTTTTTTCAGTCAAGTGAAATAAATGTTTTATACCTATAACTTGTCTGAAGCATCTGTGTGTATGTCACAGTTCTCTGATAACTTCTGGAGAGTTTGTTATTTATCATACGGCAAAGAAAGATGAAGAGGCCTTTTGAGACCACTACTACTGCTCTTAAAACGTGCAGACAGTTTCATAGGTAAAGACATAATTTATTAACTTAAAAGTGAACAGTTAAAAACATGACTAAAAATATATAAAAAGATTTTTACAAAATCTAGAGCTCATATAGCAAACATAACATTCAAGCAAAGCAGACACAATGACAATACAGACACAGCTGGTAACAGTTTTTTGCAGAGAAGAAAAATAAAACAAAGGGAAAGTTGATGTTTTCAGGAGTGAACGTAGGAGGAGTGCCCTCCTTCGTGGACTCTGCAGTACTCCTGTCCTGGCACGGCTCTCTTCTTACAGGCCTTCCCCGTTTTCGTGATACCGTTGCACAGCTGACGGCCTGATAGAGAGCTGCCACAGGAAAGATGGAGTGAAAGTGTCACGTGGGGAAAAAAAGGCCTCTTCAAAATGTATTTTTAATGACATGTTTGAGTTTCCCCTGACCTGTTGCTGTATAGTGACGGGGTCGGACTTGCACTTCGTGAGTCGCTCAACAAATCCCGCGAGTTGTTCACTGCATCAAAGACACCACCCAGGTTCCTTGGGGGGATGTCATCAACCAGAGCCTGACAGATGAAGCCACAAAACATATTAATAATTCAAAAGATACTGAAAATGCATCCTAAGGTCATCGTCATATGATACTCTAGATTTGCTCACTGCTGACAGAACTTGCTGTGGTATGAGCCTGGGAGTCGAGTGATTGGGTGTGCCAATAATCGGCATGAACCTGGACTCTGGCTTCCTGTGAGGGGGAGACACGACTGATACGCCAAAGTCACCTGAATACAAAGACATAAGTGAGAAAAAATGAGGTCAATCTGAATCCACTTAGGATTTGAATAATCGGAAATACTTCTCAGATATCTATAGTTGTACATATTTCAAACCTGTTATGAAGCTGTCCTGATTCAACAGGTCGTCCTGCTCCAGGAAACCGTTCTTTTCCTCTCTGAAGACGAAAAGGATAGGACCAGCGACATCAAATAAAACAACTACAACAGAATTAGGAGCACTTATCTTCCACGATGCTGCTCAATTGTTGAAATGTGTTTTAATAAGAGAGGAAAAATCATGCGCCTCCATTATTTTGGAAAGAATATGTATGGTGAAGAGCGAGAGAAATAATTTTTTGATCCTGTTTGAATTTTTAAACTCGAGACAGCTGCAGTTTGTCATAAAACTGATCAAGTATAAGACTGAAAATACATCATTAGAGAGACTACACATCCAACAGGCGTGTTGGTAACATCACCTCATTTAACACTCACTCATAACTGAAAGTTTGTAGAGCCGGTCCAAAATATTAGATGGCTCACAGAACTGACTTACTCTTTTTATATAACTGCAGCTGTCAGTAGAACCAGACTTATTGTGATTTTCACCTTGTCTTGATACTTTTGCTGTGCTGAGTTTGGCGGCCATATGTTGATGTGGTGACATTACACAAAACTAAATGGTATTTTACTGTGTATATAACAAACTGCCACTTTCATGACTTATAAAATGAACCTTTTAAATTGACAAACATTTGTATAAGTCATGGCACAATTCAAACAGGATTAAAAATACATTTTTGGACTCGGTTAGACAAAACACGACATTTTGAAGATGTTAGGTTGGGTTTTTTACTGGGCATTTTTAAAAAAGGGACAGTTCACCACAAAATCCAAAAACACATTATTCCTCTAACCTGCAGAATAATTTATATAATTAGACTGATTTGGTGTCAGTGACAGAGTTTTGGAGATATCTTCTGTAGAGATGTCTGCCTCCTCTCTGATTAAAGGGAACTAGATGGTACATTTGGAAAAACTCAACAGCAATGTCTCTTAACAGAAATTATGACCCGGTTACTCAAGATCATCCACACACCTTGTTGTGAGAAGTTTCATGTAGGAACTATTTTTTTTCTATGGAAATTCATCCTTCCTACCGAATCACACACAGAAGGAAGCATGCATCTACTACTACTACTACTACTACTACTACTCTGCAGCATAGACGGTATACAATGAACTCTGCAGACTCACTTCTGCGGTGTAGAGGATGGTGGGTAGGAGTGACAGGATGAAGCTGGCGGCTTCTGTGGCTCCACAATTTCACATGGGGCCAGAGGCAGCGGGGCAGCGGGCATTCCTCTGTGTTTTAAGCAGGCCCACAACTGATTCACAAACCAGTGACCTGCAGATATACATAAATAAAATAGTATTATGACAAATGTAAGAGAATACTGAAGTATTTGTCTTGTAAGCAGCTTTAAGCAGTTTGTACCCAGAGAGAGAGCGAGCAGCAGCAGGCTGAGGCCGGTGAGATCCAGCGCTGGCTGCTGGTTGACCTCAGCCACAGCATTAAGAGGCACAGTGAGCAGCAGCACGGCTCGAGAGAAACCTGGACAACGCAGGAACGTCAGCAGGACGGCACACAGCACGAAGTAACCTGTGTGTGCAACACACGTCCACATGGCTGCCAGGCTCAAACCTGGAATCACAAGAAGCACAAAACGACACAATTATCAGTACATAAAAAAAATTGTTAAATGCACATTATGTAATTTCTGTCACTATGGGTCTCTAAATCAAAACAAAACAAAACAAAACATTTAAGTTGCATGGAATCAAGGGAGATCCTTCTTCATTGTTAAACAACCATCGATTTCTATTGAAGTCGTGTGGTTGCATTGGCCGACTTTCTTCCTCAGTTCCGACTGGAAGTTTTAGCAACAGGCGACCAAACAAAACTCACTGTTACCTTGAACAAAATATTGATTTCTCTTAGTTTGAACATTGTTGGAAATGTTTGGAATAGTCTAAAGTACACAACTTGACAAAACATATAACAAAAGGTCTAGTTGAATCAAGACATTCTTAATGCAGAAATGTAACATATTATGTCCTTTAGTAGCAAGGCAGCCCGTCTGATTTTTATCTGAAGCGTTACATTGTACGTCTGGTTTCACGTCACGAATGCGCCGAAAACAGTTGTAAAAGAAGAGAAAACGACAATAGAGCCATTGTAAAAGAAGTGTCTGTAAAACGGTGAAACATTCTTTTGAGCATCACAACCCCCGTGAAATGACTCGTTTCACTATCATAATTTGAGCCATTTAGAAAGTCTAGAAGAGCTGCACGATTAAATTATTTTATCTCTCTTCAAGTTATAGCCTGCTCGGTCGGCGATGCAGGTATTTTCATAGCCGGGAAGCCAAGCTTTTTTGAACGGGGTTCCAACTCCAACACTGTGTCCAGTAATACCACTTCCTTAATAGACCGCATCCCAAATTCCTTCCTTATTTACGAGTTAGCACCGGATGTTGATAGTGCGGCAGAATTTAGCTTGTTCACGTGGGTTCTACGTTTAGATCAAAGCCGAGCTGGCTTTGCACACAAAAGCCTGATCTTAGTGGGTTTAAGTGGGATTTTTGAGCAGAGGAAAAGAGGGCGTCCTGCACATCTCTAAAATGACTCTATTTTAGTAACGTTACAAAGCACGAGTTTGAGGAAGAGGGTGGGAGGGACTAGGTGGAGAGAGAGTGGGAGAGAGAGAGGGCCTTAATGTTCTGATAAAGTTAATACCAAAGATTGTTCAATTTCGACAGTGTTACATTTAAAACATGAATATAGATGACTATGTTGGACCCGTCTAGCTTTCACCAACAAAAAATAATCCCTCTCTTTTTTCTGAAAGTGACTCCATCGTCCGATGACTTTATTCAACTGATCGAGAGAATAGTGTGAAATGTAATTTTGAAAATGAGTGGAAAGGAAGCCCATTATCATTTCTCAAATTGTTCAAACAGTCCAAAACTCAAAGATAGTTTATTTTATGGGACATTTGAGATGCTGGGAACTGAGATATCAGACATTTTTACTTATGAAAATTAGAATAAAGATCAAAACATTTGCCGATTCATTTTCTGTTGCTCAACTGATAATTTCAGCTCTATATTGGAAAAATGTGGATTTGCACTGTAGACACTGTGAATTCTTATCAATCTGGACAAACGTGGTCACTGCACTGTGGGTGTCACGTCTCACCTGCCCAGCCCAGGTAGCCCTGGATCATGTGAAGCTTTTCCTCGATCCGGCTCTGCATGTTATCAAGGTAGTGTAGCGTCAGTCCCAGCGTGCTGTTCATGCGCTCCAGTTTGTTCATCAGGTCTGTGTAATACTGAGACGTCTGGTCCTGGTACTGCAGGAACTCCAACATACTGTGGTCTGATCAGCCACAGGGAAACAAAATACAGAAATCAAAGACAAAACAGTTTTTAAACAACACGTTTGTAATTCATTTGGGTTTGTGACATGTTTTAAATTACCAATCTTTTGGTAGATGTCCTGGGCTTGGTGTCGGACGTCTGCGAGGTCTTCAACAATCGCCTTGTGGCTGTCCTGCATCTCCGAGCCTTGGATCTGCAGGTTTTCACTCACATTCTCTAAAAAAAAAAACAAATAAAAAAAAAAAAAACAGATTGTAAATATAATTTCATACAAGATGAAGGAACATTAGCTAGGTTATTAAAGTTTACTTTTGTTTTTAATTTGTATTGTTAAATTCTGTTTAGATTCACTTTCTTTCCAGAACGGGTTTACTTATTTCAGATACAGTTTTTGATATGGATTTTATCCTTTTCACTATTAGTTTTAGTTTAGATGTTTATTATAATATAAGATGTATTTGTCAGGGGCAAGATTGAAAAAACAAAGTGTTTTTCATCAACAACAATAGAAAATAATGTAAAAGAGAAATCACAAATACCAAGTGCGAAGCATATTCAATACAAAAAAAAGTAAACGTATGTGCAAACACTCAAAGCATACAGGTCAAGCCTCATTTGAAATGTTTGAAGCAGTGACAGGCTTCACCTTTGTGTACACTTCTTAAAAGCAACATCGTGGGTGATTTCCAGAAAGCAGGCTGAGTGAAACCTGTTAGACCTGCTTTCTGAAACATTATCTATAGGGCCTCTTTGTGTCACTAATCTCTAAACATTCCATGCAGCTGCTTATTTACTGTTGGGCTAAATAATGTATTTGGCTGGTTTTACTTTGACTGTTCTCAGGGCTCCATTATGCTCCATATATTTAGATTAATTATTATGTTGTATCTCTGTGGGGACCCAATATTGTACTTGAAAAACATATACAATATGTCTGTTCCACTGTGACATCACAGTTGGTTATGATTGTTCCACTGTGACATCACAGTTGTACTGTTTGATCCACTGTGACATCACAGTTGGTTATGATTACAGTGGAAAAAACAGTACAACTGTGATGTCACAGTGGATCAAACACAGCCAGCTGTGATGTCACATTGGATTAAACAGTACAACTTTGATGTCAGAGGAACAATCACATCCAACTGTGATGTCACAGTGGAACAATCACATCCAACTGTGATGTCACAGTGGAACAATCACATCCAACTGTGATGTCACAGTGGAACAATCACAACCAACTGTGATGTCACAGTGGAACAATCACAACCAACTGTGATGTCACAGTGGAATAATCACAACCAACTGTGATGTCACACAGTGGAACAATCACAACCAACTGTGATGTCACACAGGGGAACAATCACAACCAACTGATGTCACACAGTGGAACAATCACATCCAACTGTGATGTCACAGTGGAACAATCACAACCAACTGTGAAGTTACAGTGGATCAAACACAGCCAGCTGTGATGTCACATTGGATTAAACAGTACAACTTTGATGTCAGAGGAACAATCACATCCAACTGTGATGTCAGAGGAACAATCACATCCAACTTTGATGTCAGAGGAACAATCACATCCAACTGTGATGTCAGTGGAACAATCACATCCAACTGTGTTTTCACAGTGGAACAATCACATCCAACTATGTTTTCACAGTGGAACAATTACATCCAACTCTGATGTCACGGTGAAACAATCACATCCAACTGTGATGTCACAGTGGATCAAACACAACCAAGCACGAGCTTGTGTTGAGGGTGAAAATAAAGTATTTTAAAGTTCTCATTATTGGGTGAACCTATATGCACAGTGAGGAAAGAAGAGTAATTAAGTCCAATAAAAGTTCCCAATTTCTTATGTAAATAAATGTTTTATGTATCTGAATTTGCAGATGTTGAGATAAGAAGAGGTGATATTCATTTTAAAAAGTGTTATTGCTTATTGCTTGCTTTTATTGTCTCATCTGTAAGTTCATAGAATCTGCTAGAGTTAAAGCTTCAAATTTAAACATCGTCACCTTGTCAATTCTTATTGTCAATTAACGATCCACACATTGCACTTCTTTTTATGTCTGTTAGCATATGTGACTAATGCTTACAATATAGAATGAGGTGAGACTCTGTTTACTTTAACCTGTTGGACACAAGCAGCTGAGTTGATTTTCAAAGTGTAATGCCACAAACTCAGGGCAAAAGTCTGGGTTGGCACACTTTGAAATGTGCCAGGACTGTCAAAGCTCACTTGGCCTGAGGCAAATAAGGTTCCAAGACCCCTTTCCAACTGGTCAAAAATCCCACTTAAACCTGCTAAAATCAGGCTTCGTGTGCAATGGGAATGTGTACACTTTGCATTTACACCACGGTCAACTGACTCTGCAGTAGACACAGGTTTTTAATCACCTTGGCTCGGTTTGATCTAAACATAAGACCTGGGTAACCATGGACCTATAACTACAACAAAAATGTGAAGCTCCAGAAATCCTTTGTGTACTGCAAAACTTCACCTGACTTTCCATCAACATGCGGGCAAGGAGATAATGATTGAAATTTCATTTTTGGTGAAACTTATTCTTTAAATACTCCCCATTCAGGAGGTGGATTCAAAATTTATCTGGCACTACTTTACCGCAAGATACTGTTCTCAAGATTCCCTCACACTTTCAAACTCTGATGCGATGTTCCAGACGAAGTCAGAGGGTGGCATTTTATTGTTGACATTTCAAACTTCCAACAACCAAAGCGTTCCAGGTGCACGATGCCAAAAGTTAACGTGGCTGTATGTAAATGTTCCATTCACTAGCCTCAGGCCGATACTGTAGTCTACAAATAAATAAATAAAGTAGGGGGAGGGCACACATTTTCAACTTCTGAGGTGCAGCATTTTTGTTCAGTGATGCAAAACACAACAGCTGGCTGTCAACATGTGAAATGCAAGAACACATGCAAGCTCTCACCCATTCTCTGTGTGATGCCCTTGATGAGCTGAGCCACCAGTTCCTGTCCAGAGGCGATGAGGGCTTTCTCCTGGTTCAGACGCTGCAGGTTGTCCCTCAGTGAACTCTCCATCTGCCCCTGGCCTTCGTACAGTTTCCCCTGTTGGGCCTGCAGAGCATTGTGACCGTCCAGCAGCTTGTCCAAGGAGGTTGCAGTCAGTTCCCTCAGCTCCAGCTGACCCTCCTGTTAGAAAACACAACTTGATCTTTTACTCCATACTGTACACATGAAGGTAAAAAGGTAGAAGAAAACTAGGGCTGCACAAATTTGTCAAAAATAATCATATTGCGATTGTTTTGACTGATACTGGCATATCAAATCAAATCAAATCAACTTTATTTATATAGCACCTTTCATACATGTTAAAATGCAGCCCAAAGTGCTGTACATTAAAAGAAAAGAAAAATGAAACAAACCCCGCATAACATCCCCATTCATGTGACACAGATACACACGCATATGGGCACACACACACATGCGCACACACTCACGCACACGTACACACACACACACATACACACACACACACACACACACACACACATATATACAAAATAAAATGTAGTATGGCTGAGCACCGATAGACCAGGTGAGGAAACGCCAACCTGTTGGAGCCATCCCCACCGAGAGCCCCCCAAGGCCACGACCACAGGGGGGGCGCCGCCACAGAGACCATCCCGACCCAGACAGCCAGGGGCCCCTACCACGGCCATAAAGCCCTGGGGCAGGACTCCCTGACTATCCAGGCCCGGACTATCCCCAGGATGGCACCCCCGCAGGCAGGCCAGACAGAGCTCCCGGAGTGGAGGGCCCCCATGAGGAGAACAATGGAGCTGGAAACTAAGAACCTATAAACTATTAAAAGAGATGGAAGAGCGTCCTAAAACAACATAAATGAATGTTAAACCCATAAATGCAGTGTTAAAATAGATACATGAAAATATAAATAAATACATAAATAAAAAATAAATAATAAAACTTTTGAGAGGAAAATAAAAGACAATAAATGAGTAATACTAAAAGTAAATAGATAAAATAAATAAAATGGAGTAAAATGAGTTAAATTAAACTAAAATAACAATGATAAAAGGGAGCTCAGTTAAAAGCTAGATTAAAAAGATGAGTCTTGAGCCTACGTTTAAAAGCATCAACAGACTCCGCGGCCCTGAGGCCCTCCGGCAGGCTGTTCCACAAGCGAGGGCCGTAATGATAAAATGAGGCTTCACCAAAGGTTTTGGTTCTAACCTTGGGAACAGATAAAAGACCAGTACCGGAGGACCTCAGGGTCCGGGAGGGCAGATACGGTAAAAGCAGGTCAGACAGATAAGAAGGGCCAAGGCCGTTAAGACACTTGAAAACTAATAAAAGAACCTTAAAGTCGATCCTGAAGCGCACAGGGAGCCAATGCAGCGATTCTAAAACGGGTGTAATGTGGGCCCGCTTTCTGGTCTTCGTCAGCACACGTGCAGCTGAGTTCTGGAGCAGTTGAAGGTGTGAAAGGCTCTTTTTTGGAAGACCAGAGAGCAGGGCATTACAGTAATCTAATCGGCTGGAGATAAAAGCATGCATTAGCACCTCTGTGCTGGCCAGAGAGAGAAACGGGCGGACTCTGACTATATTTTTGAGATGGTAAAAACCAATCTTTGTAGAGTTTCTAATGTGTGGAATAAAATTAAGCTCAGAGTCGAAAAGAACGCCCAAGTTTTTTACGCATTGTGAATGTTTAAAAGCATTTAATTTTGGTAAAAGTTTCTCTCTTTTGCCTTCAGGACCAATAATTAAAACCTCTGTTTTGTCCTGGTTGAGCTGTAAGAAGTTTTCTGCCATCCATGACTTTATATCAAGAATACAGTTTAAAAGGGAATCAATAGGTCCCGAGTCATCAGGAGTCATGATTCTGGATTAGTGAAAATTATCATTTTAGGGATGCACAATACACATTTTTTACAGTCAATACTGATAATTACCTGCTTCTCATGGCCGATACCGATAAGATCAGTTCTCTGATAACCTGCCTAACAAGATTTTTTTCTCGTGAAAAAAAATATTCCCCCCCCTCGGCTTCACATGTGGAAAAAAGAAAATTATCCTGAATTTTTTCCCCATGTTTTCACAGATGTAACAATTATGGAACTTGAAAAGATTATCCTGGTAATTTCTTTTCCCCCCACTACTTCAAGTCATAAACACAGGAGAAAAAACTATTTCGATCAGAATTAGAAAATAGATTACCACAAAATAAAGTTTCCTCACTTTGTCGTTTTCTGTGGTTGTATGTGGGATACAATTATATATTACATAAATCCTTTGTGTAGGTGAATGTGTGACACAACAGCTCTGTCAGGTTAACCCAGGCTGGCACCCAAAAGATATAATATTCCATATCTCTAATCAGATTTGTTTTGTTACTTTTTTCCCCCTCACCCTGACATCATGAGCACAACGAGCTGCACTTCTTCCTCTCCTTGTTCCTCTTCTTGTAAATGCTGCCCTAATCAATAAAAGCAATTTGGCCTCATATTATCAGCTAGCCTTTCACTGACGCTGATAATATAAATTTCCCAATATTGCATCCATAATTCATCGGTCTGATGTATATCGTGCATCCCTAATTAAAATAATGATGATGTGACATTTGTTTGGGTTTTGTAACAAACAAACAAACATGTTTTGTTACATCTGGAGATCAAGACTTGTAGGCCAGGACATCCCTGCAGCTCTAATGAACTTCATTATAATGCTGATTTGTCACAAAAAAAGTGTCCACTTTCTGCAATTTGGATATTACACTCGGCCATATTGTGTTTTTTTTAAATATATTTTGATTTATTGCTCAGATCTGAAGATAACTGAACTCTACCTTTAGGTCCTTCATTGCATCCAGTTGGCTCGTGGCTGTTGAGATGAGAGCGTTGACAGTGTGCTCGGCTCGGCGTCTGAAGAGCTGCTGGCGAGTTGCGTAGCAGACAGAGCGCGCTCTGTTGCTCACTATGTGGTAGGCATTCCACGTGTCTGGGTCCATGCCTGCTGTGCACTCTTTTATTGTCTGAAACAGCAAAATTAGATTAAAAGGAGCTCCATAGAGACAAAAAAAAAAAAAAAGTCCTTTTACAGTATCATAATGTTATATTCACCATTTCCTCTGTACACGGGTAGATCGGGCGCCCCTCACTCTCTGATTGGCAGTTGAACAGAACGACTCCAAGTTTAGCGAGCTGCTCCTCTGAGAGGCTGCCACAGCTTGCCTTCAGCTGGGCAACCACCTACAACAGAGCACAGTGCTTTATTTATTTATTCTTAATTATTTTTTTGGCCTTTGTCTGACTTTATTGATAGGACAGCTTCAGAGATGACAGGAAAAAGGATGAGAGAGGGGGGGTTACACACAGCAAAGGGCCCCAGGCCATGACTCGAACCCGGGTCTGCTGCAGCAAGGGCAAAGCCTCCACACATGGGACGCCCGCTCCACCAACCAAGCTAATGGGTGCCCGACAGTGCTTTATTGAAGGGTTAAAGACACACCAGTGGGACTGTACCGATGTTACTGTGACAGTATTATAGTGAACAAAGTTGTGAGACTTCTAGTATGTCCAAACCGATGCATATATCTGAAGCTAGAAGAGGTGTGACAGAAGTGTTTCTCAACTTTTTCAAGACTTAAGTCTCAAAATATTTTATGACATGTCTCAAGTGGTCATGTGATTTCAAGTTTACCCATGGACGTACGAAGTAGGGGTGCTGAGGGGGGTGCAGCACCCCCTAAAACGAGGCATTATCCAAACCATCAATGATTTATAAATCTAAAAATAAAAAAAGTGTAATTCTATTTGCAGCAGAGAGAGCACTCATGTCAATGAGTGAGAAAGAGGAAACGTGAGAATATGAAGCGTCCACGTGATCTAAAAACTCATGAAGCCGAATGTAGCTCTACAATTCTGTGGTTTATCAATCAAGTGTATGAACTACACTGCAGACTGGAGGCTCTGTTAACAGTGACAAACAGGCAGAGGCCTGAATGGTTGAGAATTTTTCAATGACGGCATTTCATAAAGTTTATAAAACTTCTCCTTAATCAACAACTCACAAAGTTAAATGATTTTATAAAAGGGAGTCTGGGGGATTTCTTTCCCTCTTCATCTCCTTGCTGTTGTTGACAGTTGCTGCAGCTGCTTTGAACATCTGATGTTCAAGTTCACTGTCTGCTGTGATGAAAACTATTCTCAAACTGTTAGATACAAGTCAATAACTTGATGTCATTACATAGACTGAGCACTCAGCACTCCATAACTGTGAATGACACCCAGCTACCATGAGTTTACCACAATTTTAGCAAAAATCCCATATCTGGTTCTGGTTCCAACATTTCAAAACTGAGGATTTTCTATCTTTTCCTGTCTTTGTTTTCCTTTGTAA
Source organism: Pagrus pagrus (assembly GCF_965226575.1). Taxonomy (NCBI): domain Eukaryota; kingdom Metazoa; phylum Chordata; class Actinopteri; order Spariformes; family Sparidae; genus Pagrus; species Pagrus pagrus. Next base: position 30,091,143 of record NC_140190.1, on the reverse strand, counting down.
ATATAATCTTTTTGGGTTTTGGACTGTTGGTTTGTATGAAATTGTGATGGAACCTTTTATTCTATTTTCTGACATTTTGAAACATTTTGAAACAGATCGAGCAGACAAGGATAAATTTCAAAATGTGAAAAGACCTAAATATCAAGGACCACAGGCGCTCAGTTTCACCTTATAATTGCAGCTGTCTAATGGGCTGATCTCCATATTTTTTGCCTCAGCTAAAAACTTCTCATCCGCAGTAGCCATCTCAAACTGAGCATCCCTTGCTAGAAGTGCTGGGACTTCAGCCGCTGCAGGTGGAGGTGGTGCGGCTGCTGCCGGAGGTGTCTCTGTCTGCCTCAGCCACTCAAACAGCCCGCTGACTGCAGGACACTGACAGGCCAGCACACTGATCAGCAGGAAACACAGGTGGTGGATCAGCAGATGGCCCATGTCTGGAACAGAATACAATGAAGCTGCAGAATGAGTTCATTCAGCTTTCTTGTCACTTAAATCTTTGTTGGCAGGAGATTTGCATCATTAATAATAATAATAAAAAACTCAGGAAAACATTCATATTTTCCCAGACATTCTTACAATTATGTTCAGCCTGTTTTTCCATTCAGAAGATTTACGAAACAAAAACTAGCACCTGGTCCTGTGTTTTTGGAGCCATTTTAATTTAGCTTTTTTACTTACTATTCCTAGTATCTTAGCCAAATATATGTTGCTCTTTATTACTGAGAGAAATAACAGAGCCATTAAGTGCCACACAACTTTAGAGTACTCAGCGGTGGAATGTAACTAAGTACATTTATTCAAGTGCTGTACACAAGTACAATGTATATCATTCATCACTGTTCTTACACTTGATACTTTTTACCTACTTACTTGATTTTAGATTTTGTGTGTTTGAGTCATCTATCAATTTGCTGTGTACTGGTGTTTTTATTTGTAGGACCACTGAGGAGTTACACTGCAATTTCATTGTATATTGTGCACTTTGATTTTAGATTGCATTTTTAAGTTAAGTTCTTTTATTGGCAATCAGATTAAAAAATAAATAAATAAATAAATAGTCTTACCAGTCTAGTCAGTCAACCCATAGTACACAGTATATACATACACATACGACTTACTTTACTTGCACTTTTGGTACTTTAGTACACTTCTAACAGTTTTACTCAATGAATTTTCATCAGGGTGACTTTCACTTTTACCAAATAAACATTTTTGACAATATATCTGTACTTTGACTCAAGTAGGCTGCTACTTTTGGGTACTGGTACTTAACTCTTTACATACTACTTCCAAATACTGTTACTTTCTTACTTTCCAAAAAATATGTCAGAGTCCTTAAATGATCCACACTCTCTACATCAAATCTGACATCAATAGTATGGAACTGCTTACCTTTACCTTAGATGTAACAAAGATATGAACCAGATTATTTGACATGGGAAATTCCCTTTATAACATCGCCCTGACATGGTGGATGTGAGGTGGTGCATAGTCCACATATCTTACTAATCACTATCTGAATTCCTAAGATGAAGATGTTGTTGTTGCTGTTTTAAACTGAGTAGGGTATAGCTATAGACAGAGGGAGTTAGACAGACAACAAATAAGTGTGAGTACTGAAAGTGAATAAAGTTTGATTTATTTGACATTATAAAGAAGTCTGTTGTCTTGAACCAGTTAATGTGGGCTTGACAAAGTGTGCAATAAGTTATAATTTATAATTAAGACCACTGTGTATACTGACAGTGAATTGCCAGGATGTACGCTGAAGAGGCCTTTTTCACAAGACGTCCTAGTGCCAAGTATTAAAAAGTCTAATGTGATTATTGTCCTCCTCTTTCTTTAAAGGTCCAATTGTGATTTTAAGTGCAATAATTTGTTTAACATTTGTGTTGTGAACCCATAGCGTGATTTGGAACGCCAAACTGTGTCTCGACTTAATGACTACTATAATTAATTCTAACCAACTTCAGAGAATGATAAAAGCATGTCGATATGATCTGTGTCTGTCAACTATGTTTAATCACAGGTAGCCTATTGTCATCAGTGTAAATGCTTGTTTAATACTCTGCTTTACCATTTTTATATATCTTAAATAATCTTCAATTGTGCCAGCTGCCCATTTACCCCAAAATTCTCTTTGCTTTTCTCTCGTTGAAGCCTGATGGACTGGAAATAGTAGGCTATTGTTAATTGTTTCTATCATCGTGCTTGTGCAATATATATATTTAATCTGCCCCTAGAGTCATCCTTGTGTTTTGCCTTTTTCTTGCCTCAAAATATCTGGTTGAGATCTAGTCAAGTTAATTTTATTTATAATCACACCAAGTCATAGTTTAGAGTGAGTGAGGATAATTAACGAATTCTGCTAATTATACAAATTGCAAGTCTTGGCAACCAAGGTGAATTGCAAGTATTATTTGGATGGAAAAAGTCTTTAAAACCATAAGTTCTTGGAAGGAAGTAGTATTTGTGGGGAATCAACCTTCAAACCTATAACAGAAAGTAGGTGGTAGTACTAGGGTTCTGAAACTGCGGTCCTGACACTGCCGCCTCCGGTACTGCAGGAACGGATCGGGGGGTTTAAACCAGCAAGCGAGGGTGCAATATCCAGGCTGTCGCTAGATGGCGACAACGAAAGCCTATATTATTGAATTAATGTTTTTAAAATACACATACAGCCTTCTAAATCTGTCTTATATGAATGTATGGTGTCCTGTGAGCACATGCGGGATGGACATTACTGTATGCATGACACAATAATAACAACTTGTATTCATTTATCATTCATATGAATGAAAACCACTGAGAGGCTTTGCCCAGGCATGTCTGCTCTGCTGCACAACACATGCACTCAGTACCTACTACTGTGGACAACTACATCATCATTTATACACTTCAAATAAAACGTTTTGCTTCATAATTTTATTTGATTTTTTTACTTTAGACGCAGCAATAGTTGATGAACGGGGGTAAAAGCTCACAATTTAAAATCTACCTGGCGGGTTTTTTAAACCTATTCTCCGTCTGTTTTAAGCACTAAGAAGCAAAATGCACATGCCTTCTTCAGAGTGCAAAAACAAAACAAAACAACGATATAAGAGAACACATTTTAAACTTCAACGCACTCAAAACACCAATTTCTTGCAGCAATATATGCGAGTAAAATAATACATAATAACTCCGGGTTAAACGCTCTACATGTAATTATCTTTAAATCATGTACCTGTTGTTAAATCCTGCAGGAGAGTCCTCGGCTCCCTCACACAGCTGATTGGAATGACAGTTGATTACTCTGCCCACCACCTCTCCGCCCTATACGACGAGGACGCAGCCAATGGAATTACTCGCATTTTTGGGGCCGGACGCGTGGTGTGTTTGATTTCTATCACGGCTGTAGCGGAATGTACCTATGCGGAGTCTTGTTTGGAATGCGTAGCTGATGGTAGAGAGGGTGCCGCCCAGCTGGCGCAGCCACAGAGGAGTGAAAACAAACGCACCGATGGTTCAGTGCAGCTCAGCAGGTTGGTTTGTGGTTGTCAGTGCAGCTCAGCAGGTCGGGTTGTGGATGCTCCGGATGTTTCCGACCTGAGAGTTTATATTAAACTACAGTTTGAGCATTTTTAAACGTCGGACATCAACAAAACTGAAAAACATCAGGTGAATAAATATCCTAGAACCAACATTTGCCGGTGTTATTCACAACATCGCCTGACAGCGTGTTTATGTCACTCCGTGTTATTTTATGGTTGTCCAGTCAACAAACACGTGCATTGTATGTCTAATCTAATCTGTCTGGGATTATTTTCAAGATATCACTAGCTCGATGCAGAAGCAGGGCTCGTATCAACTATAAACGGGATTGTAACATTTTACCGGCGCGGTTTTCACAACCTGTAGGCTAAACTCAGCTACGGTATAAACTAGCAGCAGCGCAGCTCTGCCCCTGCAGCTCGCACTAGACATGCTAGCATCTACTTAGCAACCTAGCCGTGTGAACATTCACCCGTTGGGCTAACGTTTACTAGCCGCGGAGCTAACGAGGCTGCGTCGCCACAACAACAATGGATGACTCTGGTATCAAGAAGCAGAACTGGGACGTGAAGGAGACGGAGTTATTTCTGGAAATCCTCAAGGAGCTGGACATCAATAAGTGCTTAGACGGTAGGAAAGTGAGGAATAACAAACTCTTCAAGGTGGCGCACAGGAGGATGACAGCGGCCGGTTATCACAGATCTGTGGACCAGTTGAAGTTTCGCTGGAAACTTCTCAAAAGTGCGTATTACAAGTGCAAGAGGGAGCCCGACTCCACGGCCCCCACGAAGATACAGGGCTGGTGGAGGTATGAAAAGACAATGACGGCTATCATGGAGTCCAGACACCCGCTGGTCGGAACTGGGGTCAACTCAGACAGGAACGATGAAGTGACAGAAGACTCTGATGGGGAAGCATCAGTGCTGCTCTGGCCGCAGCCCTGCCCGGACCTTTCCACTCAGAACCTGGATTTAATTGTAGGGGTGATGCCGTGGATGCGATGTGTCATTAGATCATAATCTGATTCCTCCCATGTGTTGTGTAGATGCATGCGTTCATCACTCAACTGTGTGCCCTTTTGTGAATATGTCTCTGGGTTGTTCATATTCACACTCATTCATTCACTAGTTAAAGTCTTAATACAGCAGTCCTGCAGGGAATCCCATGTTTTAGAGAGGCGGTGATTTAGTTTTATGATTTAGGAGAAATGTGGTATACACTACTCAAAATGAGTTAGCTATAGTGGGATATTTTAGTGATTCACTTATTTATTCTGTGACATAGCTGAATTTTTATTTTGTGTTTTGTGACTATTTTTGGTCCCCAAAATCCCAATATCCCTAACTAATTTTGAGTAGTGTAAATTGAGAAATGTTTCAAATATTCTGTCCCAGGGCTGCAATAAATGTAATTTTCATTAAGGTAAAATAAGATAATCCTTTATTAGTCCCACAACTGGGAAATTTGCATTATTACAGCAGCAAAGGGGATAGCAAAAATGGAGCGCATCATTTCAAACAAAAATCATAAATAAGTCAAAAATAAAAAGTTATAAGAAGAATATAAACAATATAAAAAAATATAAATAAAAATAATAAAATAAAATAAAAAATATTCACACCATTGCAAATTCAGATGCTGAAAATGCCCATCCGGATTTTGAGATTGGGTCTACTGGGAGCAGCCAGAAGGAAGGACCTGTGATATAGCTCCTTCACACACTTAGGTGTCACTGCGTCAGAAAGAGCTCTCCACTGCTGTCAGAGTGTCCTGCATGGGGTGGGAGTCATTCGACATCAGGGATGATGGCTTAGCTTTCGTCCTCCTTTCTCCCACCACCTGCACTGAGTCGAGGGGGCGTCCCAGGATACAGCTGGCCTTCTGAATCATTATGGATTATCGATAAATCTGCTGATCATTTTCAGGATTAAAGGTGCAATATGTAAATATATTCAACCTGTTGCATTAATACTAAAAACAAATGGAGGGCAGCACATCAGCAGAGTAACTGCTACTGTAATTGGTGGCAACTGTAGCTGCAGTTAGCTCAGTCAGCCATAACATTGCTTCTTTTTTCCAACCAACAATCCAAAACCCAAAGACTCTTCGTTTACTTTCATAAATGAGGTAAGGTCATACAATTTTGTTCAGTCCTTGATTCAAACAGATAGTCTCATTGAGATCTGTCTCTTTTTCAAGAGAGAATGTATGTACAAGAAAAACATTTATTATACAGAACAACACAAAGTATACACTGATCAGTCACAACATCAAAACCACTGACAAGAGAAATTAATAGAAGCCTTGAGCTCGTTCCTTAGACCATTTCTGTGCATTTTTTTGTACTGTGTTAGGGTGCATTCATTGTTCTGCTGTGAGGGATACTGTTGCCAATCAAGGGGTGTACTTGGTCTGTGATGAAGTTTGGGTGAGTGGCAGCCACATGAATGCCAGGACCCAAGGTTTCCCAACATAAAAATGCATTGTAACAAGATGACCAATGTTTTCACTTCACCTGTCAGTGGTTTTAATGTTGTGGCTGATCAGTGTTGCACTACTGATATCCGTATCTATTAGCCTGCTGTATTGTTTTCCACTATTGTTTCAAAGGGCCATTATTTTCTTTTAAAGATACAATATGTAAGAAATTTACATTTCAAATTAACTCAAATTATCAACAGAATGTGAGAAAAAATGCAGTTTTGAGGTTATGTCAAAGAAGTCTATGTATTGGGTTTCAGAGGTATCTACTAAAGTAAGCATGCTAACCAGCTAGCCACAGGCCTATAACCTCATAGCAAGCTTAGTGCTGGCAGTGTAAACAGCCCGCCTTTCTGTTTTCTTGGCTGCAGATACCAGCTTTCTCAGCCCTGTAAACTCTAAACTGGGTTAAGGATGCAGCTGCATGACAAAAAGACCCAGAACAGGGAAACTACGCTCTGGGAGCTGTTATGTGGGGAGGGGCAGAAATCTGATTACTGTCAATCAGGAATTAACATGTTATTTGATTTCTTCACATAACCTGATTTCTCACAGTAATCAGGTTTCATGTGGACATAGTCAACGGGCACAATGCATCTCTCTGCTTCTATACGGTGTTGATGATTGGCAACAATGGTCTCTTAGCTTTTGTTGTTAATATAATAGTATTTTATAGCACAGTACGATAAAGATATTTACAGAATAGATGGATCAATTGTGTTTCAACCGATTATTCTTTTTCACATTGAATAATCTGCTGCATTTCAGTTAGATTTTCTGCCGTTTTTAGCAGTACAAAACCCTAAAATAAAAAAATTCAGTTTACTTTCATAAATGACAAAGAAAACTGTTCACATCTGAGATGGTGTTACCAGTGAATTACTTGGCACATTTGCTTGGAAAATAACTAAAACGATTGCTGCTAATGACATTCCATTATCATAATAGTTGCAGAATAATGTTCTGTTTATTGACAAATCAATTAATTGACTAATCGCCACAGCTTTAACTGTCCTGCAGTTTTATTGTTATTAACAGAATGTGTGAAAAAGTGTGATACCATTGTTATTGTGGAAACGACAGTATTGTGTCATAGTTTGTTCTGTGATTCACACCCTGGTTATTAGGTGTTAGCGTGTTGTCTATGTTTCACTCAGATCTCTTCTCTCGTGTCCTATAGATCAAAATGGACCCTGAGATGGACTCCCAACTGAAGATTGGTTTCATCGGTGCAGGGAACATGGCCTTCGGCATTGCAAAGGGCATTTTGTCTGGTGAGTAAGGAGAGAGGTGTTGAAGCAGAGCTGAGAGGTTTCATAAGTACAGGAGTTAACAGTGTCTTGTGTGTTCCTATTAAAGGAAATGTTCTTCCTGTGAACGTCAAAGTGGGCGCACCGTCCTCCAGGAACTTGGGACGCTTTCAGGTACGTGTCTGTCAGTTCTCAGTGGGGTGGGTTGGATTGCAGTCCGTGAGCAGTTAAGGGCTGTGGTCACTGTTTGTAAGATCAGGTTCCTCTTGAATGGACGGTTGTCCTGCAAACTTATCCATGGTACTTTGTCCTACAGGTTTCAAGTTTGTCATTATATAGTAACTTGAGGGAAATAATTAACATATTAGCCACACTGTGTTCCCAAATAAGACATTTCTGAGTTTATCCCACGTTGGCTTTCAGGAGCTGGGGATTGCCATCACTCACTCCAATGTGGAGGTGGTCTGTGGGTCAGATGTGGTCTTTGTAGCAGTTAAACCTCACCTGGTTCCACCTGTTCTCAATGAGATCTCACAACACGTCACTGACCGACACATCATTGTGTCTGTTGCAGCAGGAGTAACACTGGCAACACTGGAAGAGGTGAGTGTCCTTGGCCCTGTGTAATGTTTTTTTTAACTAAATAGTGGTTCTGTGGTGATCCAAAGAGGAGTAATGTTCTGTTTTTTCTCTTTTTGTCAATCCCAAGCTCCTGCCAGAGAATTCAGTTGCCATCAGGCTGATGCCAAATCTGCCATGTTTAGTTCAGGAAGGAGCTCTCCTGTTCGCTCGGGGATCTCATGCAAAACCGGAGGATGGAGCTCTGCTTCGCTCCTTGTTGCACCGCTGTGGTTTAGTGGAGGAGGGACCTGAGGCCTGGATAGACATCCACACTGGACTGAGCGGGAGTGGAGTCGCTTTTGTGAGTATTCAGGATTGTTTGGTTGGGTTTAGAGCTGCCACTGACGATTATTTTCATGGTTGATTAATTTGCAGATTATTTTCACAATGAATCAAATTATCGTTCAGTCTGTGTGCTGTCAATAAATTGTGAAAAATGTTAATCATAATTTCCCAAAGCGACGTCTTCAAATTGCTTCTCTTGTCCGACCGACAGTCAAACACCCAAAGACTTCATTAACAGACTTAAATGACCAAGAAAAGCAGAAAATCCTAACATTTAAGAAGCTTTGTTTGAAAAATGACAATTGATTGATTTTCAAAACAGTTTGCAAATTTCAATCGCTTGACTAATTACCAATTGTTGCAGCTACAGTGTGGTTTGCAGGAAGTCTTTGTAACTGCTTGCAGACTATTGTAATAAGACTTGATAATGAGAATCAGGACACAAATATGTTGTGAAATATTTTAATAATCCTGTCGATTATTTCAGTTTCTTTCAGTATTTAAACTTGTTTGAACTCATTTCACCACAACATGAAAATCAACTTGTAGAGACCTGAGCTATGTTACATCATCACAATGAATCTTAGATCTGCTTTTATTGTCAAGGTAGTTCCTTCATTTTTTGTGTAAATGAGATTTTTTTCATGTGTAAAACTAAGTGAAAACTTTATTTATGAGAATTATTTTTCATTTGTGAAACCGAGGGGGATTTTTTTCCCCACTGTATGACACCATGCTATGAACCACTCCGTTTCACACGTGGGGGGAAAACAAATTCAGGAGGATTTTTTTTTCATGTGTGACACCGGTGGGGTATATGGCAGGGGAAAATAACATTTCAGAGAACTTTTGGGGGGGAATTTCAGGTAAATGTTTTTTGTACTTGGTTTCACACACACAAAAAAAAAATTCTTGTGATTTCACATATGGAAAAGTAATATTAAACTTACAAATATTATCCTGGATTAACCTTTTCTCTTAGAACCTATGAAAAATTGCCCTGGCAAAACTTTTTTCCCACCACTTCTGAAGTCTTTAACACAGGAGAAAAAACAATTTAGAGCAGACTTTTTAATGGATCACCAGAAAAACATTTTTTTCCTCACTTGCCCCTCAGGGCTTCCGTAGATTGCTGTCAGTGCTGAAAAAAAAATGTGTAAAATAAAATTGAATTACCTAAAAAATCAAAAGTCAAATCCAATCATGGATTCTGAGAATTTTGACACACCTACTTTAGAGTAACGTGAATGTAATGTTGTTTTTATAGAACAGCCATGAAATAGACTTTGTGATCCCTCTCTGCAGGTGTATCTGTTTGCTGAAGCGCTGGCAGAAGGAGCTGTTAAAATGGGAATGCCAAGTGCTCTGGCACACAGCATCGCATCTCAAACTGTTCTGGTCAGTTTTAATGTGTGTGTTTGTGTTTGTGTGTGTGCGTGTGCGTGTTCAGTTCACTGTTGCAACACCAGCAGTTTTAGTACACTGCCCGGCCCAAAAAAAAGTCACACACTCTAATATTTCGTTGGACGGCCTTTAGCTTTGATTACGACACACATTCGCTTTGGCATCATTTTGATAAGCGTATGCTATGTCACAACATTTATTTCCGTCCAGAGTTGCATTAATTTTTCACCGAGATCTTGTATTGATGATGGGAGAGTCGGGCCGCTGCATAAAGTCTTCACCAGCACATCCCAAAGATTCTCAATGGGGTTAATGTCTGGACTCCAATCCATGCGTGAAAATGATGTCTCATGCTCTCTGAACCACTCTTTCACAGTTTGAGCCCGATGAATCGTGACATTGTCATCTGCAAAATCCCCGTGCCTTCAGGGAGGAAAAATCCATTGATCGTAAAACCTGGTAATTCATTATATTCAGGTAGTCAGCTGACCTCATTTTTTGGGCACATAACCTTGCTGAACCTAGACCTGACCAACTGAATCAACCCCAGATCATAACACTGCCCCCACAGGCTTGTACGGTAAACACTAGGCATGATGGGTGCATCACTCCAGCCACCTCTCTTCTTACCCTGATGTGCCCATCACTCTGGAACAGCGTAAATCTGGCCTCATCAGACCACATGACCTTTTTCCATTGCTCCAGAGTCCAATCTTTATGCTCCCTAGCAAACTGAAGCCTTCTTTTCTGGTTAGCCTCACTGATAAGTGTTTTTTCTTAAGGCCACAGGATATGTCTTGGCCCCACCATCATTAATTTGGTTTCTATTCAATGTGTTTCAGGGTGCTGGGAGATTGTTACGTGAGTCTGGGAAGCATCCAGCCCAGCTGCGCTCCGAGGTCTGCACCCCAGGTGGAACGACTATCTACGGGCTTCACACCCTGGAACAGGGCGGTGTGAGGGCGTCGACCATGAGCGCCGTGGAATCTGCCACAGAGAGAGCCAGGGAGCTTGGCCGAAAGTCAGCAGCTGGAGGCAGGAAATGACTGCTGCTGTTTGCCTTTTAATAACCACAGTGGACCTTATTTAAGTCAAGTTTTTGGCTCAGCCAATCACAATGGAACACACAGACAAAACAGGACTTGTCACTTTTTTTATTTTATTTTCTCCTTTTTAATTTGTCACACTTCCTCTTTTTTTGTGTCTTTGACCAGGAAAAAAGGAAATATTGGCTTAATCTTGACATTGACAATTAAATTAAATGATCATGACCCCGTGATTTATTTGAGAGAATGGCTACTTTTACATGCACACCAAAAATCTTTCCTCTTTTATGATTTAGGCATAATGCCAGTCAGATGTAACCCATATTTGATTACCATATTCACAACTGTGGGTATAATCACAAAAAGAGATGCACAGAACTTCTATTTCAGTCGCATTCAGTTAAGGTCATTTTAGCCTCTGTGCTTGAATACAGAAGAAAACACTGATGTCACTGTCATTATTTAATATATCCTCTCTGTAGCCTCGTTCAGTCCAAGAAACACTTTGTATAAACTTCAAATTTGGAGTAATGCCTTATTAGCCACGGTTATTATGTACATGTAAAGTCGACTATAGAATAGAAGTTAGATGTGTGGATGTATTAAATTAGAATATTTTATATTTGGCCAAAGGAAACATCAAAATTAAATTTGGAATAATGTGAGAATGATTGTAGTCGTGCAGCTGCTGGTGGTTTCTGTCCCAGGTGTAGTTAACATCTAGTTGCTGGCTTTGTCTATGTTCAGGGTTTTCATAAAGTGCCATGTGAACCGGCGCCCTTTGTGCTTTGCCTTATTTTTAATGGAGGTCTTGAAATCAGGCATCAATGCGTCTTTGGAAGCTCAAATAATCCCCAACGAACAAGAGCGAGATAAAGACAGTCAGTGGGACCCTTAAGGGGTAAATTTATTCTTCATGACAGCATAAAACAACAGACCTGTACGACGGATGGATGAACACTTTGGATGATAAATTAAGTCACATTTCAAGCAAAAAGTCAAACATTTGCTGCTTGTAGCTTCTAAATTCTTTCCTTTTTCTGCCTTTCTCTGTTTTATATCATTATAGATTTAATTTGGGGACAGACGGTCGGACAAAACAAGCAATTTCAAGATGTAACATTGGGCTACAAGGTATTTTACATTTACTTTGTGTTTGTTCACAATTTCTTGATTAAAAGAAAATTAAAATAACCCTTAGTTACAGTCCTAATCTCACCACAATGTGAATTTAGTAGCAGTTAACTAAATCAAACCAGCCCTTGGTAAAAATGTAGTGTTTTTATTTGAAGCTATCTTGAAGAAGTAGTTCAAAATATTTAGTAAATAAAAAAAAAAAAGAAGATTAAATCGACAATTTACATGTGATAGGAAATTATGACAAAATACATTTCAAAAAAGTCACATGCCAAAAAAACAAAAAAAATATGCCACAGGTGAGTTAATTGCAGAAAGTGCCAACTTGTTCACAGGTCATACATAACCTGAATACATAAATCGCCCTGTTCATGGGCAAGTGCAGAAATGCCAGCTTTGGCTTTGTACACAATGCCCATTAGCCGGACATCTTCCTTCCAGCAAGTAGAGTTCAGCACAATTTTATTAACATTCAGTTTTTTTTATTGTGTCTATTTTTCATGACTGTATTTTTATTTTACTTTTAATTGTCTTATCTTATCTGGCATAGCTGCCCAGACTTAATTAAGGGCTTTTATGTGACAGATCGAATGTTAAAGAATAGATTAATATGGATTTTTACCAGCCCCTTGTGGGATTTACTTCAAATTTCAGTATTTTTCCTTGCTATTGTTTTTTTTCTTTTACTTTTCTCTGGGTTTTTTTGGACTCAAGGTCATTGTAAATGAATGATAATCCCTCAATGATGTCTCGAATATAACATAAAGGTTGATTAATTGATTGAACTTTGCAAATAGCATGCAGTACCATCTCTGAACATGTGTCAATCATTAGAAATAGTCAGTTATGACTACTTGTCACACCTAATATATTCAAGTTTTTTTTTTACTCACTCACTATGTCAATATTTAGTTCAATCAACTACCAGCAAGCTCCTGCAAAATGTAAACTATTAGTTCAATTACATGTAGTTCACTACTTTCTAACTCTGATTATATATCATGATCTTAATCAACCTATGCTTATGAACTTCTGCTGATGAAGGTCATCAAATATGATTGTCACACTTGTGATTGTTATGGAGACATGAACAATAACAACAAAAGCTTCAAAGACTTCAAAGTATTAGTTCTGTTAAAAGAAAACAAAAAAAATTAAAGACAATCTTATTTTCTACTTTAAGAGAATAAATTATGGGCCAAAGGTCTTTCTTGCTACTGTGTTGTCTGTCACATTACCAGGTTTAAGAGGTGGGGAAATGAGAGAAGTTTTACAACAACACATACTGTGTCACAAACAGTAAAAGCTTGTCATAGTAGGACAAAGGTTGAAAGTACAGAGAGTCGTCTTTTAAACTAAATCTAGATCCTATCTTTGTCTTAAGGGGCACCATGTAGTTTTGTAGAAACTCAGAATTTTGATATTTACAATATTAATGAGGTAAGAAATATTAATGAGGTAATACATTTCCCCATTTGCGGGACAAATAAAGGAATTCTGATACTGGTAACAATTCATTATATATTTATTTTTCCCATAACTGAGTAACAAGCTGTTCATAGAGGAAAATAAAGTCCCCAGAACACTGTCTGAATAGAGAGAGTGGACCCTGCCAGTAGTCACTGGGGGAGACATATACAGACAAAAATACATTTTTGATCCCGTTTGAGTTGTGCCATAAATCACACATCATTTTTGTCAATAATTTTTTAGTCATAAAGTAAAATATCATCTAGTTTTGTGTTAAACCGCTCAGTAAACTGCATTGTCTCGCTCAACACACAACACTAACATGGCCGCTGCTTCGGCACAGTAAACGTACTAACAAAGAATAAAATCACAATAAATCTGGTCATATTGACAACTGCAGTTATGTGAAAGTGTAGTTCGTCAGTTTTGTGAGCTGCAAATATACAGGAGCAGCTCTACAATGTTTACGTTACGGGTTTTGGTAACCGTTCAACAAGACAATGTCACTGGCTGTGTAGTCTTTATATTTCATTAGTTTTATGACAAACTGTGACTTTGTTGACGAACATCATATGTGTGATTCATGGCACAATTCAAAGGAATCAAACATTTTTTGTCTCTCTATTCACTACCATAAGAAGTGTTTCCAAAATATGGTCCAATGGGGTCCACTGGAAGGGGGGTGACATTGGCACTGTAGAGCTGTGGCGGGGTCTGCCAAACATAAACAAAGTATAACAGTCTGAAACTGTGTTGTCTTTTAAGGTCAGTTTGGTTTTTCAGTCATGAAAACGAAGAGAGTTTGTTTATTTAGTTTGTCAATGAAGATAATTCTCTTCTGATTAAAATTCCTTCCCCAGAAACTATATGGTGCACCTTTAATAAAACAGTAGTAAATGACCCCTGGAGGTCACAATCCATCAGATTTTACCACATCAGTAACAAACATACATGCTATTTAACATGGGTCCTTCAGGAAACGTTAATGATTTATAACTCCCCTCCCCCACCCTCTAAGATCACACAGTCACCGCTGCTCCTTGCTTCCTCCTCCTCCTCCTCCTCCTCGTCTTCCTCCTTCCCGTTGTCACTCACTGCCAGAGAAGCACGCGTTTTATCCACCGGCCTGGTCTCACACCGACAAGACAAAAAACACAGCAGTAAGTAACGCCAACGCTGACTGACAAGCCGGGGACTCAGTCCGGGGGATTCATGTAGAAGACATTTTGGTATATTAATGAATATTCAGCGGCAGAAAGGGGGACACGGCTTGTGTTAGCCGATGCTAGCTAACGGCTAATAGCTGAATGGGGCAGCTTGCTAGTGCTAACGCGGCTGTCACGCCGGTTGAACACCGGCTTCAATGGACCAGTGGCCGTTAACGTTGACATTTTATATAAACGTTAAATGAAAAACGAAAGCTTTAGTGTCCAGTTTAAAACAAACCGCGTGTTCATGGTGTCCCATTAAATGCTAAACTAGTGTTTCATCCTAGCTAGGAGGACCTAGTTAAAGATGAAAGATGGCTAATGTAAAGGTTAGCAGGGCGCACCTTTTGATGATGACAGCTCTGCTAATGTCTTTCTCAAACATCTGGCTTGACAGGCTTTTCTTCATGACATAAGACGTTTGAACTTTAGTGTTATTTTCAAGTGTAAAGTCCTTCAAACGTGATCCTGTTATCTCAATGAACCCAAACTGATAATTTCAGATTTGAGTGTCAGGATTGTCCTGTTAAGAGACTCGTAGTATTGTATCTAGAATATATAAAATAAAATAAAAATGAGTCTGTCTTATCAATGGTCTTTAGCAATGTATTAATATATCAATGGTATGTTCTTGCTGAGGTGTCCATGAGCAATCACTGCACCCCACCCTTCCTGAGGTGTTTGTCCTCATCTGACCTCCTCGTGTGTGAGGCAGCTAAACTGCCCCATAGGTATCAATAAGAGAAATCATTATGATTATAGTAAATTATAGTTAATTGCATCAGCCAGCAGTATTCAAAGGTAACAGGAAACAAGCCAGAGGACATTTGGCAAAGGTCATTTGAGGTGACTTCCCCAAATCATAACATTTTGTGGATATTCACAATGAAATATGTAAACACACATGGACAAATGAAGTTGAACTTTAACTTTTAGAGGTGCTATTTGTTACATATTACCACAATTTAAGTTGAAAATCTTCGAAAAATGTACTTGCATTACCAAAAGAGTGTGAAGGAACAACATCATTGCAATTATGTCAAATCCATATATGCAGAGTGTTGCGGAGATGTCTATTGAAGTTAGCATGCTAACCAGGTAGCCTCAGCCCGTCCTGTCCCCTCATACGGCTTTGTACCCCAAGAGGCGATAGTCTGATAGCCCCCCATAGTTTCAGCTGGGAAATATAAAAGCAGCAACTTAGTCTATTAAGTAAACAAATTAAACTCAAAAATATATAAAGGAGAGATATTTTTACACCTATTATCCTTACTTAACAGCCAAATGCAACCGTACACAGTCTAAATTAAACTTTCTCGCATTAATCAAATTAAAATTAGCTTAATTGCCTCCTTAACTCATCGTAAATCAAACCTAATTCAAACTCGACATTAACAAAATAAAACTCCCCAAAACAGTCGAGGTTTGCCTTTCCACAGTCGCCTCTGGTTTGGTCTTAATTAATCCTCAATTCACCGAGTAAGGTGTGACAGTACTCCCGCTCTCCACTCAGTTTTCGCCCACTGCTGATGCCCAATTCTCTTTCTTTCTCTGTCACTACATGCCTCTTGAGCCCACTCCTGCCTAGTCTTACCGTCCTAAGTCATTGTCCTGGTCAGAGCCTCTTTAAATCGCCGCCATATTCCAAACTAGCATCGGTCTGTTTCTGAGATTGTGTGTTCATTCCCTGCCTGACTCCCTAGCTACAAGGGGCAATTAGCTCCACAGCTAACTGAGCTACTTGCTAACACCAGCTAGTTACTGCAGACAAAGATAGCTACAGCAAAGAGTTTAGTGAGCAGCAGTAGGCGGCTATACTGCCACCAATATTTTGGAGCTACCTTTGACTTCCGACCATTTCTTACTTAATTTGTTTTATTTGTAGAGGGACCATGTACAATATAAAACATAAATGTTGCCATTTGATGCATTGTACCTGAGTCAGCTCGGAGCGAATTTACAACTGCAGTCCCTTGGCAGGTCATAATTACAAAGTGTACTTTTTTAAAGGGTAAAGCTGGAAGTATACTTTACTGCTTTATGTTCAATTTCGACGTCAAGACCAAAACTGATCCTACCAATAAGCAACATCTGTGCCATCTAAAGCCTAATATTTGTGCCATAGAGCTTCATTGTTGTCCAAAAACTGTTTAAAAACACTTCACTGAGCCACACCACTGCACTCAGTGACATTTTCCTTCATTACGATTAACATGGACACTGTAGTTTATTTTTAGTCAGTCCCACATACACCATCCTGCTGCCAGAAATACTCACTAGTACAGCAAAAATAGCCCACTGTTTCCTCCTATTTGTTAAAAACCACAGGGAGTGCACAGCTGTTATAGGAAATAATTTAGCCTTTCTTCAAAATCAATATGTGTTATTTTTACGACAGTGTTACGACAGGGAGGCGTCAGTTAAAGATGACCGGGAGAAAAAGTGTGTGAGCAACCGAGAGAAAGAGTTCCTGAGTTATATATATATATATATATACATATATATATATATATATATATATATATATATATACACATATTTATATATATATATATATATATATATATATACATTTATTTAAAAAGTTCGACATTTCTGTCACAAAGACCTTTCTCAAGACATAATGCTCCCAAAGTGACAGTGCTTAAACACAGACAGCAATTACATGACGGGCGTAGGAACAAATGGGTTTGGAGCAGAGTGCCACAGATGGTAGAGAAGCTGGAAAGTATTTAGGGACAGAACTACTGCATTGTTGGTTTTGGTGTTCAAAGGATTTGTTTACCATAATAAAAATATAGAATAGCTTCTATGGCACCCTTTTAAATAAATCGTTTTTGAGTTTTTACACTGACTGTCAATAGAGCTGCATTACAAGGGGTGCATCCTAAAAACTCACAGAAGAAATTATCAAATGTGTCGGAGCAGTCGAGCACATACATGCTTTTGATTTGAAGGGAGGGGAAGTGCAGATAAATTGTTAAAAGTTTTGGGATGCATCCAAGTTGTTGCTAGAGGTTCTTGCTCAATACCAGAGCCACAGTTTCATGTTGAAGTATTTATTAAGAGAAATGTTAACACCTAGCTTCTTTCCCCTCATTCTGCATTCAGATTTGACAAGTAAGTATTCTTTGTAACACTGACCTCTTGAGTTTTGTCAAGCCATTTGTTCATAGTTCTGCCCTTTAGTATTAGTTTCAGTGTTTTGCAAGGTGGTGATTGTTAAATTTCTTTTTCAATGGCTTGCGGTTAACTGGATGAAAAGAACGCGTTGAGCGTATGACTTTGATAGTAGTTTAAGCTCAACATCTTTTTGCCAAGAAAGGTGAGTTAAGAGCTTGAATAAGATATTTTAATGAACGTTAAAGAGGAAATGCCTTTTCAAAACACTCCCAAATCAATTTCAGTGGTATTGCTAGATATTACTAACATCCTCATGGTGAATCATTAAGTGAGTGCATTTCCTGTTTTGCAACAGAATAATGCACATCATAAAAACAGCATGGCTTTGTGCTTAATACCCACTGAATTAATTAGTTTGTTTGCGTGAGCATGTCGGTGCTTTTCACAGTTCCATAAATGTCAGCTAGTGTGTGCTTCTTTTTTAAACATTTTGCCCTAAATGTGTCACACCCTTGTGTTTTTTTGTTTTTTTTTGCATGTTCTCATGTCATTGTGTCAAGATTTGTCAAGTCTTGAGCTTCATTTGTAAAGGTAAAAAAAATGTAAAAAATAAATAAATCGCAAAAATTTTGTGAAGGAACCCGAGTCAAACCTTCGTGTTTAAGCATAATTACTACGAAAAAGCCACTTTTAAGATTTACCGTACTTTCGTTTTCAGGTCAAAATTTTCAGTTGCATGCTAGGGGCAACATTACAGAAGCATCGAAATCACAATTTTTAAAACACTAAGAAGACTCGACACAACATGAAACTTTGCTCGTAGTATCACCAGGGTCTCTACACATGAACACGAGCATTGAGACCATCGTTTGTGTACACAGAGTTTACTAAAAAGAAGGTTTTTGAACAACTCACTCTAGCAGGAGCTTGCTCCGCTTGTTGCTGTCCTGCCAGTCGAGAAGAGTCGATCCCCGAGTGCAATGAAACATGGAGGAGAGTAAAGGTGGAAAGCTCCTAAAGCGTTGCAATCTTAAAAGTGGCTTTTTCGTCGTAATTTTGCTTTTACATGAAGGTTTGACTCGGGTTCCTTCACAAAAAAAGCCTAGGTTGCATTTTGGCGAGAGTTTCACTTTAAATATAGTTATCGCACAATTTACATATTAAAAATGTCTCTAAATTAGGTTATTTTCATGCATTTGATAATTTATGTATGGATACATATCTTTGCAGAATGAGCATGGTCAGGATGGGCTATAGTGTTGTAATAGCACCTATACAAAATTGTCACTTTAAAACATACTGTTTTCGAGCTGAAAACAAAGAAACTGCATGATAATGCATGATTTTTTTAGTCTGGCTAAATATAGCTGAATAGTTGTTTGCAGACTATTTTTTTTCCATACATATTGTTGCAGCAATGAATGTTAAAAAATGTACTTGAACGATACTTCCATAAATCAAATACACAAGCAATGTTGCATGTTAGATCAGAATTTGCATTTGTAGCAATTTCGACTGGCATTCAGGCTCAAAAGCACGAAAGCTAGTGATAATTTTCCATCACTTCTTTCACACATTCTTGAGTTTATACCATGTGAGCTTAGTTGGACGCTCTCCTAACTTTGGTAGGACTCTTTACCTGATACTGACTCTTGACAAATCACTAACAAGTTTCTAAAATAATTTCTTTCCTGTGCATGAGTTTCTCCCAATTTCATGCATGCTTCTTGCTTTTTTCTGGAACTGTTTTGTAGTCTATTATTGTAGCTACAACTTTATGTGTGACACCGGTTCATGGGCAGTACTGAGTCTAATAGATCAATCCCTTTGTGTCTCTGAACTTTCCTGCGTCTCTTTAACTAATCCAATAGCGTGTACCTGTTATTCTCTTTTTTTTTTTTTTTCCTGCAACGGATCAAAGATGATGTCTAAGAAGATGCCCCAGTGTTCTGCAGTGGATCAGTCGGAGCATGATCAGCCTCCCAGCAATTGTCGGGTGGACCGGTCCGCGAACGCAGCACTGGGGTGTAGGAACAAGGCTGAATCGGGCCAAAGAAACGGCGAGAGGGTGTCCTCATCCCCAGAGAGTGGCAGCCTGAACGGAGATGGAAAGCGTAGTGGGAAAAGCCGCCGCCGCAAGAAACGTTCATCCAATCCTGAGAGTCGCTCTGAGGGGAAGGTTGACAGTAACGCCAAGAACAAGGAGAAGCCAGACAAAAGCAGCAGCCAGTCACCTGACCCTCATGGCGGGCTGATTGGTCTGCAGTCTGAATGTGCTAACGTGTGGTTTGAGCGCAGCATCTACGAGCGAGCCGAGAGCCTCTACCAGTGCTGGCTGGCGAGCTCCTCCAATGGGACAACCCAGTCCAACCGGTCACCTTCAGCTGCAGGCAAACCTGTAAAGTCTCCATCCACTGTGGCTCCATCTTCTTCAGGACTGGTGTGCTCCCATGGCGATCAGGTGGCCTGCCATCATGTCGTCCAGACCGTGTGGGTGAACAAGATGACCTTTGACCAAGCAGAACGCCGCTTCATTGAAGAATCCATGCCATCCATTCCAAACTCTCTGAACCTCCCACCCCAGCTTAACCACTCCATCGCACCCAGAACACCTGATGAAGGATATCAGTCTCTAGCCCCGACTCCTGCGACCCCGGTCATCCAACAAGCAGCCATTACGCCAACCAATCGACAGCCGATTAATGGACTGCCCCGCATCCCTGTGGAGCTGCTTAGAGATGTGTGGCTGGAGAAACCGCTGTACGACCGCGCCGAAGCTGCCTTCTATCAGAATCTGTACGGTAACAACTCCTCCAAACGTTCCAGCTGCGCCTCCACTGCCAGAAGTAACGACCACCCTCAAAGCCTTGTAGAAGAGGAGGAGGAAGAAGATGAGGAAATGGCGGTGGAGGAAAAACGGGTGGTCCCACAGGGCAAAGCAGAATTCTTCCATGCTCTGCTCCCTATTCAAGAGGAAGAGGAGCCAGCTGAAGTCCCAGAGAAGGAAGAGCCGTCAGGGGCTGGAGTCTACTTCCTTCACCCAGACAGCGAGCGGGTGTGGCTGGACAAGTGGCGGTTTGACGCTGCAGAGAGCCGATTCCATGCTTACAGTGGGAGGGAAGCTGTGGCGGTGAAGAAGGGTCGGAGGCCAGAAGCAACCCCATTGAGGGACAAGTATGACCAAGCCGGGAGAGTGGAGCTGCTGCAGATGTTTCAGTTCTATCCCTCATTGGTTTTCTTTGTGATCATGTGTTTCCTTTTTTGTTTTTTGAATGCGTGAACATTTTTCTTTTCCATTTCTCATCTCGTTTTTTCGTTTGTCTTGGTTCACTGATTCTTTTTCCCGTTTAGGTCTATTTTAAAAATTTCCTGAATGACTGTTGTTGTATGAACCATTGTTGCATTTCATTCTAAGTTTCTTTTGTGCAGTTGCGTTGGATTCATCTGCTTGACATTTAAGCCATTTTCCAGCTAATAAATCTGACATTGTGAACATAGATCTCATATCAGATGATTTTATGCATTTTATTTTAAAAAGTAATACAGATTTTTTTGTTTTCCTTTTTCCCTGACCTCCTGTGTCCTGTTCATACATCCCTCTCTTGTCCTTCCTTGGTCTTTTTTCAGTAGCACCATGAGTTCAGTGGACTTTCTGGCCCAGGAAAAGATCTGGTTCGACAAACCTCGCTACGACGAGGCTGAAAGACGCTTCTATGAGCGCATTAATGGCTCCTCACAACCAACAAAGGTACCTGCACTGTCTCAGAGGTTCAGTATCTATTGTCTATCTATTAAGTTGTCATCACTCACATCTGAAGTAGCAAGATATCTCCAACCTTTTTGACCAATATTAATATACACCAATATTTTTTTCCATTCCAAAAAACTGACACTGCAAAATGTAAATGAAAATATGATGTAATGATTTGCACATCCTTTTCGATCCATTTTCAACTAAAGACTTCTGTTCATTTTCTTTAAGGATGTTGGAGCCAACAGCATTCTGCAAGACATTGCTCGAGCCCGAGAGAACATCCAGAAATCTCTAGCAGGAGTAAGTACACACTCCCTGCTATATCTGCCCCTTATCTCATATTTTCCACCCTTACAATCAAGGTTCCACTGGACCTACAGTATGTAGACATTTCGATTTTTCTTGTAGGTTACATAATAATTTGCTTTGCATACAGATTAAATTAAGGTTAAAATAGAAGAAGGTTGGTGCTCAGGCTCAGCTGAAGCCAAGCAAACCTTCCGCTGCAGAGATGTGGGATGGAAATCGAGAACCTTATAGTATGCCTCCAAGCAGACAGTCGGTCGCAAAACAATGACGTCAAAGTCATGTGACTTTGCTGCTGGAAACTTGCAGAAAGGAGTCATTACAGAGAGGAAGAAAGTCCAAACCAAGGTTTTATTTCACAATAAAAGGTGACAACAGTGCTAGCTGCCATATTTCTAAAATGATCATGTCGAAACCTCTCTCTCTCTCTTTATGTATGTATGTTTATATTTTTATTTATATATATATATATATATATATATATCAGGCAGCACATGTGTTAGAGGGTAAAATATTCTGTGGTATAATGATGCTAAAGAAAACCTGATGTAAACGAATCCTTCTACTCTGTTCAGACTCAGAGATGGCCCAGGTATCAGGTTCCCATCCTCACAGAGACGTGTTGTGTAGACATACCTTCTTCTTCTTCTTACCTTCCCTAACATCCACCCTCTACAGTGTGTCCTTGGTTGCCCTGTTTGCTTTGTTTCAAACCCCCTCTGCAGCTGTCCTTCAGCATTTTCTCTTCCTCCTTCCCTCACTTTTCATACTTGAAATCCCCTCCTTCCTTCCCACTAGCTGAAGACCACACTGTGTAACAGAGGATCTGGTGAACCTGCCCTGAGCCAACAGTCCCAGATTGTAAGTGCAGAGCCTCATGTGTCCCTGGAAGCATCTGGCTGACACGCCCGCTTCAGTTTGACTTTATTAGAGTTCAACCTTTAGTCAGTTTATATGTTTCTGTGTGGAGTGTTGCAGGCCGAGTAGCTGCTTATCACTTATATTTCTGTCTGGCTCCATCTAAAGCTTTCTGCTGTAGATGCTGCTGAGATGGACACTAGCTGTGTTTTGTGTGTTCACTTTTGGTGTCCTTGGCAGTCCTGAGTTTGAAGACGGGGCTGATACTTTGGTTTGACTATTAAATGCTGCTCTCAGATAACATTTCTCTCTGTGTTTCCTTTGCAGAGCAGCAGCAGTGTAGCTGATCAGGGAGAACTCGTCTCTCGCATCAAGAGCCTGGAGCTGGAGAACCAGAGCTTACACAAAGGTTTGTTTGTGTGACGACTTTGATTAGATGGCTATTTTTAGTGTCCTTAAGCGCTGTGTGGATATTTTTAGAGCAACTGATTGCAAATCATAATCGTCAAAAACAGCCATTAGTTTGATAAATACTTAAAATAGTTAGTTGCCGAACATTTGAGGGTTCTAGTTTCTGTTTTTTCAGGAGAAATGTTTGTCTTAGCCTGAACAGCTTACTTTATATGACCAACTAGGGCAGTGGTAGTTTAAAGGTTAGAGAAGCGAGCTTGTGACTGGAGGGTTGACAGTTCAAATCACTGGACTGGCATGAAAAATTTTGGTGGGGAAAGTGAAAAGGCAGCTGGAGCACAGCACTTGATCTACATTTTTCAATATTTTCTGACATTTGATAGACCAAACAACTAATTGATTAATAGAGAAAATAATCAGCAACTTTCATTTTTCTCTCATCCCACTGTCATCTTTACTATATGATTATTTTTGTATTTATTTTCCTGTGTATTCCTTGTTATACACAACACTTTACTACCATGGTGTCTTTGTGAAGTTTTTGTTTTGATGTAAGACTCATTGACTTTGTTCCTGTGTCTTAGTGGTGGATGACTTGAGGGCAGCACTTTCCAAACTGGAGTGTCGGGTAGCAGTTCTGGAGAAATCTCCTGCAGCAGTGACCCCGGCTCCCACTCCTTCCGTTCCCTACACAAATGTGAGCTTCTACAGACTGCTTTTATTAAATCACTCATGCTATGTTTTAGTGTTTTTTGTAGCTCTAGTACATCACTGTAGACCCTTGTGTGAACATGTCATTATTTTTTCTCTGTTCAGGGCACTACCGTCCAACAGAAGAGCAGCGCCCCAGTTAAAAAGGAGGAGGAGGAAGAAGATGATGATGATGATGTTGACCTGTTTGGGAGTGATGAAGACGAAGAGGCAGAGAAACTCAAAGAACAGAGGTTGAAAGAGTACGCAGAGAGGAAGGCAAAGAAGCCCGGCATCATCGCCAAGTCATCCATCTTACTGGATGTCAAACCTGTTAGTCTGCACTTTGTCATTTAATCAAAATTCTTCTTCAGGAGCCTAAAATTCAGAATATAAACAGGCTTATTACATTTTTATTCAAAGTCTGAGTTGACACCTATCTTCTCTCGTTGGCTGTCTTTTTTTTTAGTGGGATGATGAAACTGACATGGCGAAGCTGGAGGAATGTGTGCGCTCGGTGCAGGCTGATGGTCTGTTATGGGGCACATCCAAACTGGTTCCTGTGGGTTATGGTATCAAGAAGCTCCAGATTGCATGTGTGGTCGAGGATGACAAGGTGGGGACAGACATGTTGGAGGAAGAGATCACCAAATTCGAAGACTTTGTAAGTACTGTGGGTCTTTTTTTTTTTTGGCCTTTTCATGGCTTTATTAATAGGACAGCATTGAGAGGTGACAGGAAACAGGATGAAAGAGAGGGGGGATGACATGCAGCAAAGGGCCACAGGTTGGACTCGAACCCTGGGCCACTGCTGCAAGGACACAGCCTCTGTACATGGGACGCCCACTCTACCAGCTGAGCTACTTGGGCGCTCGAGTACTGCGCAATACACTCAAACAAGTGTTTGTGCAAAGATCACACACAAGTCATAGACCAGTAGAGCGACAGAGACATCTAAACATCTGGAATAGATGATGAGGACTTAACATTCACCAAAACGTGTATATATATGTAATCCCCTTAATGGCATGATACCTGCGTAGTAGTAGTAGTAGTAGTAGTAGTAGTAGTGCTAATAATAATGATAATCTTATACTTTATTTGTATAGCACTTTTCAAAACATGGTTACAAAGCGCTTCACAGGTGAAAAAATAAAAACAGCACACACAGCCAATAAAAAAACAAGAAAACAAAATGGTAATCATGATAAAAAACAATCATCATGAATAAAAATATTAAAACAAATTTTTATCAAATCACCACATAAAGTACCAGTAAGACAGGAAGGATAGAAGCCAAACCAACAACAGATTTACTATAAAAAAAACACCCTGTCCTACAAAAGTAAGTTTTGAGGCAAGATTTAAAAGAAATAACTGACTTTACGAGGAAGGGAGTACCAAAGTTTAGGAGCTCTAACAGAAAATGCCGTTTCCTTTTGTATCGAGGCGTGCTGAGGGGACAGGGGTCTTGCTTGAGGATCGAAGCAGCGGCTAGGCTCATAGCACACATGAAACCGGGATATTTCCACAGACTATAACTGACCATCATTATCTATAATCAGTGCATCCCTAGTCTGCAATTAAATTCACCAATTTGAATAAGTAAGCAAAACCAGTATTTCTCGTCAATAAAAAAAGATTCAACAGTAATTGTGGTTGATTTTTCCAATCAAAAGTTAACATTCTTCTGCTTTTGTCTGTGTTAACTTGCTTTTTATTGTCTTGTTCAGTATTAAGACAACTAACCAAATTGAATATCCTGACAAACAAACTCCACTCAGCTCCAGGTTTGTTCGTTACGCAGAGCTAAAACTAATGCAGTCTTTATACAACATTCCTACAATAAATCTTCTCTTCAGGAAGTTATGATTTGGAGCCTCCCTGGAGTCAGCTGAGGAAAAAGAGCCACTAATTGGTAAATTGTAATAAAGTCAGTCAAAAAGACATACTGTGTATTATTAAAGGTTGAGGAAGTGACCAAATAATCTTTGGTTCTACAGAGGCTAAAACGACTTGCATGGGATTGAGATAAGCATCACCACTGAGCACTGTGTGATCCAACATCGTACGCTCTCTGTTGTTTTAACCCGAGGCTGCTCAGTTTGTCTTGTAAACAAAGTGGTAGCCTGTGGTGCGTCACACCATTTTGAGAATTGAACAGTAAGTTGGTGTGTAGTCAGTGTAACAAAATGGATGCTATGTGCTCTGTGTGCATGGATTTTTAACCTGAGAGTACAGATGCACTCAGCTGACCACAGGGGGGCTCTATAAAAGTAATGTTAACTTTTTGTTGAAACTGTTTTATTGATCTTTATGAAACTAGTCGGTTAGAAGGCTGCAGCTTTTGGTGCTGTTAAATTGACTTGTACTAACAGGTCTCTTATACTTTGTCCATGCATTTCAATATAACACGATAGAATTCAGCAGCACCACAAACTGCAGCTTCCAAAATGACCAGAAAGTTAAATCAACAAACTCTGAACATTAACACCTTCATGAAGGGAGGATTCATTGCAGGACTGTTTGTGTCAGACCATATTACCTTTAACTAGTGCAGTTTTTCCACTCGCATTTTCAAGTCCAACCAAGCCATGCTGATATGCTTTTCCATCCCCATTTTTACTGCGCCAAGTTGAGTCGAGCCGAAGCAGCGATGGACCTGCACCCGCCTCTAAGCAGGCCGCGGTGACATCTCGCAACTGCGGCCGCCTCGCAACAAACACCGTCTCCTCCTAAAATCGATACTCAACTCATGTCTGTGCAGGAAGAGAGAGACTATTTAAAAGCCAGTGTGTTCAGCTCTCAGTTCTTTTGTAGCTTCCAACTGAATCCCTGAAGTTTCTCTCAATTTCAGACATCTGCTGTGTTTTACTGTTTCATCGTGTTCATTTTCAGCTGTTTCAGGAGTCATGTTAGTTACTGCTACTGAAAACACAATGTTTCCTGTGATGCTGCTTCATAATAAAAGTGTTTAAATGACAGGGGGCTTTTATTGTGAAAAAGTTCAAAGGAAATTAAAAACGTGTTTGTAAATGAATAAGCGGAGCCACTTTGTTAGCGGTGATTCTTTAAAAGTACTGCAGGGATAGAGACAATGGCGTCATTGCTTTAAAACACACCTTCAAGCAGGCAGCCCAGTTGTGGTGAAAATGCAAAACCCCAGCCATGTCGGGCAAACAGAGTATAGCCGAGCAGATGCAATGGAAAGACAGCATAGGTGTACCAAATAATCTGATACATGTCAGTGAACCAGCTCGCTAATCACTGTGAGCTCGTTGCTACCATCATGTGGTCAAAATGGGGCTGAAAGATTGTAGTTCGTACAGGACCAGAACAAACAGTTTTTCAAGAGAAATCTGAAATCTCAGTCTAATTCTCCTGATGTATGGGAGCCCCTGCTACTACTGTTACATTTATCCTGGTTTCCAGTTGTCAAAGCGTTTTTCCTTTTTCTTGGTTTCAGGTCCAGAGTGTCGACGTAGCAGCGTTCAACAAGATCTGATTCCAGTGTGTCTCTGTCTGTCGTCAGCCTCGTTTCTCTGCTGATTGTGTCAACGGTTCATAATAATAAAAAACAACTCTTGCACTGAATCTCTTGTCTCATGGGTTATAATTTGAGAAGATGAGAAACGAATTAAAATTAAAGTGCACAGGATCAGTTCATCCAAATCACTTACTTGCCTCTAGCGGGATGAAGGCAAACAGGTAGTTGTAGTTAGTTTGTCCAGATTTGTATATTTTTGCTTCTACTTCAAAACAATAGATGAATGCAAGGAATCTAGTTTGTGATACAGCATTTTAAAAATAGCATTTCAACAGCAACATCTCTTTTTAATAAAGAGGTATCATCGTTAATGTTTTAGAAAGTCACAGTGTGATTTAATCAGTCCCACAGACAATTTTCCTCCTGGGTTGAGGCAGAAATCTCCGATTTATATCTCAACACCTGAACAAATTAAACCACAACAATCTGCATGGCTAGATACCACTTTGATTAAAGTTACTACAAGGAGTTTTAACTGGTTATGAAAAAGTCTCAATTTAATACTGATGCCTCTATATGATCAAACGAGACCATTAGCAAGAAGATTAACTATTTCTGTTTAGTTTTTCTTAATGTCTGCCATCGGGTCCACATGCAGACTGGAAAACCTGAGTGTACATTTCCCCAGATAAAGTTACAGTGAGTAATAAGTTTCTTTAGATAATTTTGTTTGACGTATGTTGTGGTCTTGGCAGTGGAAACACTACCACTTTTGTCCACAGGGGCCTTAAAAATCTACAAAATATCAAAGTACCTTGCAGTAGCTTTAAGATGGATTATTTTTTTAAATTTGGGTCAAATTAACCTTTTATTATGTACAGTATGATGAATAATGTAGGGATCAGACTACATGAACATGTCTTTTGAAATTGGCAGTAGTTGTGGTATTCATAATTTCTCCTGTGATTTGCCATGACAAACGTCAGACGCTCTGATCAATCATAGCTGAAAGTGTTTCACTTAATGCAAAGATGATGTCTCCTGGACACACGTTTTAATGTAGAAACCATGGTTTATAAATGTCAAACTAATTGAGTGCACTAGTGAGACCTTGTGATTCAGAGACATAAAGCTAATTGTTTCCACTGTGTCTGTGTAATGACACGCTACACAGGACAAAATATCTGTCTGATGGACTGATATCATGTAGTCTGATCACAGCAAAGACACATCACTCTCTGAGGATCCAGTTTTACAGCCTTCACCTGTAATGTTCTACTGTATCCAACTAGATTTCATTGAAGGAATTATTGAAATTCCCAGAAGTTCACTGTTTCAGTGCACTGATGTTATTTTTGACAATTAAATTGAGAGTTAAACTGTAAAATATCCTGCCTCCGCTACATATCTGTGTTTGACAAACACATGACAGATCATTTTTAAAAAATGTGTGTATATTGGCTGATTATATCTATCACATTTTTTTCCTCCCAAAATACAGCAAAATTGCATTGAAGTTCAGTACAATACTTGGTTACAGTGCCTATAAAAAGTATTTGCCCCCTTAATTGTTTCTCCTTTCATTGCTTTTATAAATGGACAATCATGGTCAAGATACTAAAAATATACAAAACATGAAATTTACATTAAAAAAACTCTTTAATGTCAAAGTGTGAACAAATTTCTACAAAGTAATGTCCATTAATTAAAAATACATAATGTAAAATAAGTGATTGCATAAGTATTCACCCCCTTTAAAGTGACTGACCTAATTCAACAGAGGTCCAGCCAGTTGATGCTAGTAGTCTCACAGTTAATGAAATGGAGATCACCTGAGTACAGTGAATGTGTTTCAAGTGATTGTAGTATAAAGACAACTGTGTCTGAAGGTCCAGTCACTGGTTAATCAGTGTTCCTGGCTTACACCATGAAGACAAAGGAACACTCTAAGCAACTCCGTGAAAAGGTTATTGAAAAGTATAAGTCAGGGGATGGCTGCAAAAACATTTCAAAGTCACTGATCATCCCCCAGAGTTCAGTTAAATCCATCATTAATGGATAAAAATATAAAGATATAAAGTAATGGAAGGAATATGACGTGTAAATCTGCCTAGAGCAGGCCGTCCTCACAAACTGAGTGACTGTGCAAGAAGGAGACTAGTGACCACTCCTATGACCACTCTGAAGGAGTTAAAAGCTTCAGCTGCTGAGGTGGGAGTTGAAAGTTACTATAGTCTTCTTCTTCTTTAACTCATTTAATCGGTCACTTGGCATCACTGTTGATTACCTAAACAATATTACACAAAGATGATTAATTGTATTCACTGTTCTGCAAACTTTATGGTGTGTGTCAGTTTTATTTCACTCACCTGAGTGTCTGTTAGCAGGTGTGGGAGGAACAGGAACTTCAAAAGAGGATGAGACAGAACGGGGATCAGTTTGAGTTCACTGCCACCTGCTGGTGAGCTACAGAACTCCAGCGACTTTGAAGAAAACAAACAACGAAAATAATGATCATATTAGTTCCACATCCACTGAACTCATAATTGACAGTTTTTAGAGGATTATCCAGAGAAACAATGTTTCTGGAAAGAGATGTTCAGTTAAATTTTCTAAATGTATTTTTTTTGATGCAACACAAACTAAAATGCATTCACCTCCACTGTGTTGGTGAAATTTCAGAGAAGAGCATCTCAGATTGAATGTAGCTGTCTAAAAGTTCAGATACCTCCACTTAGGAGCAGAGCATTTTCACGGTTTGAGAGTTGACTGTCATACTGACAGAGACTCTGGCCCACTTTAACCTCTGCCTCCTCTGTTTGTGAAGGTCATGCTGTTCTGTTTCTACGTTTACAAGATCATCTCATCTCGAGGCCCATTTAGTAGCTGCTTTCAGTCACATCACATGATCTTCAGCAGCAGATACAGTTTGCTCAGCTGTCACATTTTAGTTTTTTGAAAGATAGATTGAGGGTCAAAGTCGGGCAGGATTGCAATATTTTTAGGTTATATCGCAAAACACAATATATAACATGATATTTTGAAATCTCTCAAAAGCAAATTATAAATACTCGGACTGAGTGACAAAATCAAACATCACAATGTTTTTGACCAAACACCTTGATATCAATATTGCAATAACATTGTAGGGATGACTGTTGGTACTGCAACAAAATATTAACACATAATAATGACCATGACGATGATGATGATGATGATGATGATGATGAAGACAATGTGACAAGTGTTGTAAAGTGCTTTGAGCAGTCAGTAGACTGGAAAAGCGCTATAGAAATGCAAGTCTATTTAATAATAATAAACAACTTTATATTTATGGCACCTATAAAAAGTGTATATAGTGCTTTGACTAAAAAGCAAAAGCAGGAAACTCAGGAAGACGATTTTACAGAATAAACACTCAACAGTCAAGGAGTCTAAGGTGAGTTAAAAGAAGAGGGCGGAACAGAAAATGTAAAAACACAAAAAGACAATATGAGTCATTACAAGGAATATTAAAAGAAATAAAAGCCATAAAACAGGCAAAATCACAGAAAAAGAAGGAGAGCAGAAAAGTAAATGCAAAAAGAGATTTAAAAAAAAGAATAAAATCAATAAAGGACATTAAGAAGACGACAACACAGTGAGATTTTTGATCAATAATCACCAGTAATGTCTAAGTCCAAGTGTGACAGTCTGGTAAGTTTAGAAAGTGACATCACTTTACTGTAATGCAGCCTTTAAAACCAGGATAAGTCAACACTTACTGTTTGTCACAATATAACAATACCAAATATAACAATATTTAGTCTCGTATTACAATAACCATATATTGTGTATACATATAAAGTTCATTCTTGACTTTGGAAACTGTCAACAGGACAATCTCTCCTTAAAGTGTATTAACTGTTCTGGAGAATGCTGCTGATTCCACTCAGTGTTGGTTCATTCTGAGGCTGAGGTGGCTCTTTGTACCTACTGTCCTTCTTAGAGAGTAATTATATAACATAAATGAAAATAATTGAAGTAGAATTGATCATGAAACACTGATTTAGTTTAATCAAAATAGAGTTAATGACCAATTAAATGTTATTCTGGGTCAATGGGTCACTTTGACTTTTAAAGATGTAATGACTTCAGTTGCCCACTAGAGTGAACTGTTTAGTCTAGTGTGATACTGTGGCAATGTTTTTTAGTTTTACAGATGAAGGTCTCCACAGTGTTACAGTAAACAAAGGTGAATGATTCATTTAATACAGTCAGCCAACAACTTTGTTTCAGATCACCAAAGAAAGTGGTGTTTGTTGAAGTAAACAGAAGGCGGTGTGTGGTGAGTCTGACTCACAGTGAGGGACTCACACCAGAGAAAATCACTGTTTCCATACAATCCTTGGAAAAATCACATCATAAAAAGGCATGAAAAGGCAGACTATACTGCAGTGTGGTTGTCCATGTTTTAAAGAATGTGTCCTCTTCATTTCTTTGACCTCAGACCAGCATTTTTACGCTACTGTGACTGTATTGGAGCTACGTTTAGGACACAGTTTGATGTTCAGTCGACTATGAAATGACTCCTTTTGAACGTATATTCTGAGATACACATTTAAATATATCAGTGAGCAATTAAACTTTATATAGAGCTTTTTAAAACAGTAGTTATAAAGTGTTTAAGAGAGAAAAAGAGACCATAAAAACAGACATGAGCCTATAAAACCTCTCCACAGCCATGCTAAAGGTTTGTGAAGCTGTAGCCTATTGAGGTGCAGCAGCACTTTGAGCTAAATGCTAACGTTGCCATGCTTGATTACATGCAAGTGACAATGCAAGTTGAGAAGATCCTGGACAACTCTGTCCTGGTGATGGCACCTCATAAAAAGTTGTTACAAATTATATAGGAACATTTGAACAGTGTCTGACCAGATTTCATGCCAATCCATCCAATAGTTATATATATAAAATATCACCAAAGAGAGGAGATCACCAAAGTTGTTAGGATTCACCCCCTGTTATCAGTTTTAACATTATGAGATTAATACGTTTAATAAGTAACATCGCAGTATTATCTACTGAGAAAAGTAACTCAATAGAATATTTTGCGATTCCTCACGTCTCTGCTTATATTGTCCGGAGAATATACATCTTCCCTTAAACTGTATTGACTCTTATTGAATAAATCATATTTTTCACTATTATAAATGTTTTTTGTTTTTTTATTGTATTGAGAGAAGGGAGAAGGAAGTGAGACATCAGAGAAGCAGTGGGGGAAAACAGTGTGAAGAGCCCGAACATTTTCACGTCTAACGCTGAAGATTTAATTTGACCAAACCAGAGTTGGTGATTGTTTAAACAGTAGAAGACAAAACAAAAATGGATTTGTTGAGGGTTTATTTTATTTCTCTCAAATCTGAAGTGTGTTTTACAATGATAAAATGACTGTTTCTGTAAATGGAGTTTGGTGGATTTGGCGAGACTGACATTGCAGTCTTACTCTGGCTCTGCAGGGATCCTCTCCATAATGCTGTCAGATACAATCTCAACCTGTCAGTGGCAAAAACAAACATTTTCAGGGACAGGGACAATTTCCCTGTCTGTGGCAACAAAAACCTGATATTCTCAATGGAAAGTTGGGACATCTCCAGCTGTGTTTGTGCTGCTCAAAACAGGTATTTTAAGACAAAACATGATCTTTTCCCAAACCTAACCAGTGTTTTTTATGCCTGAACTTTACCAGACCATAGTGTTACAATTGAAAATTGAACCTAAAGAAATGTAAAGTTTTAACTGCAAGTTGAGGAGATCTGCACAGAAGCCAAGCCTTTTGTACCTGTTAGTCATTTACTCATCTAAATATGTAAATATGGGGGGCATGTCTAAAAATACCAGAATTTAATATCTGATCTCCTTCATGTCTAAAACAAAAAGTGCACTCTACTCTGTGAAAGCTGCCCTGGGGGTGTGTGCATGTATTAACTGACTCTGCAGCTTTTTTGCTCTGCTTTTTGAGAGGCACTTGATTATTTTTATTCCGTCCCTGAGGGGAAACAAGTCTAATGGAAGTGAAAAAAACAACAATGCAATGTTAATTCAGGCTTCATATTGAGCCTTTTTTCACTAACAAAAATCAGTCACTTTCCCCAGAAGGAACTTGACTCCAAAATAAGATTTTGATTAGAATTTGAAACAAATGCAACAATTAAACCTCAGTGACAGGTTTCTGTTTCTCTTCCCTGAAGAGAAATAATCTTTAAATGCTCTGAATGGCTTTTAATGAGTTGTTAAAATAACAGTTTTTGCAGTGTTGCCCCTTGTGGCCTGTTACGCTGCATAGACAGACTAACACTGCCTCAGTTTGCCCGTCTGTCTGCGCATCCAGCCACTCCCATCCTGTTTAAAGGGCTTTCTTTTGACAGCCTCATCCCATAAAGGGGGCCGCAATAGCCCCGTAGATGACTGATGGATGGATGGATGGACAGAGGAGGCTGTAAATTAGAAGTACGTGGCAAACCCTTTTTCTGAAGACTTTCATTCTGTCTTTTGGTCAGTGGTGAGTGAACAGAAAACAAAAGTGAATGGAACAGACATCTGGGCTGAGAGACGGGAGCAATTACTGCCTGTCTGTCATCGTCAGACAGGACGAGAGGAGCAGGAAGGAGAAGAATACTGGAAAGGAAGGAAAACCCAAGGGACACTTCCTGTGGAGCTGAGCCAAGGTGAAACAAGCAGCAACACGAAAATAAAACAAAACTACAGTTTTCTTTTTCTCCTCTCTAAAATTCTGTAACTTTCTTTTTTAGAGGGAACTCACATCAGCATATCTCACCTTGGATTTCTAACTGTAGAGGAGATATTTTGGTTTAGTCAAGTTTGCATTTGTTCTTCTACTTGGAGTAGCTGAAGGATTTTTACTCAGCAATCTATTCTGACACATTTTTGTGATCCTACTTGTGTATGGAGTCACTTTTGTGTCTTTCTCATGCATATCTCAAAAACGTAGATTTGAGAGCAACGTCATTGACATTATCGGTGGTAAATCTTGCAGTCATCTCGAAAAGTAGGCCATTGTTGATACCATACTACCCAGAACTCGTATGACTGCTGTGGTAGAAACAGGAAGTAAGCAGATGACAGTAATGCAGAGATGTGACATACCTATACACACCTTTAAGCACAGGTCTGCCTGCTTTTAAACAAAATCTTTATATTTGCAAACAACATTTTTGGATTGAAAAACCACATGTTTGGATTTGTAAACTTTCTGATTCACATACATTTAAAAAAAAATTGCATTATTACATTTTTAATCACAAACTTTGTTGATGCAGTGTCGATAGTTTTGTTCTTTCTGATTGCATAATAAAGAGACAAAAGTAACTAAATACTCGATCTCACACTACATACTTACTTATTTTATAGAGTAATTATTTCTATTTTGTCAAATTACCTGAGCTACTCCACAATCTTTTTAAGAATATTTACTCCTAGTTGGGAATCAGATATAGATTGTATTAACCTGCTTGTAACATAAACACTTACAAAAGGTCAACAAAGAATAAGGAAGTCGTCCTCAACGTTTGTATGTGCTCATCACAATTAAGTCCATCTCAGTGACGGCTACTGTCTGATAATGCAGCATCAAGCAGGCACTGCTGCCAGGGTAAACTGCACTTCAATATATCTTGTACACTGATTTATAACTGCTGTTCTGGTTTAATGAACTCCAACTTAAAACCAATCAAAAAAACAGACATTTTCTGTTAATGGTGTATCTTTTTTATGAGGGCTGACACAGTGATTAACAACGTGTTGACCTTATACTAAAGAGAGCTAACACTGGAGTTCATGTTTGGCTGTTTCGTCCCTCCTTTCCCCAATTCTCTTAATGGTTGGCACAAGCTGAATTGATTTACAATACAGGGGCAAGAAAAAGTTTGACAACCTCTGATTTGCAGCTTGTAGTGGCTTTTACACTGGCACGGCTCCATTTAATTACAACGCAATCAATAAATTAAATAACTTCCTTTTGCAAATAGGATTAAGCTCCTTCAGGTAAGATTTGCTGAACATGCTGGGAGTAATATTTTAATCAGTCTATCCATCAATAATCAGTCATTAACAGGAACTCCTGGAAGCTTTGGTAGAAGTTGTTGTGAAGTGTTAGACTTTCAGCTGGCAGCAGCAGCTTTAATAGATCTTGGTATTACTGTGTGGGTGAGGCTGTTTTGAGGCTTTGTGCTGTCTGATTGGGTCAACGGAGTCCTCTCAGGGTGCCTCTCATACAATCACACAAACACAGGGCCATAATCTTTCCCCATGCTGATCAATAAACCTGATAAGAACTCCATCCTGCCAGCTGGCAGTGACGAAAGCAGTGTCCTAAGAGGCTCTGCTGCCTGTGTACGGCAGAGGAAGAGGGTGACAAACCATGGACATGTGGGTGGTGGTCTGGGTGATGGTGGTACCTGTGTATTCTGTGTACTGTACCTTTATGACTTCTTTAGCCTAAAAAGGGCATAACAGAAGCTCTCATTAAACAAGAATGTACTTTTTGTGAAACTGATCTAAAACCTGTGACAGCCAAGTGTTGAGAATCTTTGAGAATTGGAATCTTTAATGTTTTTAAATGCCCAAATTCATGAACCCATCAGGAGTCAGTTGCACCAGCTGTTGCTTCAGTTCTCAAGTTCAAACTAAGCCAAGCAACAACATTAGTGTCAACAAAACATGTCCCCAAACTATTCATTGTGCAGTGATTAGCTGTTTCCAAAGATTTACAACCATTAACTGGCAGGTTTTACTGTTTGGTATGTCACCTACGTGGCTAACTGAACTGGCTAACTGACAGAACTGCTAATGTTAGCTTGCTCATATTTGACCGGTTTAGACTGAAGGGTAAAAGAGGTGATACGGTCGATTTATCGGACACAACACCGAAGACTTTAAATAACGCTTCCCAAAACAGCCTATACCTCAAATACAGTTTGTTATGCTCGTCACAGACACATATTCTCCATGTCATCATAAATGGAGAAAATGGTGCAACCCCATTTGGTAAATTAGTTTAAAACCGATCACAGTTGCTGAGAACACAGGGAAGACTTTGCACATGAAGTTGGTGAGCAGAATCTGTACGGGGACAAGTGGATGGGATCGTTCTGGTTTCCATTTGAAGTCTGTTTATAGTCCAAGTGGCATTGACCAATCACTTTTGAGCAGGTTTTGGTCGCGTGCAGGTACATGTCAGACAAAGGTAAGTCGGACCGAAATGCAATGTGGGAACCCGCTGGATATTGACTGTCACATTTAGCTTTTTATTATTGTTTATAAAATGTATCTGCATCCAGACAGATATCTGTTGAAAGAGATTAGACAAAACGTCGTCTCCAACTCCATTCTTGCATCTCATGTTCCTAATCGGACTGTTAACAATGACAGCAGACGTAGGAGGAAGCACCCGTTACCCTTCATCCAGATATCTGCTGGTTCAATGGAAGCCCCTCAGTATTGGAAATTATGCTCCCAGAAGCTTAAACATTGTCAGATGGTTTCCAAGGTTGTAATATGAATAGCTGGTGCAACCCAATCCAGGAGTACACGAAGGAAGCCAACAGTCTTCATAGAAAAGCTGCACAGAGAAAGGTCATCTGCAGGGGGAGAAGGTCACAGTTTTATCTTTGACTTCCTTCTTTTGACTTTAATCTGTCTCTTACTAGACTTCCTCATCTGTATTTGCAGTCATACACATGCACAGCTCACGTCACACACATGAGTGGCATTTAGAAAGAGACGCTGGCTGTAACAATTATACTGCTGTTCCCATCGTTTCACCAGTTTGACATTCAACTCCTCATCTGGTGAATGTTCCACCTCAGTGAGCAGACCTCACTAATCCTTCGCTCTGTCTGGCACGTGAAGGAGGGGCAGTGTTGCCTCATCAAAAAATACATTTGAATGTATTATATATACATTGAATAAATATTACAGCCTCAGAAACCTCACGCTCGGGGCCCTATAGGGCCTTTTTTTTTTTTTCAATCACAAAGAACATCTAATTATTCATTTTCATGCCTCTCTAAAAGAGGCTCATCACAGAGATAATTTACAGTGTCTTCGTTCACTCTGATTGCAGTGCTAATTTTCCTTTAGGTCTCTCTCTGCTTGGCACAAATAACACTGACATAACAGCATATTGTGGAGCGTAGATAAGAATGTACTCGTGCCTCACAAAGAACCATACAGGGCCGAGTGTTTTGGGACTTAGATCTCGCACTGGATCTTGTTAGGAGGAAAAATGTTGCTGCACTCACGTCTGTGGGTAAAAAGTTTCAGGTCTGTTGGACCTCTGATTACAGCTGGTTGTAGTCAGGACTACAACCTGCTGTGATGTGACAAAGTGCTGCGGTGCACAAGTTTTGGGAGATGATCCAACAAAACTTATAGTTGCTTCCCATCAAACATCACAAGACTGATTTCAACCTATCATACTTTCCTGTGTTTATGACTTGAGAATTGGTGGAAAGTGTTTAAGTCTTTGTAAATTCCTTAAATTTTCTTTTTCCATCTCTTCAGTAAGATGTTGATGTTTCTGGGGAATCTTTCCACAAAGTAGTCATAAACTCATATTGGCACAGTCAATAAAGAAACTTGTTCAAACGATGTTTGGCTGTTTAGACTTCATCCAGTCTGCTAACTGTCCCAAACACTTGATGATTCATTATGCATGGAGGCCTAGATTCCTTTGTAGAGGATGAATACATGCATCATGTTTGAATTATTAAACAGTGACAGGACCTGTTTGTCTTAGCTGATTGGCTGTTTACACCACTCATGTGGAAGTTAGATAAATAAACCGCCTCATCTCCATTCTTGGACTCGTCCTCCATCGTATCCCTGATGGGGTTTTAACTCGTCTCGACACAGCGGCAAACACGAGGCCCGCGACACGCTGAGACGCCAAGAAGAAGAGCAGGATTTCCATGAAATAGGACAAACAACGATTAATTAAACATCAGAGCAGCTTCGATTCCCGAATTCCTGCCACCGCCATCTCTGAAAACAGACTATCAACAAACGGAGGGAGGACACACACACTGTATAGACGTCCCGTCTATACTTAGGACTGACACAGATTCAGAAGGAACAAACTTTAGCAGTTCTCTAACAAGGACATCAGCTCCGTCAAAACAGGAAGTTTGCTGGCAGGGATGAGTGGGAGGCTGGCTGCCATGGAACGCAGGAACGAGACATAAAAGACAGGATATGCCCAGAATAAACCATCACGTCACGGTTCTCTTTAAAAACACACACAGTCACACAAAACAAGATGGTCATGATTAGGTCTATTTCCAGAGTTTTTAAAAAGATTACAATCATTACAGGAGTTATAACATCCCCACTTATAAAAAGATACATTAGCAAAAAACAAAAAATAAAAGTCTAATCATTCATTTTGATTTTTGTAGCATATTTTCATACATAAAAAATTAAAGACCTCATTCAATTTGCAAAAGCTTTCAGATATAATCAATAAAAAG
The DNA here is from genome assembly GCF_965226575.1 of Pagrus pagrus. Taxonomy (NCBI): domain Eukaryota; kingdom Metazoa; phylum Chordata; class Actinopteri; order Spariformes; family Sparidae; genus Pagrus; species Pagrus pagrus. The sequence continues at coordinate 30,052,550 of NC_140190.1, read as the reverse complement.
AGCAAGTCCCACGTCTGCGTCAGCAGTCCATTTAAAAAACGAGCAGCGTTCAGCTTCCTTCATTCATCATAATAACTGAAATAATGTTGACTGGCTTTACAAAAACAAAACAAAATGAGATTCAACAACATAAAGAAAAAACAGAAAGCAGGATCATTTCTTCTTTTATCAGATTCTGAGGCAGCTACATGACACAGATTGCCGCAACTAGATTCTATCACTGAATATCAAAATAAATCACATTCCTTCATTTGTTAGAGCAAGAATCAATTTGCATATTCACAGACATTTGTTAAAGCAAAGAATATTTCCATAAAATGTACACCAGCGTTCCTTCATCAGAAAATACAATGGAAATCTGCTGTAGAGGTTTTAAAGGGTGAACAATAACTGGATCGATCAGAAATGCATTCAGCCTCTTTTCTTAACAGTCAGGATGTGCTCACAGAAAAGAAACGAGACATTTCAGACTTGTTGCTTTTACCTTCTGATTGGATAAAAGCAGCTTTTGTCAGTCTGATCATGTGTGTTTGGTTTTGTTCAGTTCAGTCAAAACTCCTGGTTTATTTCACATCAATCCTGCAGACAAACCTCAGTGTCGCTGAGAAGCCAGACAGATGACAAGACGCAACAGGTTTTTTTAGCTTTAACATCATGAAAACAGATTTTGTGGACTACAAAACTTCCCCAACTAATGACTAAATTTCCCTTTTTGGCTGAACTTATCCTTTCCACACAGAAGTCCTGACCCAAAAAATGACCATTTTTTGTGAGGCCCTGAAGTGGCCTCTCTAAGTGACCAGTGTGTTCTTGTTGGACTTCCTGAACCTCAAAAAAGAGCACAGAATTCCCAGAAGACACTGAAACGAACACAGAGCCACAGCTGTAGTTGCGGTCAGGTCGTGCCCGGCAGAATGAAAGGAATGTGGAGCTGGACTGTCGGAGAAAGGAAGCTTTGTCTCTGACGTTGTCTTACTTTTAATGAGTGTCCTGAACCATCCCCATCTATTCTAAAGCTCTAATAAAACAGCTGATGTTCCACATGAGTGAAACCAAATTACAAAAAATAATCTTCACAATTAGTTTTATACAGCGATCCACTGAGCTTTGTGAGGACAGTTTTTACTGTTTTTTATCTTCAACTAAAAGGTCTGTGGATTAAAGAGCACCTTAGACATGTTTGTGGAAAGACGAGATGCTGTGGAGTTTGTCAAATGTCAAAACAATGTTTTCATCTCCACTGTAATGGTGCGGCAGATGTCTCCAACACAGATCCAACTATGAAAATATGACCAAAACTTTGCATACAACATCACATATATCAAAAAGAGACTTTTTGACACAAAAACTTTTGCCATTTTGATGCTTCAGTTGTGTTTTTATGTTATTACTAATTGGACGAGAGTATATTAAAGCCCCTGAAAAGCTGGTTTCAAATTATTTTTGTATTTTCCATAATTTCAAAAATTAAAGGGTAAGGCAGGTGAAGATTTGTAGTCCACAAACATTTTTGGAGCTTCACAACAACAAAACAGTGTTGCAGCGTTCTGCTAAACAACTCAAGTAGCTGGAGACTTGTTTTAAAATGTAAAAAAACAACCTAAGAAAATATAAAATGGATCGGGTGAATCCAAGTCTCTGGAAGCCCCGAGATCTGAAGCTCCCAAAGAATGTTTTCTGCGCATGTTTGTGAGAAGATAATGATGAGATAATCTTCTATTCTGGGTGAACTGTTGCTTCAGATTTACAGAACAGCAGCTAAGAAAATAGTGTTAGAAATAAAGATTCCACTTTGTTTAAACAACTATTGCAGCTTGATCTTTCTCCTCCAACAACGACACACATGAAGCACCGACTTTAACCCACCAACAGGTTATTTTCTGCTATCTCACCTTTAACCAGCTGAACACACCTGACTCAGCCTCCATCTCAGTCAGAAGAGTTAAAACAAGGATGTACGTTGCTCTTAAGTGTTTTAACAACTTTGACTTTGGTTCTCACTTTTCCATTAGCAGATGAAAATAAAGGAGGAAAATATCTTCTTATTGCTTCTCTTCAACTCAGACGGCTCGCTAAAATATAAAACTCAGTGAAGACGAACTTTCAGAGCGACAGTAACAACCTGTCTGACTGAGCTGCTAATTTGCATCTTTGGTCTGTCACTTAATGATGTGCTTGAATAAAATACACCTCTTTCATCTCTTTCTGTTGACAGCTCATTATCTCACATCTCTTTTGCTCAAAAACAACTTTTCAGCAGCTCTCCCGTCCACCCACCCATCCTTCCACCCGTCTTGACTCTATGTCAGGGTTCGGGGGGTGATAAGAATTCATTTTCAGTTCAGCCTGTTCACAGACATTTATGTAAGCATCCAGGAAGCCAGACCAGAGACGGACTCAGGGAAATTACCTGAATCCAGCCCCATACATTGATAGTGGTGCACAGGGTTAGTAAAACAAAATCAGAACATCTGGGGGTGACAGGTCCAGCTTCATCATGTCTGTGTAGGGTATGTGATTACCAAATAATACTAGAATTGTTGTCATGTTTATTGTCCTGCTGTAGCGCTCTGTTTCCTGCTGCCAGAGGGCACTGTTTCACTCTGACCCAGGTCTTCTGCTGGAGACAGTTCAGAAGATGCTTCCAACAACAAAACGTGAAGAGAAAAATGGGCTGGAAAAGTAGAACAGCTGCTTTTTTTACTGGAGTCTCAAAAAGTACAAAATAAATCTTTGTATTCTGGTTTACACCTGGAACACCTTGTTTTATTTACACATTTTTTCCATCCAGTTCTTTTTTTATCTGTCTGTCTGGCTTTTTTTTTTTCCAAATCTAAATCAAAAGAAAAAAACTACCTTCTTACTCACTGGGAGCTTTAAAAGGTCACTTTCTGTGCCAAATGGGGGGGCAACCTCTAAACCTCCTGCTGGACCAAAAAAGGGTCAGAAATGATTCAATCTGGCTGAAGCTGAGGTTTAAAGGCTTCCAGTCCTGCTAAACCTCTGACAGAAACCACTGTGTGACATTTTGTACCGACTGAACTGAAAGTAAACTCTCCCCCAAAACCTTTCCATCTGTAACACGTCCACATCCGTTCAGCCACGTTCTCTCTCTGCCTTCATCGCCTGTTTAGTCTGCATCCAGCTCAACACTGGAAACATGAATACACTGATGACACATCTGCTAAAACTTACTTAGAGTTTGTAATAGCAGCGTTTGTATAACATGAACTTAACAGTGTGACCATCATGACACAAATGTCCCTTTAGACTTCAGGGCTGCTGATAATATAATAACACTGACCATCAACAGAACAACCCAGATGTCAAAGAATCATGTTTTTCTTTTCCAGGAAAAAAAATATCACTATTTAGTTGTTTTTACACTTGCAAGTATTTCATTAACACGATTTTACATTTTCAGCCCAATTAAAGGGACATTTCATCACATTAATTACATTCATTATTACATGATCTGATACTATTGCATTCCTAAAGCAGACGTGACATGTTGTGTGGGCTAAAACACGACAACATTATAATCATTAATAGATGAAATGATAAAATCTTAATTCTCTCTGCACCATTATGAACCCTCACCTCCAACTCATGCTGCTAGTCCATTATGTAATGCTGGTCAGCTTAGTGTTCATACCATCAGGAAGACATTAGATGAACTGTGTTGGAGGGCCAGATTGTATCACCAGGACCTTCACACTCATCTTGAAAAGTTGATAAAAAGTTAAAAAGCATAAGATCTGGCACCTGCTGTGTTTCCTGGAGGCACTTGTTCCCTTTTCCTCAAGCAAACCCTGCAGCAGGGCCAGTTCTATAATTCAAAGTGGCAGTGAATATTTGATCCGCAGTCTGTTTCAATTACCTCTCAAGTCAAAATCATGAACAGAAAGGATTCCAAACTTTTGAGACATACCGACATCTGACTCAGGCTCTGCTCATTACTCAAACGACAGAAGGTCCGGATGCGGTTCAGAGTCTTCAGGACTCACTGCGGTGCCTTTACTGCAGGGGGCACCGTTCCCCAGCAGCACCTCCTCGCCCAGGCTGATGCGGCAGGGAGTTTTCCCCGAGCGTGGGGTGGAGGCGAGCCGGGAGTCCGGCCCTGACACCTTCTGCCAGACGTCGCAGGGCTTCGCTCTGGGCTCCAGCTGTGGTGGATCCTTGTTGATGAGGTCTGGTACAGAGAGCTGGAGCTGATGCTGATGCTCCTCCTCGCCTCCTTCACTGCTCCCGTTTTCCACACCATCTTCCTCGCCATCTATCACTCCATCGACTTTGCCGTTGCTTCCTGCCGTCTCCCAATCAGAAACCACTTTCTCCTCCGCTGGCTCCAGTGGCGACGTGGTCTCTTCTTCCTCCTTCTCTTGCTGCTGCTGCTCCTCGCTGTTCTTCAGCTCCTCCTTGGCGATGAGGGGCGTCTTTTCAGGAGAGGCGAGGAAGGAGGAAGAGTCAGCCGCGTCCGGAGAGGAGACCACGGGGTCTGACGAGATCATCATGTCCTGGGTGGTCTTCAGGGCCCGAGGGAGGCGCTTCTTCCCCGATGGAGGCGGTGGGTCGAGCCGGGGGAAGGCGTCGAAGGAGGAGATGTGACTGGAGAGTGAGAGATATAGAAGCAATTAGACAAGTCTTTCAAAAACTGTTTCCTTGTTATGTTTTTAAAAATGAATGATTTGTTTTCTACATTTTAGGGTCGTATGAGAAACAAATTCCTTCAATTTTTAATAAGATATCAGCAAAGTCGCACACTCGTGAACCGAGAGCTTTCAGAGACTATCCACTCACAGAGTCATGAATAAAACAGCAGCTTTTTCAACTGGACTCTTCCAGTAAACATGACCGTCATCGTGTTCGGTGCCACTGATATACAAATACTTATAACCTGCTGAATTATGCTCAAGATTCTAGAGAATCTGTTTCAGAGCTTTGGTAGAGAGGCCTCGGTTAAGACGCAGCCATGATAAGAGCTGTTCAAATTCTTCACTGTGAAGCAACATGACACGTTTTTATCTGCATGTTTTTAATGAAAAATAGTTGAAACCATCTAATCATACTACTGTAATTTGAAGAAGTTTTACACTGCAGCTAACATCAAAACTGCAAAACAAGTCATTAATCCAGAACTGATGCATGAAAAATGCAGAAGATGAAGAGCGAGAGAAAACGCCTGGACGATATTTCTCCACATCTCTCCGGCTCTGCTGCCGTCTTTATCACTTCTTTTTTTTTTTTTTTTTTTTATCAATTGACGATCTTAATAACGCCTGGTTTTAGTGGAGTTTTTTGTTTTTCCCCTGGTTGTCCATGTTTATCAAACCTGCATGAAACAACATGGTAAGAACGTACGAGGCGAAGTAACTCAGAAGTGTTTTTAGAAGCCTGTCTTCATAACACTGTAGTTTCACCATGGCAGACCGGCGTCAGTCACATCAGCTGTTGCATAATTAAGTTGCCTCGCGTAAGTACAGTCGGACTCTGTCGGCACAGAAGCTGTCTTTTTCGTCCTTAAGTCCTTATGATTCTCCTTTGCATCTTTGACATAAACTCATGACGTTTTCCATCAAGGTCAGGGAAAAAAAAGACACAGGAAGCAACTCTTCAACTGCACCCGCTGTCACCCCGCTGTTTTGGTTCAACCTTGTTTTGATTTTGTATTTTTACTTAATCAGGACAAAAACTCGGGCACACTGTTCACTTCACTGCAAGAATGAATTTTAATAACAACGTTTCAGTAACAGGACCTTCATCGGGCTATGAATGTCCTTGTACTGAAACGTTGTTATTAAAATGTCCTGATTGTGTCTGCCCTTGGTCTTCTCTCATGCACCTGTCCACTGGTGTGCAAAAGTTCTACTCTGTGAAAATTTTAATTAAAAAATACAAGTTTTATGAAAATAAATCAATTATTTCCTCAGTTTTCACTTCAAATTCCCCAGAAATGAAGTATTCTTTCATTTAACAGTAGCAACGTGGGCAATGGCACACTAAATAACGCTGTATTGGCTTATATTCTTAAAGCAACAACCCAGCAGAAGGGTTCAGTGACAGTTGCGTTCACTGTTCCTCTTGTGACTTAACTCCAAATCCTCATGAATGAGTTGAAGCAATTACTATGAAGACGCCCCTGAATGTTCTGAGCTGCATATTTCACCTCTTGCGTCCTGGTTTCAACAATGTTGAGGCTGTCTGCTTTTATGATCTCTCAGCTCCACCCGTCCAGATCAGTCAGTGGTCCGGCAAAATCTTTCCATGAACATCGCTTGTGAATTAAACTAAATCTATTCACAGTTCAGTAAACGCAGACACATGAGAGCAGAGCTGCTGAAAAATGAATTCTGCTCAACTGATCTTGAGTTGAAGAGACAACAGATCAATGAATGCTTCTGGAACAAATCCCCAAATACAGACAACCTGGGATGTATGAGTGTGTATGTAAGCAGGTAATGAATACACAAGTGGCTGAAAAGTTCAGTCTGAGTCAATTTCAGGCGTCTCACAGGTGCCTTTGATGTGTCATTATTCATTTAAAACCACATTTCACAGGAAAAATCTTAAATCATTCACCTTTTTTTGGATCCAGTGCCTAATTTACACTGACAGACACTTCACTCAGGGCGGGTAATTGAATATATTCGCCTGTTAGATAATGTCTTTCAGTAGTTTTATCATTTAATTAAGTATGCGGCCTGTCTGAGTCAGAGTGAGGGATTAAACCAGCAACCTTTGAAATACGATTCGGAAAATTAATTTAGGAGAGTGAATGTTAAATTATGCTGATTTTGGGTTCAGGGTGAAAATGTTGATTATAATTAAGTTCTTTCCTCACAACACATGTATTAAATAAAAGTTTCTGTGTGTGTGTGTGTGTGTGTGTGTGTGTGTGTGTGTACCTGTTTGCAGTGGTCAGGTTGAGTTGGTCCATACAGCTCCATACGGCACCAACGTTCTTGTTGACCTCAGTGACCCCGATGTCCCCGAGGTGGCTGGACTCCTTTCTTCTCAACAAGTCATTGACCTGAAAGAAGGAGGGAAAGAAGCAAGCAAGGAAGGAAGGAAGGCAGAAAAACATCAGAAAGGAATGAATGATAAAAAAGGAGGGAAGGATGAAATGGAGGAAGAAAAGTACGAAAGAAATAAAGGACGGTAGAAAGAACGAAATAAAGAAAGATAGATGGGGAGAAAGGAAGGAAGCAGTTAGAGCAAAGGAGGGAAGAAAGAAAAAGAAAGATAGACAGTAAAAACAGACAAAAAGACAGGAAAGAAAGGCAGAAAAAGAGGAAAGAGAAAGAAAGATGGACAGAAAGAGGAAAGAATGAACGGTACTTTTTGAGTAAATATAGAAATGAGCTCCACTTGAGCAACAACAAAGCAATGAAATTGACTCTATGACTCAGATATTCAGAGTTAAAGGAATGGATGGCGTGCCGACCTGCAGAACTTAATACTCGCTCTGCACTAACCTTTGCGCCGACAGCTTTGCCCAGATTAATTGCATTCTTAAGCCTCTGCTGGCCTCCGGAGGATGGAGAGTCGACGGAGCCGGAGCCCAGGTTAGGATTAGCTGATGCTGGGGAGCGTCGGGCCGAGGTCTGCCCTGGCCTGGAGGTCTGAGGGCTCTGCTGCTGGGCAATGGAGTTCTCAAACATACTTTGATCGACTGGGGAGGAGAGGAGACAGGGGAAAGAACGACAGGTGAATACAAAGCAGGATTTAGCACATGTTGCAAAGCTGCAGACCCTTCAAGAATTAGAAAATATAAATGGGATGTTCTTGATGTTTTTGAAGGGAAATTAAAGGAATACTCCACTGAAAAAGCAGGAATGCTGTTGATTGGTTCACATATATTTGTCACTTTAGGTCCGAAGTGGAATCCAATTTAACTGCTGCTAATACAAGTTGATGCAGCCACAAGAAATCTACAAACTTTTCCCCTCTCGAGTGAGTATGTGACACTCAAAAGGCAGGATTTTGGTGGAGTATTCCTTTAAGCTACCATTGTCATGTTACTGATCATCATCACAGACTCAAAGGCATTTCATGGGAATGCATACAACATATGAGGGACAGATGGTGGTGCAGTAGCACTGTGTGTATTGATCACAGAATAATACATAAAACAAAACTGAACACATGCACATAAATATCAAACACACCAAAGAAAGATGAAGCAGAAATGAACCAAAATGCAGGATCAGACACAGCGACACATAAAAGAGGAGCTCAGGTGGTTTTCAGTCCACTTAGGAGAGAAGATCTTACCTCTTGGAGAGAAATGTTTCTCGGAAGGCATTTAATGAGACATAAAAGCATCGTATTTCAGATCATTTTACCTCTAATAGATGCAGATTATCTGCTTAGACACAAAAACGACAAGAGGAAAAGTCAGAAGAGGTAATGGGTAAGAGTGCAGTCTGGAGGAGCCGCATACACATATCTCAGAGGTACCGGCCAGATAAATGGAGAGGAAATATCCCCATTTGGAATCAGAATCAGACGAAGCATCAAAATCTGTAACCTTGACTTCCCTTTGCACACAAAAGCATTTCACTTACTCGACCAATCGAGAGATCTACAAGAGCACATTAGGCAGAGGCCAGAGGAAATGTGATCCAATGTTATGAATCTACAGGATACAGAGGGCACTGACAGTAACTTAAAGCAGACGGAGAGAGAAGAGAGACATATACATTTACTTTACAGCATGCAGGCGCTTATTCATAGGAGACATATTATCGTAAATCAATTTACTACAGCAGAGAAGTGCAAAGTGAAACCTGAGGATATTACAGTCAATGTAATTATAGTAGATAGTGTATCTGTGTGTAGGTCATAGCTGGCCACATTCAGACCTGTTCTGTTATCTGTTTGTGTATTGTGAGTGTATTTAAGATGGTGTTTTATAATAGGACAGTGTTTGCAGCTGACTCAGGGCTGCAACAGACAATTATTTTCATTATCAATTAATCTGCAGATTATATTCACAATTAATGTCCCCAAAAAGTGTGAAATATGCTCATCACGATTTCCCAGAGCCCAAAGTGATGTCTTCAATTTCTTCTTCTGTCCAAAACCCAAAAACTCTTCACTTACTGTCATAATGACAGAGAAAAGCAGCAATCCTCACATTTAACATACTGGAATTAGCAGCTAACATTGACTGTTTTGCTTGGCTACTGATGCTGAGGAACATGGTCTTACTGCTTTTAGGCTACTAAAAAGACAAAGGAGTGCATTGGTGGATAACATACACTATTGTTTAAAATACAATTGGGCAGCTAACTGTCAGTTAGCAAGTTAGCAACTTCGTTAGCTTGGAGAGTTTTAAAACCCCTCACTGAATGAGATATTGATATTAAGGTTATAAAAACCAATTACAGAGAAAAATGGAAGGACCTTGAAGAGCTTTTGTGACTGACTATTGCTGGCTTGTTCGAGCTGGCGAGCATGTTAGCTTGGTTTTAATGAGGCTTAACAGAGAAAACAGTAGCCTAGCCTAGCTAACTGCTTCTCTTTTGTGATGTGCTGTCCTTTAATTTTGCCGCAGAAATTATTGGTCTGAAATTATGTAATTTAACAAAAAAAAGAAAACAAAACAAAAAACAAGTTGTTACAGGAAATTTTTATCATGCTCTGAATGAATTTTCCTGCTTGTGAGCTAGCTAGCTTTTAGCTAGTTATTAGCATTGCTTGCCACATGATGCATCAGTAAAAGTTAGCATCTTACATGCGCCACTGTTATCAGCATTGGTTTGACTCATCTGAGCACTTTTATTGCAATTTTACAGAAGTGACAATAAAATATTCAATAGCCGTGCCTTGTTTTTATTGGAGGATGGAGCTGACGGTGCAGCTACAGAACCCACTGAGAGGACGATATAAATTCTATATAAATACTCTCTGCCCATTGAAACTGTGATACAAAAGGCACTTAATTTACATGCTTTATTCTTTGTTCAGTGATCTGCTAAGGTCATTCAGGCTGTGCTGACTGTACATCAAGGTCATCAAGTGATCTGAGGATCAATAGCGACACACTGCACAGGCTATAAACCATCCTCATTGATCCCACCAGGCAACAAGGTCACATATTCCTCCCTCTTTAACTCCTAATGGAGAGGTAATGGATGGACTTTGTAATGTAGTGTGTCCCTTGGAGGACTTCATGAAGGACACCAGTAAGGGACGACATTTGTTCAACATGCAGAACAATGTGCTCCGCAAAATGTATGTATAATTCAAAGCATCTGATGTTGTGATGACTTGTCTTCTAGAAACTCACACCGCTGAAAAGGTGAAACCTGCTGTTTGGAAGTGAGCCCAGGTGTCTCAGTCTGGCTCATTTACACACAGATGTGATTTATCATCACTATTTATGACCATTGCTCTGCTGGACTGTCCCTGAGCCAGCAGCTTTCAAAACTCTTTGCTCTTCCGGCTCCTGTATACTCTAAACGAATGCAAATTTGGCGATTTCTCAAAGGCTGTCAAATAAAGTGCTGCCTACAAATGCCAGTGTGCCCGCAGTGACTAGAGGTCAGATTGTCTCCACAAAAAAAGAGTAACAGTGAAGGAGATGAAGTTGGAAATGATGGTGAAATTTAAAGCCAAAGACAACTCAAGAGATATTGAAGTTATAGCTGATTATACAAGAGGAAAATCATTTTTTTAAGATATCGCTGTGCCACCAGTTTTTTGGCATTTTGCATGAAATGGCAGGGAGAGAGAGAGAGAGAGAGAGAGAGAAAGAGAGTGAGAGAAGTTCTGAAATTTAACAACACATCACCTGAGAGTGTGTAGGGATTGAACAGACCCACAGTGTTTAATGTTTAGTGGGTTTTGGCCTGATTGACATCGGGCCAGTGACCAGGCACTTTTCTTCGGTCACAATCAAGCCAAATTGCTTCAGAGAAGTTGTAAATTTTATTCGTACCGTCAGCTTTACTCCTTTGTGCTCTTTTTAAATTAATTTCTTTCCCCTCCACTTCTCTCTCTCTAACTTTTGAATTTAAATTGACCACCAGGCAGCACTCAGGGAATTGTTAGACAGGAAACACCATGTGACACCTAAGCTCCTTTGACTATTACAGCGAGCAGCCTTCTTTCTCTCTCTCTCAGTGGGTTGATCAAAAGGCACTGCCACTTCTCTCTGGAGATAATGTTATTTCAATACCCACAGATTGAAAGATCCGATGTTATTGAGTCCTGTTTCCTCTTGACAGGACGCTCATTCGCTGCTGTTTAACAGACACTGTCTTCAATTTGTCACTTCCTGTGCTGAGATTTCCCTGCAGAGTCTGAACCTCACATCTGAGAATTACATCTGGGCAAACAGTTAATTTATAGTGGAGACGGGACAGTCCTCTGTGCCTCAGCTCCAATGAGATTTAGGTTGATGAAACAGGTGCTTTTTTTCTACAAGTCTGCTTACTGAAGCATTAAAAATAGAGAAGTAATTGTTAAATCACCCCACACTGTGACTTCAACAAATATTTCAATGCTGACTGTTTGAAATCAAACAGTGTGATGTAAGGTTCAGCTGAACTTTCTAACATTCAGTTTTAAACTTCGTAATCACTGAATAAAATGACACACTGGATAAGAGGTTGTTAAACCCACTAAACATTAAACACTGTGGGTCTGTTCAGTCTGTACCGACACACTCTCAGGTGATTTGTTGTTAAATTTCAGAAATTTCATCACATGTAATCTGTCTCTTCCGCTCCCTGCAGAAGAAGCAGGAAAGACTGTGAGAAGAGAAACAGAGAACTGGAAACGAGACATTTCCCTGGCACAAAACAAAATGGTCAACAAAAGTTCAGCACAGAGCTCTCACTCCCACTCATGTACCAGCAGCAGGAGGTGAAGCTGTATCATCTGAAATAATAACGCAACCTTCTGCAACACTGGAAAATCTACCGTAAAAGGAGGATTCCATTTAATCCTACAGTGTAATTATGTTAAGTCTACAAACCTGTGTCTGAACACGTCTTGTCTCAAAAGCACAAGAGTCCAAACTCCAGCAACAGTGAAACGAGCAGCTTTTTTTGTGCTTCAAGTTTTTTTGTCTTTAAGATCTGAGACAAAATCAGAAATTAATATAATAACAGCTGATTAGTGGGGATATTTTCAGAACAAAACAGTTCTCCCTCATAGCCATCACTGTTACCTCACCCGTAACATGACAAGCAGCAGCTGCAGCCTCATTTTGAATGATTGTCGCCTTTGCCAAGGAGGTTATGTTTTCACCGTGTCCATGTCGTTTGTTAGTCCATCTGTTGGTTGGTTGGTTGGCTTGTCAGTGCGATTGCACAGATT